>NC_088979.1:162366723-162714658 GCF_963932015.1 Anas acuta | reverse complement strand
GTACCACAGTGGCCATCACTGAACATAATGCTCCATAATTGTGTTCTCTTCACCCCAGCTGCCTTTGAAGTGATAAAATGTTTGGTAACTCACTGAGATCATCAAAACAGGACTGGAAGGACAATTTCTTCATCAAACAAAAGTGTTTGCATGGATGCCTGTGTCATAAGCTTTTTTCCTCTTTTTTTTTTTCAGGTCCACATTACCCTTAAGCCAAGAAGATTATGAGGTAATTAAAAGTTTGTTTCCTGATGTTAGCAAGCCTTTGGTTAATAAATTTGTTCTATTGCACAGCTATTAGTTTACATACCAGAAGTGGAGAGCATGGAGTGGCCTGTATAAAACTTAAAAGTTTTAAGGATTCTGGCAAGGACAACTTTCAGGGAAAGAAGAAGGTGCTTGAGTGTTCAAGAAGGAAGGACATTTGACTGAATTATTCATGTCTACCAAAAGACTGATGTTTATTAGAGGAGAGTAGGGAGGCAGGAAAATCTTAGTGGGCAGGAAGGTTGCTAAACATATGGAAGGAAATGGGAAATTGGGAAACTGCGCCTGTCTCTGGGTATCCGTTTCAGTCTATTTGTTCTCTCCCTACTACCCAGGCCTTTTTGCAGAAGTTGGTGAGAAACCTGTTTGCAGAGGGCAATGATTTGTTTCGAGAGAAGGATTTCAAGCTTTCACTGGTGCAGTATGTGGAAGGGCTGAATGTGGCGGATTACGCAGCCTCTGACGAGGTGACCATCCCAAAGGAACTCCTGTGCAAGCTGCATGTCAACCGAGCTGCCTGCTACTTCGCCATGGTGAGCGCCTTCACGGGTCACCCCCAAGAGCCAGGGTGGACATCTGGAGTGCTTTGGGTGCCATGCGATTGGAAAAGGTGTCAGGAGGGGATTCAACCCCAGCACTGGAGGAGATGGTGACACGTTGAGAACTTTGATACCTCCTCACTGTACACTGCAAGACCAAAGGAAGGCTGTGAAGGAGAGGGGGCCTGCTTTTGTTGGTCAGGCTTAAGGTACTGAGAAAGCAGTTCAGGTCTGTGTTGGTGAGGAGTTCTGGAGTTCTTCACAGTCTGGAGATCAGATTGTAAAGAGCCAGTGCCTTCTCGTAGTGAGTCTTTGAGTGTTGTTCTGGAAGTTTGCCTCCTCAAATCTATGAGGTACTGGAAGACAGTGAGAAAGAAGGCTTTGGGTCATGGCAGAGCTTTCAGTACACATACGGAAAATGATTCTGAAATACTCAGGCTCTAAAAGGCTGTGTTCTTCCATCTTCCTCAGGAATGCAACAGCTTTCCTTTATGGCACAACCCCAAAGCAGGTCCATCCTGTTCATAATGACATTTTTTCATGGGACTCAAAGTTAGCAGGCAGTCAAGTAATTAAAGACTGTCAAATGTAACATGCCCAAGGTAGAGGGGGAAGTAAGATAAGGTTGCTCAAGCAGCCTAAATTCTACCATTCACAAACTTTGAAGTGCTTTTTGGTTTGAAGACTTAACAAAACCTTCTATTACTGAAGTTTTTCTGTTTGCATGTGATGTAATGTACGTATTTCCAGCTGCCTTTTACATGCTTTTATATTTCTGCTGAGAGATACAACACTTGGATTCAGACAGAGAGGGGTTAGTTTGCTGTGCTGACTCAAGGTGGTTTCTTCCATGCAGGGGAAGTATGAGAAGGCACTGGAAGACAGCGAGAAGGCTTTAGGTCTCGACAAGGAGAACATCCGAGCGCTCTTCCGGAAAGCCCGCTCTCTAAATGAACTTGGAAGACACAAAGAAGCATATGAGTGTAATAGCCGGTGCTTGCTGTCCCTCCCCCATGTAAGTTTTTGTCTCATACCTCTTCTCAATTTCTGTGGCTCACCAGCTTGCTCTTCCATCATGTAGCGTTTAGTGTGACACCTGAGGATAGAGGAAGGGGAAAGTTGTCTATTCCTGGTGATGTGCTTATGCCCAGGAAGCTTCTCTCCCTCTCTCTCACTTGGAGAGGATGTCTGAATTCTTAAATTTCTTCAGTCCAAGTCACCATCTACACAATGCCAGCCAGAGACGCTGGTCAGTTCCAGCAGGTTAGCTGGCCTATCTGTGAGGAGCAAAAACTTGCCCTAGCAGAATAGGATAAAGGCCATGAGTTTTTTTTAAACAGCTGGTTTTATACGCCTGATGAGAATATTATGAGAATGGCACAAGTAGGAACTGGAGCCCTGTAAGGAAAACATGTATTCTTTTCCTGTTTGGAATAAAAATGTCTGACGTTTCAGTTAATAATTGCTACGGCAAGCTGACAAAGGTGGGTTTTTTTCATTATTTCTCGAGAGACATGTGAAGGAGTCCTAGATTATTATTGGTGTGTTCACAGGTGTGTAATTTTTTTTTGCCTTCAGAGGGGACTATCTCCATCTATTAGGCCCTAGATATTTTCCTAATAATGCTTTTATTGAGCCTTCTTTTAGGCCAGATAATTGCACAGATAAAGAGACTGTGATTAGATACTACTGGGTACTGGTTGTCTTTGCTAAATTTGATTCTGATCCATCATAGTAATGCTATTACAAGAAAAATGCAATTGTTTCAGCAGAAGTTAATTTTTCCTTTTTATTAGAATTACAGAAGCAATCTTTGAAAGCAAGCCACGTTAGCAGTTAGTTGCTCCTTTTGTATTCATGGTTTCCTTGCCTTGGCAGAACAAGGTGACCAAAACCACTGGAGGTATTATGTTAGTTCTTAAATAGTTTTATAAACAAAGGCATCTCATAGATCTGTTCATGTAAAGCTGCATGTGGCTATATCTCACAATGCAATTGAGCCACTTCAGTGTATGATTAAAACACTACGGTCATGGTGGTCTACAAACATTTTATCAAACTTTTCTGGGTCAGGATAACTCAACCTTATGAATTATTTATCAAGACATCTGCATTCCTGGCTCTAAACAGTTCAGTCTTGTAAATTAAAGTACCCCATTGCCTTATTGCCTGTTTGACAGAAATCACACACCTTCTCTGCATCAAAGGCAAGCCATGCTATCCATCATCTCCGTTCTCCTTCCATTACACCAGTTGCTAGGCCTCTGGAGCAACCAGGTGCTTCCAGCTTGCGTTGCTGTAACAGTTGAGAACTTTGTTGTGGTCAAAGCAGAGGAAGTATTAAAGCTTGCAGTGATGAAGGCACTGCCACGCAGTTGACTCATTGTCTAGCAGAGTTAACCGGGTGCAGATATTCAGCACTGATAGTTTGCAGAGGTTCCCAGCGTGGTGAGGCTGATACTTCTCTGTGGTCTGCTTTTTGTGTGGCACAAAGGGAGGCAGCAGCATATTTTTATTTATGTTTTATTTTTTTAGGATGTTGGAGGAGAGCATTTTGCATGCCCTTGTTGAGCATCCCCTTGTTTAGGAGGGAGGTAGGAAGCGCCTGATGGTGGTATTTGGCTGAGAAGGCTAAAGAAAGATCTAGAAGATGACACAGAGAAAGTAAGCCCTCAGGCTTTCTTGACAAAAAGGACCACAATTAACTACATGCTGCTGGCAGGTGGAGGTAGTCCAGAGAAAAACACATTCTTGATCTTAGCCAAGCATCAGAGAGAACACGTCAGAGTGACGATGGAATGTGGAGTTGGGTAGGGTGAACCTGGTAGGTATCAGCGTCAGATCAATGAAAAGCGATTATGCTGGAGGTCTTCCTGGTGAATTTTCCACAAGGAGCAGGAAAACGGCAGACTTCAGAAAACACCTGAGAGAGTGCTTGGAAAGGCAGAAGAACCAGAGGCAAACAGAGAACTGAAAACATGATTGGGGTCCAGTGTTAATAAAGACAGAGTGATGGTGGTGTCAGAAAGATCTGAGAGTTGGAAGAAAGTGAGGAGGGACAAGCAACCATAAGATTTGACCAAGAGTAGGTTTCTGGAGTGTATGGGGACAGTTTCAGGAGAGGAAGGTACATCCTGAAGAGGTGCAAGATGGAGAGAGAAGAGAACATGGGCAGACTAGATTTTTTCTTCACTGAGTTCAAAGACCTGATCAATGTTGAGGATGTGGAGGAGCAAGTACAATCAAAATGTAGCACTCCAAATTGAAGGGAAAAGTTGCTGAGACTGGAGGATAGAAGACCCAGAGGCTAGTGAGGGGCTGAAAGAGAAAGGATCAATCTTCAGACAGAAGGAAGCTGGAAAAAAAAAACACAGAATTACATAGTAAGTAGAGAGGGAGGGTGGTTAATGGCATGCAGGGCAGGAAGCAGAAGGACCTCTTGGCTAAGCTGAGGCTGTTTAACCAGAGGTGGAGTTGGTGAAAGGGCCTGGTAGCTACTAAGTTGGAAACTGAGACTCAATTTCAGCTGTACAAACAAACCAACCAGGCTAGTAAATATTGTCTGCATATCAGAACTGTTTGTTAGCTCTGTGGCTGGCAGAAAGGGAAGGCACGCGGCCTGTGCATGCAGGAAGGCCTGCAGGCTCCTTCTCCCCAGCCATGGGGACCTTGCGGAAGCTGGATCAGCCCCCAGCCACCTGTGGCAGCCCCCTCAGCCGTATTGTCGATGGCAGTCAGGAACCCTGCCTTCAGAGAGCGGGTGCTTTCCTACAAGCAGGTGATTGCTTCCCATTTTCTGCAGCATCAAAAGAGCGTGGGGTGAGGTCCTGGTGCGACCCCAGTGTCTCAGCAGCAGCAAGAACACTCTGGTCCGCATGGGCTCTCTCCTAGGGCTGCTCTGGCAATTGTCCACCTCCTGCTGTCTCTGAGTGAGGCTTCTTGGCACAGCCCCGTGTGAAGCGCTGCATTCCTGTTCGGTTTGTTTTGTCTGCCACAAAGACACTGAACTGAAAGTGTCCTTGCAATGCTTCTGTCCCCAGGATGAGAGTGTCACGCAGCTGGGACAGGAGCTTGCCCAGAAGCTGGGACTGAGGGTTCGGAAAGCGTACAAAAGGCCTCAGGTATGACTTTTTGTTTAGTTTTGTTTTCCTAGAGAACGTCCTTCGACTCTTTCAGGTTTACTTCTGCAGAAGTGGTAGGTGCTGGTCTGCAGCTGTAGGCACACACAGACTGCCCTGCAGTCCCTCCAGCGGGCCGCTGGCTACCCTGCTTGCCCTGACCCTCTGACTCACCTTTGCCTTAACCCATTTCTAACCCCACTGCTGCCCTGGGTCTACTGCTGGGATATTTTCCATGCCTCCAGCTAATCCACCCGGTGCCACAGGAGAAGCTTCTGATGTATTTGGGAGCCTGTGCCATGAGGAGGGGAACAAGTGGCCTGATCCCAAAGGAGATTTTGCCTCACAGTCCTTTCCTACTTAGGGGAACATGGCAGGTACACAGCTGGGCAGATGCTAGGAAAGAAGGCAGCCAAAAGCAAGCCTGTCTCTAAAAGAAAGTGCTGCAGTAACTGGCGTGCTCTGCTGGTATGGAAATCTATACTCCGGGATGGAGCTAGAGGGCGTTAAGCCACTGCTGGCCCTCTTGGATAAACCTGCCTCTCTCGTGTAAAATCCCGAGGTGCATTTTCAGGAATCAGCCAGTGTTCACTGCGTGTTCACTGAACGACTGACAGCGCCTCTCTGAGCCGCCTCTGCCCAGCTACAGCCTCAGCCCCGGGCACAGTGGTGTGTGGAGCACCGCCAGGGGAGCACCTTTGCTGTATTTGGTGATGTGATCCCCGGGCATCCAGTCTGTCTGCAGGGAGCTTTTTGGGAAAGTGTTGCTCTGGCATCATATTCCTCTCCGCAACAAACCTCATGTGTGATAGCCCCCCCCCAAAAGCCCTTGATGTTGTAGCAACTCTCAGCACTCTGAGACAGTTCTGTCTCAAAGGAAGGGAAGTTTTACTCTGATTTTTTTTTTTTTAGAAAAGTTAGAAAAACAAAGATCAGAAAATCCAAAATGATTTTATTACTTGAAATTTGTTGATTGATATTTTTGGTAATGCCTTGCTATCTCTTGTGTTGACTTCCAGCTTTCGTTCCAGTGTTGTAAAGCCCTCCCAGAGCAGTAATGTTTTAAAGAAAAGGAAAAAACTTCTGTTACTTAGGGATCATTTTCACTTCTTGATTGTGCATTGGGTGTTGGGTGTTCTGCAGTAAGGTGTCCATGATAAATACCTGGCACTGCCAGCGTTCAGAAAACTGTACCCTCGTACACAGAGGTATGCCTTTTGGGGTACCTTTTATTTATGGACAGTGCCTGAAAGGAAAACTGTATTGTACCCAGCTTTACCTACCTTCTTTATAAGCATTCATGAGTTGCCTTTGTTCTAAGACATCTCTCTTCCTTGCAGCAGGAATTGGAAACGTTCTCTCTACTCAGTAATGGCACATCAATCAATTTGTCAAATCAGGTATAGTTTGCACCCTGTGGTTGTTACTGTTCGTGGATTGCAACTGGAATGCTTATGAGCTTTATTTACATGCACAATTATAGCTGTCTCCTAGGATTTAAATGTTCTAATTAGCGTGTTCCCCTTTTAAGAAATATTGTCAAGGAAATTCATTTCTTTGAAAATATTTCTGATGAAAGCACTTTTGCTATCAACAGACCACTGAAGGTGATTGCTTTTCGTGGTTACTGTGAGTGTTTGTTTTCCTGTGCATTTTAAAGATGTTTCAGTTTTCAAGTTTTTACGTGGTTAGGACAACAGTAAGTGAAAATCATAAAATGCAACTGCTGAAAAAAATAAGAAATTAAATCATGCAACGTAGTTTCATTGTCCAGAATTGAGCAAGGTACATACACGGTTTACGTATTCTTTGTGTTGTTCTTTGAACTGGAAGGTCCATCTCAGGCAGGGCTCTGTACAAATAATAAAGCAAAATATCTGAAATTGCCGATTTCTGTGTGCCACCACTGGCTACCAAGGAGAAGAAAAAAGAAAAAAAGCCCTGATGCTTTTACAGGCTGTTTGGTACTTCACACGACTCCTTAAAGCAAGCAAACCGTAAAACCATGAAAATTGACATTTGGTGTGGCAAGAGGGGTTACTAAAGAATCTGTTTACCTGCCACTGCTCAGTGACTTGCCTTCACATATTTCTAGGGGGCAAGTCAGCTGTCTTTTATAGTTGTATCTAGTTTTTGATTTGAAAATCTTCCATTTTGCAAGAAATTATAGTACTGCAAACAGTAGAAGTTGCAAAAAATGTTGCAGTAGATGCAGTATCTCCAATGTAATGCTCTCCTAGTACCTCTATAAGTTTAAGCTGAGAGCGCACATACTTGCCTCTGTTTATGTTTCTGTAAAATATGGGCTTTTTTTATTCCTTGCCTGAAGCTCCAAGTCAGCAGTTGTCTTGGCGGAAACCTTTTCCTGTTTTGAGTTTGCTGTAAAAGTTTGCGGTTATTAGATTGCAAAATATGTGAACTACGAAAAGGAATGTTGTGTAAGATCAGGCTAATCAGATCTCGCGCTGCACAGGGCTGACCGACTGGTTTGTCCTGAGACGTGGGACACGGCATTTTCATCAACACACAAAAAAGCCCGGTCTGTGTACAGATTCACTCACGTGGTTGGGCATTATGCAGGGCTGGTACCCTCTGCAGAAACAGGATTAGTCCACTGCTGAAGGTGAAAATGAAGAGGCTCTTTGAATGAATGCCCTCTTAAAGTTCAGTGGTTTTACTGTTCTGGCACTGAAAGAGGCAATAAAGGAAAAGAAAGGGCCATGTACATTTAGGAGTAGTAAAGGGTCTCATCTGTGAAGTGTGAATATCTTTTTAGAGATGAATTTGTGGTGCTAATTTCTCTCCTCTTTCCTATGCCCTCTTCACAGACCACCTCCAATGGTTTGGGTTCGATTGATGACATTGACACAGGTAAAGACATTTCTCTTCTCTGATCTTTGTGTTGTCAGTAAGGTATCTGAGCAGGTTGGTGGGCCTGAGAGGTTCATCATCTTCATTTGTGGCTCTTCTGCGTAATTTGATGACTAGGAGGAGGAAAAGATGGTGGGAAGCAGGAGCGTGTGAGATAATTACCTTAGCTGGTTTCTCCTTGCACCTTGAGATTTGCAGTCAGCTACTGAGACACTGGCTGAGGGGAAAATGAGGCAGAGCAGGTGCTTACCTGCTAGTACCTGCTACAGAAAAGCTTTTTGTCCAGGCCCAGTGAGGGACATCTCTGGGAATTAAAAGGATCTGCTGAGGTTCACAACCTCCTCCAGTTGTGCTTTCTTAAAGCTGGGCTTGGCAAAGCTGCTGAAATTCTTCTGTAAGCTCCCAGACAAAACAGCCTAGATAAAGTGAAGTTAAGGTTGTAGGCAACTGTCTGTGCCTTGAGCACGTGTGGTCCTCCAGGCCGTTAAGATGGAGGAGTTGAAAACAAAAGGAGCTGGGAGGGCCCCAGGAGAGCCTCGCTCTGCGTTAGGCACCTGGGAGGAGCAGAGTGAGGGCCACGGGGTTGCTTTTCTCATGCTGGGAATCAAGTGACCTTAACTCTGCCCCTGTGGAAAGGCTAGCTGGGTGCTTTGCCCTCCGTCGTGTGCTGGAGCGTTCAAGTCGTGCCTCTGAGTATGTCAGTCTCTGCTCCTTACACTTGCCGCCACAGTTGGCCATTGCTGTTTTTATAGAAAGACGCTAATTTCATGATCCGTGATGATAATTTGGTATCTCTTTGGAAAACACATTCGTTCTCTGTTGAATGCCAGTGGGATAACTGAATGCTGCATGCAATCATGAGACCCACTTCCACAAAACAAAGAGAGTTTTTCTTCTTATCTTGCTGTGCTGAGATGAACCGGACTCTGACTGCAGCGCGAAGAGCGCCTGCATCCAGGAGGCTCTTTGTCTAGTCAGGATTTGTTGTCAGAGCAGCACGCCAGCTTTGCTGCAGTTCAGGCAGAGAGAACATTTTCTGCTAGATCTTTTCAAAGCCCCTGAAATGATAAGTTACCCCTTGCCCTGAGACTGGCACGCCGTGAGGCGAGCTCTGGGTGCCAGCTACCTTGAGCATTTCAACTTAAAAGCTTTTTCAGTAAGGTTGTTGTGGGCTTTTGGTGGTGGTTTTTGGTTTTGTTTTGAGATGCAAACTCCTGCAGCCGCTTCCTTCATGCTTTGCTTGAAATCATCTGATTAATTCGGCCCTGCCCCGCACAGATCATGGCTCAGATAGGGCTCAGTATGGCCTTTGGCCAGCAAACACACAGGGGGAACAACTGTTTTATTGGGACTCGAAGCGAGAAGCGGGGCTTTTAAGGGCACTGCATTCACCTCGCTGGGCACGGTGGCTGATGGTCAGGCTCAGCAGATGGGGGCATCCTGGGGAAAGCAGGATTGGGAAAGTAGAGGTAGGGGAGGAGAGAGGATGGGGGGAATGGGAGCAGGAGGCTGGAAGGAGAGCAGGGTTTGGGGGGTCAGAGGGAGAGGAGCAGGGTTTCTTCTGTGTGCAGGCAGTGGGATCTCTTGGTTCCCTTGTCTTCTCCTCTCCCTTCTCGTGCACTGAGCTGTGGGGCATCCCTTCTCTTTATCTGCCTTCAGCTTTGCAGGGGTTTGGGCCTCTTAGGGCATTTGAGGACATTTCTCTGCTTCCCAGTCCGACTGGGAACGGGAGGCCTCACTCATTCCTCAGAGGTTTGTGCTTCTGGATCCCTCGAGGCCGTATCGTTGGGAACCCTTCTGCTCCCCCCTGCACGTGTCCCCGGCCCCTCCAGCGTGTTCTGAACTCCTCGTTGGCCCTCGGAGGGATCTTGACAGTACTCCAGATTTAAACATCTGAAAAAATGGGAAGGGACAAGCAGTCCCTTTGTACTGAGGGAAATCTGGCTGAGCTACCAGTGGTGAGGCCAGCACCGAGGGGAAGCTGAATGGCTGGCTGGAGGGTCCGCGACCGAGGGAGGTGAGCTGAGAGAAGCCCGTGCAAAGGGGACATGGGGTTAGGGCTGGGCCTGATCTGAGGGACGGCTTTGGAAGGATGTGTAAGGTTGTGAAGGGGAACCGGTGTCTGTTCCTTGCTGTTTCCCTTCTTTCCCTTGCCTTCTGCCATGGTTTGGCCTCCGGTGCTTTGCACAGCGACCTCGGCGGCCGTCCTTCTCCCGACAAAATTGCAGGAGGAAAGGTTGCAGGGGGCGGTGGCCGGAGATAAAGGGGCCCGTGCGTGTGTGTCAGCTCTGCTGTTGTTTTGTTTGGGACTCGGGGGTTTGCAGGAATTGCTGGTTTGCTGAGCTGCCTGTGAGGAAGGCGTCCACACGGTCCTCGGGCAGCAACGTGGCGTTACAGCCCCACGTACAAAGAGACAGCTGAGGTCTCGTGGAGGCTGGGTGCACAGGGCTCATACAGACAAGATGCAGTTTCTCTCCTTGGGTGAAGATTTGCATCTCAGAAGCTTGTCTAGTCTCTTTCCATTATCAGACCTTCTAATAAAAGCTGTTTCCTCTCCCTCCAAACTGAGCCTTGCTTACAGCCTTAGACTGCCACAGATACAGTGCAGCGTATCTGTGTGGACGGAGAAAGTAGCACCTTTTTTTCTGATTTCTTTTCTTTCATTCCAGGACATCTTCACAGGGGCAGAATTAAGGTAGTTTGGGTGCTTGGTTTGAGAACTGCAAATGTAATGCTGCATTTCCTGAATTTCTAACGTGTTTTTTTTAACCTTTAATTTTTTTTGAGAATAAAATGCTCTTTTGTGAGGAATCTGTGCTTGTAACCTTAACTTCACTTAACAGAGGTTTATTTTGCATGATGGGAACATCTTAGCTTTTCTGTAGCGTACCGGAAGGGTGAGGAAACCTTAGGAAAAATCCCTGCTCCTCTCATGCCCCAACCCTTGCTCACAGAAGTTCCTAAGGGGATGTTTGGTGCTGAAGCATTGAGGGGGAACATGGGGAGCATCCTCCCACCTGCAGACATCAGGAAGCACTCAAGCAGGAAATTTTCTTGAATAAAAACAGCAGAGTGAGTCTGATGGGGTTTTTTGGGGACATGTTGTTAGCACAGCCTGGTCTGAGCCCCTCATCTCTGGATCTTCCCAGCAGGGCCATGTGTTTTTATCTTTTGCCATCCAGAATGCCTGAGGGCTTAGAGAGGGGGTGCGAGCAAGCAAGCTTTCAGCTGGGATATCGAAGCTCCAAGGAGCAGAGGAGGCGGTGATCTCTGCCAAGTGCATTAATGAGAAACATTAAAGAAAACACCAGGCGGTGGGTTGTATAGAAATGGGATTACGTGCCCCTGGCCCTCAGTCCTGGCCGCAGCAAATTCAGTAAGGGATCAGCCACAGGCTTCGTATTGTTCTGGTTCCTGCTTGCCAGATCCGGACCGTCGGTCTGTGCGCTGGCCTTTAGAGCATGCTTCAGCTATCAGTGAGCCACTGGAGATCGGGAACAAATATCAAAGGGCAAGAACTCTTCAGACCAGAGCCCTCCTCTGGAAACTCGATGTACTTGGTGTTTGTGATTTGATGGAGCTGTACAGTGCTGTTTTCTTCCAGGCTGTGCTCTGCTTGCCCCTTGCAAGAGGCTCTCCTGGGTGACTGGCTCTGTTTCTCCCCCGTCACAGACTGCTCTATGGACCTGCAGTGCCTCCCGGCTCCCGTGGCCACCTCCATCCCTGGGAGCGAGGGGCTGGCCCCTTTGCCCTCAGACTCGGATGCAAAGGGCCTGCCTACCTCGCTCCCTGCTGCCAGCTTGCTCCCGTCTCCGGACTGCGTGCCCCTGCCAGTGCCTGAGAGCGTGGAGGACTTCACAGATGGGGACATCATCGGGGAAGAACTGGACTCCCTCCTGGACTCCCTCGCTGAGGGGTCACCCTACCCTCTAGTAAGAGCTGCACGGGTCCCCTGCTTCTTGTTCCAAATCGGTTTTTGGAGCTGAAGGGTATGCGTGCTGCCTCTCTCTTTCTGTCAGTCTTTCATCCTAGCTCTTCCTCTGGCAGAACTCATTCATTCTGGGCTGTGTGTGGTGCAGACAGATGGGATGGGAAGGTCTGGAGGAAGTCTGCCGGTGTATGGGGCTGCCAGGTGTCCCTTCCGTTCAGATAATTCAGCACACACCTGGCTGGAAGCCTGTGGCTCTCTTTGCGTTCACTCACTCCCTGCTCCTTGTTTCTAACGTGCTGCTTCTCTTCCTCTTGCCCAACTCCCCAAAGTCTCTGGTCCAGGGCACCATTCCCACCAACCTGCCGACGGAGATGCCCCAGCTGATCCCCGTGTTCCCGGGGGGAACTCCGCTGCTGCCCCCAGTCGTGACGGCCAGCATCCCCGTCTCCACCCCGCTGCCGCCCGCCTCTTTCGGCCTGGTGATGGATCCCACCAAGCAGCTCTCCTCCTCCTCCGTGCTGGACGCCTTCGAGCCCCCGCCGGGGGGAAGTGGTGGCTCCACCTTGGATTCGTTGGATTCCCTGGATCTGCTCCCCTACACAGACTCACGGCTCGATGCCCTGGACTCCTTTGGGACAAGCAGAGGGTCACTGGATGCCTTGGATTCCTTTGCCATTGGTAGGTGTGGGGTGACAGGGTTTTATTCTGTTTTACCTGGGAAAGCCAAGGCTGTTTCCTTCAGGGCTGAAGAGGTCTGTCTGATAGCTCTCCCCACTCAGAACAGGAATACAAATGTTGGAGAGGGCAGAGCAGCTGAGTATGTCTTGCTCATGAGTAATAAGAAAGGCTGTAGGTGTGTAATCCCAGATAACCAGTATGTGCATGGTGTGAAATCTCAGGGGAAAAAGGAACACCAAGGTGTGTGATGAGGAGCAGTGAGGCCTGATCGTGGCTTGGTATCCAAGATGCATCATTTGGCACAATCTACTAGACTATGAAGTGATTCCTCCACCTTCCCCAGTGTCTGATGTTTTAGACCAAATGAGTAAAATCTTGGTGGCTGTTTTAAATTAAATAGGACCTCGTTGCACCAGGCAAAATGGTAAAGGCCAAGGTGGGTCCCTCCCATCTGAATTCAGGGCAGTAAGCATCCTGGGGCATTGGGCACTGAGCTCTTATGTCACAGGGAGCCAAACTGTGGAGGTTGGTGTGAAAAAAGCTGGTTCCCACCTGTCCCATGAGTGAAGGCAGGCTTCTTCTGGGACAGGTTGTCCCCTGGATTGCAGTATGTAGGCAGCACAAATATTTTGAGAAGAACAGAGGCTGAGCAGTCAGCACTTCAGCACTCAGATTCACCTCAGCATTGGGCTGCCTCAGTGCTGCCACCTTGGGAATGCCAGAACTCAGTGGCATACATGGTTTCAGTGTGGTTTTGGGGACAAGAAGGCCTTTCCTAGAGTTTTCCCAAGACTTAGATGGGTGGTTTAAGTAAAAAGTACTAAAATGGTATGAAATAAATAAAGCAAATGGATTTCACAAGCACTTATTTGTCTTTTTGTGAGCAGAACCACCTCTGAATGTGAGATGATCATTTTGTTTTGTGTTTTTCCCCCTTCTTTTGCCCAGAAGAAACCAGCCCTCAGGAACTGCGACACCCACCTGGCAGCCAAAAACCATCCCCCGTGGTGAGTGAGCCGCTCCCCCATGCTGATGTCCCAAGGTGCTCTGGAACCAAGGTAGTGGTGACTTGGGTGCTGTAGGTAATTTGGGCCCCTCTTCTTAACCTGCCCCGGTCAGCGCTCTCCCCAGCCTTTTGGTGAGGCAGGTAAAGGTTTCCCCAGAGTCAGCAGGAAGACATTTGTTCCATCATTTTTATCCAAGGTGGCCACTGTATCTAGCAGCCACATAACACTGCAGGGTGGGGCAGAGTAAGCCAGGTTTGTCTTAAGACTAGTGAAGTTCTTTGCTCCTCCCTGCCCCTCTCAGGAGGCTTTTCCAGATAAAGTGTTCTGCTCCTGTCCCGTGTCTCCAGTGGTGGGGGAAAGGGGTAGGGTTATCTCTGGCCAGCAAGTCTGGAACACAAATTGTTCTTCTCAAGTTCCTGTCCCGCTGTCCCTGTTACGTCACTGCAGTGGAAAGTCTCTATCCTCAGATTAATTTGCTGCCTGAAGACTGATAAGCGGTTGTTTGTCCTCCCGGGTTGATTTGAGGGTTGGTTGTGATGGAAGGAACGGGAAGGAGTGAGGGGGGCGTTTTGTTCTGTGTCTCATGATAGAAAATTGGCGTCTCCTTACCACGAGTGAAGGAGACCTGTCCTTGAAGTGAACATACAACACTTGGTTATTTTTTTAAAAGATGCATGCAGCTTTTTTGGCAATGTCGTTTCAGATTTGAATGCTTCGATGAGGGAGAAAATGAGGAAGTTTTGGGGGGAGACTGGAGCGGGATTGCGGAGTTTTCTTCCCCGCGTGGTTGCAGAGCTCAGAAGTGATGTCTGTGTGGTTTTGCACAGGTCAGCCTCGGCGGAGTGAGTCACCCAGCTGTGCCCAAAGTCACCGAGCACCTGCTGTCCCAGCCAGAACCAGTAATGCCCAACACAGCCCTGCTGGTGAAGAACCCCCTGGCGTCCACTCATGTCTTCAAACAAGCCTGTCACATCTGCTACCCCAAAACAGGTGATGGGTTTGTTCTGCCACCTGGAGCATTGGCTCGCGCTAGGGTTTGCGTCTCCCCTGGCTGATGGGGTTCTTCCCTGCTGCAGGGCCCAAGGCTGGTGATTACACCTATCGAGAAGGCTTGGAGCACAAATGCAAGCGAGATATCCTGCTGGGCAGGCTGAAGAACTCGGAAGACAAGACCTGGAAGAGGATCCGTCCTCGCCCAACGAAAACCAACTTTGTAGGATCGTATTACCTGTGCAAAGGTGATCTGGAGGGGATAGGGCTGCGGGTGGCTGGGAAGGGGTTGTAATTTGTGTGCCGGGGCGGCTGGGAGAGGTCTTCTGTTGGTCTTGCTTCTTGTCTTTGGGGTCTTCCTGTCCCAACAACAGCCTGTGGGCTGTGACCCCCGGTGCAAGGGGGGCCAAGGCAGTTGATAAATGCTTTGCTGAGCATCTGCCTGCTGTACACGTGCCTGTGTTAGTCCTGCTCCACCCAGCAGCCATGCAGCAGGTCCGTGGCTCTGCCTAGGGTAAAGCTCTCAAGGCCTGCTCCTTTGCTTGTACGAGCAACATGACCAGATAGGTCCCTGAGGCAGTGTCACTGCAAAGCTCCTGCTGAGGTGGGGAGGGAGGAATAGCCAAGGTAACGGTCCCAGCTTAGTGCTGAGCTGCCAGGAGAACTTAATCTGGATTGGCTTTAAAAAGGGGGTGGTTAAGTTGCAGCCTGTCCCTGGCTGAGCGCTGCATTAAAGCAGGCCTCCGTAGTGAAGCAGTTTCCCCAACAGATGGCATCTACGTGAGGTTGTCACCACTTAGTGGTTTGCATTAACCTCGCTGAATGCCCTGGCGTACTCAAACCTGGGGGGGAGATGTCTCTTCTTTTTCTTTGACTCTGTGTTTTCTTGCTTTCAGCTCCTTGTGAGGTGTGGGCAGTGGGAGGAAACGAAAGAGAGCTTAGTTTCTGACTGGGCCGCCCTCCCTGTGTGGTGGTGTGTGCTGTTTGTTGCTTTGTAGATATGCTTAACAAGCAGGACTGTAAGTACGGGGATAACTGCACCTTCGCGTACCACCAGGAAGAGATCGACGTGTGGACTGAGGAGAGGAAGGGGACCCTCAACCGCGACCTCCTCTTTGACCCGTTAGGTGGCATCAAGCAGAGCAGCCTCACCATTGCCAAGCTCCTGAAGGAACATCAGGGCATCTTCACCTTCCTCTGTGAGGTACAGGACTTGGGGGGGGGAGTGGGAGCCTTCAGCATCTCCTCCGCGTGCCTCTGCTGGGACGTTGTGCCCCAGCCAGTGCCCTGTGCCCAGAAGGACAGCGAGCGATGGATGCAGCCACGCAGCAGGAAGGCGAGGTATTTCTCCTCGCTCCTCCAGCTGCATGAGGTGCACACAGCCACAGGGGACCACCCTCCTCTTCTTCTGCCTTGAGGTGTTGTTTTGAAGTGTAATTTGGCTCCAGCTGCTCTAAAAATCACAATCCCATAAGGAAGCAGCTTCCCGCCTGCTGCCTGTGCTGAACCACTGACTCAGCCGCTTAAGGATTAGCTCCTACCCTCTTGACGCACTGCAGCAGAGAGTTCCCCAGGTTGGCAGTGTTACAAGCGAAGAGAGATGTTCATAGCTGTGAACTGGCTTTTCTTTTTATTTTTCCCCATCGTTTCCCCCTTGTTCTTGCTCTGTTGCCCAACTGGGAAAGAATATGTGGCTCTGACCAAAATTTTTCCAACCGCAGTGGAAAATACTGTTGAGAATGAGCCAAAAATGTTGTCCTGAAGCCTTTCCAAAAGTTCACTTACTTTATTTTAAAGCCCTACCACAAAGTTTTCACCAAGCTTGTTCTAACTTTGAACATTAGAATAGGCTGGCTCAGCTTCTTCTTCTCCTTCCAAGAGAAATGGCTCTGGTTCACTTCTGTCTAAGATTTTCCCAGCATGCTAATTCTTCTCTTCTCAGATTTGCTTTGACAGCAAACCCCGTATTATCAGCAAAGGGACCAAGGACACACCAGCTGTCTGCTCCAACCTTTCTGCCAAACACAGTTTCCATGACAACAAGTGAGTGAATGTTGGTTGTGCTGATAGGAGCAGTCTCTCACACGTCCAGCCAGTTTAACTCCAAGCCCCTGGTCTCTATCTTTCCCTCTCTCTTTCCCTCTCTCTCTTTTTCTCCCTCTCTTTCTCCCTCTCCCTCTCTCTTTTCCTCTCTCCTTCTCTCCCTCCCGTGGGTTCCAATCATAGGGTAGCTTAAGGACACGATCAGTAGTGCTGTATGCTTCTCTCTGCGTGTTTGCTTCTGGTGCTGAGGGATTTCAGGCATAAGCAAAGCCCTTTTGGAATCACCTTAAGTTTTCCATTGACTTAATTTGCCTTTGAGTTTGGCCTTTATGTAAAGGTCAATCCAAAGATCCTTTAGCTCAGGATCCTGCCTCTGACTGGCTGATAATGAATGTTTAGGAAAACAAGTGTAAGAAACATGTCAAGTACACAGTAATACAACCCCTCCTGGCTCTTGGCAGCCTGAGACTTAGAGACTTGCTGAGCCAGAGGAGTTGTTGTATTTGCTGCATGTTTTAAAATGTGTCTGATCTCTGATCTTGAGCAGGGCATCACCCATGGGCTGAAAAGACTGCAAACACCCACCTAGAGTTTATACACAGTGGGAGGACGGGTGGTTGGTTTTCCCAGTGGGGGTTTGTCTCTCTCAGAGTTGATCATCTGCCTTCCCAGTCAATTGTATGACAAGCAATCAAAGATGTAAGGAGGAGGGCTGAAGATTTGGTCCTCTGGTGATTAAAATTTCCCTGGCCTGGCTGCAGGTGTCTGGTCCACATCGTGCGTTCCACCTCCCTGAAGTACTCCAAGATCCGCCAGTTCCAGGAGCACTTTCAGTTTGACGTGTGCCGGCACGAGGTGCGCTACGGCTGCCTGCGCGAGGACAGCTGCCACTTCGCTCACAGTTTCATCGAGCTCAAGGTCTGGCTGCTGCAGCAATATTCAGGTGAGCGTGGCTGGCAATGCATGCACCCGAGTTTCCTCCAGCACATGCCTGGGGCCAGCTGGGAGGGAAAGGGGGTGATCTGGGAGAGCTGAGAAGTTGTTGCTCACTTGATCTCTCTCCTCGGAGGCACAGAAAATAGCGCCAAGGTGTTCTGTGAGGTGATTTGGATCTTGTCCCTTTACAGGTGCTACTGTAAATTGCAGAGCAGGAAGCTTTTCCTTTGGGAGCAGCTGCATAAGCTGAAATAATTGTTAGGTAGGGCTGAATCCCTGGACATGTTTTGATGCTTAAATCCTGTGGAAGACCCTAAATAGCAACTGGGTCCCTGAATGAACAGCTGATGCAGTGAGAATAGCAGCACACGCAGGTGACAAAGCAGTTATAAAAAGAAAGACCGTGTGTCTTCAGTTTCTCTGAACAAATTCAGCAACAGTGGGAAATGACAAGATACTTGGTGTTTTCCAAAAAGGCTTTGATGGCGTGCCTCTGAAGAGGCTATTACAGGAATTACATTCGGGTCATTCATACAACAACACTGCCACATCTGGCCTTGCACTCCTTTCTCCTTCTGACAGCGCTGGAGGGTTTCTCTTGCTGCTCTCCTGTTAACTGCATGGATGGTGGTCCCCCCAAAATGTTGCCTGGATGGTTTTCACCACGGGGTCTTGTTTAGCACAGGACCCAGCCTGGTTAATGGGAGTACTTCAGAGAGAAAATATGGTTTAGATTTTTCTTACCATTCTTTGATGTAATTGGGAGCAACTAATTTAATAAGTGCCTGTCAGTGTAGCTCATGCAGTCCTGAGCCTCGGCTTGGCTCGGCTGACGAGGGACAGCGATGAACAAGATGGCAGATGCCATCTGTATTCTTCTCAGTTGGCCTCACTCACTTGCAGCCACAGGAAATCAAAAAATTACAGCACTGGAGCTTCTAAGACAACGTGTTGCTTGTGAGCCATAGGCAAGGATTGCTGCCCTAAATGTTAACGATACTGCCTGTAGTACTCTGGGCACTCTAGTATTCAAGCAGCTTGCTCTCTTCCCCACTCCACGTTTATTTTTTATTTTTAGGAAAAGTTTCTTTTCTCTCCTTCTTCTTTCCTTTTCTGCCTGTAGATGAAATGGGTAAACTGATTTTTGCTTCCTGGCTTCTTTCCCTGAAGGAGTGACTTCCAAAGGGAAAACCAGGAGCTGAAACAAGCCATGAGTTTAGCTGCAAAAGTGGTCGGTATATCTTCTGCTTATTCCCATCTTTTCCAACAATGGGAGAGCCATCATCTTTTTGATTTTCTGCAAGGCTGTTGTATATATGAGCCTGGTCTCCTTTTGAGCTTTCTTTTTTGGAGTGGTAGATTATCACCTCTCTTAGGTGTAGCCCTTGTTAAGGAAACAGAGATGAAAGGTAGCTGTCACCAGTCTCTGGGAAGGCTTTAGCTTTGGAGCAGAGAGCTTGATTTAGGTACCGTTTGCTCTGCAAAAACAGGAAGGGAGCATCCATCATTCATAGTAGCTTGCATGTGAAACCAGTGTGGGCAGGACTGTTTCCTTCCTCACTGTGGCTATTCACAGACATCTTGCTACCTTCTTCCATGGGTGGAAATCACAGGGTCTTTGTCTTCACTAGTGATGTTGCAAAAGATGCTGAAGTGTTACAAAGTGACCAGCCTTTTGCTTCCCAGCATGTGTTTGGGACAGTTCTTGCTTTGTAGAGCTGGCATATCAGAAAACATCCTTTCATATCTGGGAGGGTTTTTTTCTGACCACTACATTTCTAGACCATATTATTGAGTTAGTTCAGATTTCTGGGAGTGGGAGAAGGCAATCGCTTGCTAAGGACTTCATCTGAAATTCAGTCTTCTGACAAGAGCTCTGCATTCCCAGCCTCACAGTGCAGGTGTGCAGAATGGTGAAGATGGAGATTGCTTTGGTCATTTTTGGTCATTTTGCATTTGTTCTGCCAGCTCCAGTGCAGTGCATTAACTCTCTGCTGTGATTTTCCCAGCTTTTTAGGGTTTGCCCCCAAAGAATGGATCAGGGCTGTGTCCAGCCCTGGAATACTTGAACCTGGAGAGGGAATTGCAGTTTTCCTAACTCTGCACAGTGTCCTCTGGGATTAATTGTCAAGAAGAAGAAAATCTGCAAAGAGCTCTGATTTGGGAGTACTGGCTAGGCAGCAGCTGCCATTTTGGAAACCTAAGCAAAACTTCTTGAAGAAATTCTTTTCATCCTGTCCAAGCCCTGTACAAACAGCAGTATTGCTGTCTGGCAGGCACTTGGACAGCTGAAATCACAAATGGGGAAACTGAGGTCAGGAATGCTGTGGCTTACTGAAGTTACACTCAGCCTAAACTGAGAGGAAAACTTGTGTTTGCTGGCCCTTATGTTCTGGAACGTGCTGGCTCCCAGACCAGAGATGCGGCATGCCTGGGGAACACCACACTACAATAATAAAGGCCATTGGCAAAAGCAAAACAAGGAATTTTGCGCCCTCTCTGTGCTGGGGATGCTGCACCAAGGCCATCCTCAGCACCCCACTTGTTCCTGTCAACTGGCAGTTGTAAGATGCTTCTTTTGTTTGTTTTGGCAAGTATCTCAGGTCTTCATAGCACTTAAAAAAACCTTGGCTTGTCTCTAACAGAGTCAGTCCTCACACTGACCAATTCCTACTCTTACATACCTTTCTCTTGACATCTAGTACTCAGAATTGCAGCACCCATCTGGCTGCTTGGTGCTGGCAGGGGCTGTTCCTTCACCACTCGAGTTGGTCAGGAGATAATTCCTTAGATAAGCTCTGACCAACCTTTTTTTCTCTGACTGATACGTTTCTGATTCCTGAAACCTTGCAGATCTTTGTGCTGGTTACATAGAAGCAGCTGTTCCTTGGTTGGTATAGCACTTCTGGTCTTGCTGCCTTGGGTGGACTTGGTGTTTGTGTTGAAATTCAACTTTCTTTTTCATCTGTTGATTGATGAGCACCTCAAGAGTGTAACAGCAGGGATTAGGTGAGACTTCTGGGTTTTTGGAGATGCTAGATATCTGAGACAGTGAGATAGCTCAAATCTTCCCTGCTAGTGGCAAAACTCCAATAACAAAGCATTGTCTTCGGGGCCTTGAGTAGGATTTGTTGATAAGGTGTTGGGGGAGAGCCTTGGTCAAGGTCTCAATGCCTGGTCAGGAATCAGGGTCAGCATCAGAGTCCCCTGCACACACCCTCAGCAGAACACCAGGTCTGCATGAGCCCAGGAGTCCAAACTCTTCCCCTTTCATCTGGCTTGAGCAGGAGCGCTGGAGAGTTACCTCCTTAGCCTGCGCCTGAACAGGTTCTGGGGTGGTGTTGGGTCCCCTCACAGCCCATGTTCTGATATTCCTGGTGGGACATCAGTCACACAGGGATTCCTAAGCCACAGTGTGGGAAGAGCTGCAAACCCTCCCTCTCTCTCTTCTGTCGGTCAAAGAGGGGTAGCTCAGTCCCGTCTCCTCCTTCTTGTTCCCAGGAATGACCCACGAAGATATCGTGCAGGAATCCAAGAAGTACTGGCAACAGATGGAGGCACATGCCAGCAAACCAGCCAACAGCATGGTAAGGTGCATCTCGGGCTCGCAGCCTGGGTTTGCCCCTGGCTGCTCCAGCACGTTTTCTCTTCTCCTGCCCGTGCTGTGCCTCACAGGTCCCAGGCAGACCAGGCTGGCCACTGAGGCAGCTGAGAACTTTCCTGTTTGCAGTGCCAGTGATGATCGTTGCACCTCGTTTTGCAGCGTTGTATCTGCTCAGTTCAGTGGTGGGGAGAAGCCTCCAGAGCAGGGAGGGCAATCCTGCTGGTGCTTCCAGCAACACCTTGCTGGTGAAACCAGGAGACCTGGGGGATCCTGGCCACACAGGGTAGGGATCAAAGGGGTCCTGCTGCCCTTTAGTGGCCGACGGATGATATGGCAAGTTGGAAGGACTCAAGAAACGACTCATGACCCATGGGACTACTGTGAACACCAGAGTGGGTGAACTGGCAGCTCAGGTGTTGCTGAGGTTGAGGTCTCCTGGATGAGAGCTCCCAAAGAAGGTGAAGTGTCCTTGCTCCAGCAGTAAGGCAGTATTCTGGAGGCTGTAGGGTGCTGCTGCTGGGGAAAGCAGGTGTGATCACCACGGGTTAGCCCACCAGGAAAGACTCAGGTGACTTTCACTGATTCTCTCAGTGGGCTGTGTCCAGCAGTCTGTTGGTTATGGTGCATGAGGTGGAGTCATCTTGGAGGAAATGCTCAGCAACATACATGTATGTGCGTGTTCTGCTGTGGTGGGCAGAAGTGGGTGGAGGAGAGGGTGCTGGCTGAGGAATGGGAAGGAGAGGTCCAGAGTAACCGAAATCTCTAGATCCCAAAGCTGTCTGAGTTGTCTCAGCAATTTGTTTTAACCTCTCATGAAGCTATAGGTTTGGTCCCGAAGGTATGGGACAAGTTTTTATAGCCTGTATTATATGAGAAGTGAGCCCAGATGATCTGGATGGTCCCTTCAGACAGAGCTGGCTAGGCTCTCCTTCTAGCCTGCCACGGGGGCAGAGACAGCTACCTGCATCTCCGCAGGGGAGGAAACTAACTGTGAATCTGCAGCAGTTTGTGACAGTGGTTGGATTTATACCAGCTGTCCCTGCCCCACGGAGACTGAAGTCGTGACTGGTTCTGTCCTGCCTGCAATGGATCTGCCTGCATTTTCCAGAAAGCTCTGTCTTGTCATTCTCTGTTCATAACGTGGGGATAAAACAAGATAGATGGACAGCTGCGTTCTTGTGAGCCTTGCAGCTTTGAATTCGCCTTTGCCTGGAGGTGCTGCCGTTAGAAGACTGAGCTGTTTGTCAGGCACGGTCAGAGATGTCTGTGGAAGCATGTGGGATCTGGATGCTGAGCAGGGGTTTCATTTCCAGCTGTTACAGCTTGCCGGGGACAGAGGATGAGGAAGAAAAATGCCAGTGCCTGCTACATCAGCCATCAGGAGATGGGCAGAGAGCTATAAGTTCAGGGTCCGCTGGGCAATGTTCGCGGCTGATGGCCAATGGCAAAGTCTGTTTGCACCCCAGAAATGCCTGGCACAAAGCTGGTTTGCAGCTCAGCCCTCCCAGGGCCTCGGTTTGTGCAGCGGCAAAGCAGGAGCCTTGTTGGTACAGTCAGAAAGTGTCTATGATGAGACGTGGGCTTGCTGCTGAAGACCCTGGGGGCAGGACTAATGTATCTGTTGAGAGCTGTTTACTTTTGCCATTATGCTCCTCAGTCCAAGCAGCCTATCGTGACTCAGAGTTTGCTCAGCGTCCTCCCAGCTTTCGAAGTTGGCTGCCTGGCAAAGACAACTTCCCAGGAGTGCTGTAAAAGCAGAACCGTCCATCTCACCGCCCAGCGTGATCTGTGCTTGCCCCGGCGCCCTCTGGTCAGCGGAAGCAAAGTTGTTCCCAGGGATTTTGCTGCAGTTTGGTCCCAGCTGCCAGCTGGGCTGACGTTAGCAGCTGGGGCCATGCAGTTGTGGAGAAGAGAAGCAGGCGGCACACAGACACCTGGCAGCCGTGGTGACACGGGTCAGGAGACTTAGCAAGAAATGGAAGATGACGATACACCACTTGCTCAACACCTGCCAGGGATCTGGTACGTGGGCCCACGTGTTCAATCCCACGCAGGCTGACGTAGGAGTAAACCCTGGGGCTGCAGATGGAAGAGGCAGTCATCAGGAGTGAGAGCTGTAGGTAGCTGGGTGCCCTCAACTCCCACTGCATCCTTGGGAACTAAGGGGTTTAGCCCTCAGTTCTTCTGTTTCTTGGGGGCTTTTCTGTTTTACCCCACTGGCCAGCTGCAGAACCATCATAAATTAGCAGCTTAGGGAGAGAAAAGGAACATCCCTCCCTGTCTCAGAAGGAGTACTTGTACCTAAGTACAGCTCACTCAGGTGTCTGAGTAACCCAGACCCCCTGAATAATCGCCCAAGGGGCACACGGATCCTCCAGGGAGCATTTCAGGATGACCAAAAGGAGCTCCTGGAGCTGGGAGACATGAGTGGCCGTGCTGGGGCTTTGCTTTCTGCAGAGCCTGAAGAGGGGAGCTGTCGTGCCAAAGACTTTTATTTATTTGGTTGCCATGGTGCAGAGCTAACACTATATTGTCTGGCTTCGTAACAAGGGGTGGTGCCACAGCCGAAGGCACTTTTGCCTGGCTTGGTCTGCTGGAGCCTCATGTGATACTAATTTCCACACTGTTGGTTATCAGCAGCCTGCCAGGTATGTGTCTTGCCTTTACAAACACAGTCATGTAGCAACAGCACCAGCAGCTTTGATTTTCGCTTTCCTCCTAATCCCCTGGGAGCACACATGCCCGCTGCATTGACCAGCAGTTTGTGTGATTCTCATGAAGAAAGGCATGGGACTTCTTTTGGTCAAGAATTTCTGAAAAAGCAGCCCAGAGCACCGGAATTACCTGAGAAACGTGTTCTCTATTTCTGATGTTTCGTGCCTTCTGGAACCACTCAGGTTTTTCTTTTTGTTGGGTCAGTGGATTTGAGCCAAGCTTCCTGACTGTGCTGTGGAATCTGTCTCCTGGTGGGTTACATGGCAGACAGCGCTGGGCTGGTAAAAGGGAGCATCCCCTCGGGGCTAATTTGTTACTTCAGCTCTGTAGTTTCGGTGGGTCATCGGCAAGCTGTAGAGTGATTCTCTTTGGACACCAGGTGGAGATCAAAACTACTGATCAAAGGCCACGTTTGAGAGAGAGGTACAACACTGCCTTCTGTGATAGCTGGGTCTCAGCCCTACGCATTCCACAGCAGGCCACTTTGACGTGATTTGGGGGTCAGCAGCGTTTGTGAAGGCTGACAGATGAAAAGGTCTCGTGCCCAGTGCCGCCAGGAAGGCTGCCTTGCAGGCAAGCAGGCCGGAAACACCGCCGCTTTTCAAGAGAGATGGGGGTTCTCCAGAAGAGTCCATTTTCTGGGACATAAGCAGCAGTGAGAGCCTCTTGTAGTCAGCACAGGCAAAGGTCAGCTCTCTCGTTAGCTTGTCACAGTGCTGGAGGATCTTTGTCTGTCAGATCTGCTTCAAAAGACTGGGTCTGGAGGGTGCAGAGCGGTAGTCAATAGCTGATGTAGTGCTCCTGGGAGATGCTTTGATTCCGCACCATCCTGTGCTTGCTATTTTCCCTTTGAGAGGTGATGCAGATCGGATCCACGCTCCTGCTCTTGCTGGCTCCTCAGGGACATTGCCTGCCTGTCTGCTCCTTGTGAGATGCTCAGAGTTAGAAGTCAGGGCTGCGGTGGGCAGGCAGTGAGCTGCTCACTGGTTTGTGACCTTTGTGCTTCACGGGCGGCTCCATCGCCGGGCTGTTCTTGGAGGTTCTTGCTTGTACCCTCACACATGCCCGTGCCCGGAGCTCCTGGCGTGCAGTCAGGTTTGCTCTTTGGTTTGGAAGTGAGCTGCAGACACCAGCCTCAAGCCTTCCAGTGGTGGTATACAATTTAAATGACTTCTTAGAGATTTGCTCAGAAAATACAAGGCAATGGTGATATGGGATTTGCTCCATTTCCCCCCCACACACACACAACCTGTTGGTCATAACCCCAAAGCAGCTGCCTCGCAGTGCCAGGTAGGAGGCCAACGAAGTGAAGTGGCTGAGAGGATGTAAGTACGTGTGTTAACCGCTGTACCTCTGACCAGAGATCATGCTTAACTGCCTGTGAAACCCAGAGCAAAGGAACTGTGAGGGATGGAAACCTGCCCAGAAATGGCTTTGAAGGGTATTAACAAGAGGATCCAGTTCTGACTTCAGTGTGCCGAATGCTGGATGTAACACGAGCCTCTTGGTCCAAAAGCAGGTCCTGTCTTGTGTCACGCTCTGGCTTCCCCCCAGGGGCTCCTCCAGCTGCATGACCGAGCTCCCTCTGTGGATAGCAAGGGACACACGGATTGCCTTCCCTGCGGGGAAGTGGGGATTAAGTGCTGGGGCAGGTCCTGCAGAGCTTGTCTGTACACGGCGATACGCCACGGGGCTTTGGCAGCCAGGCCTGGTCAGCGCTGGAGGCTGCCAGGCTGGCTGCGCTTTTGGCCAGACGTCAAAACCCGGGGAATCGTGCTGAAGCAAGCAGCGGTTTTGCTCCTGTCTGGTATCTCGACAGGCCACCAGCTAGCACTGGCAAAGGAGAGTTGGGCTGTCTCTGATTTAATCCAGCTTGTCACTGGCACGCGGGTGTGCAAGGAGCTGCCAGCGCCTCTGCGGCATTTTAAGGGGGGTGCGTTTGGCTCTGTTTGCCTGAGGTGCTGGTTCTCTTCCCCAGGCTTCTCCCCGGGCTCCCACGTCGAGCACCTTTGACCTCCAGATGAAATTTGTGTGTGGCCAGTGCTGGAGGAACGGGCAGCTGGTGGAGCCAGATAAAGACCTCAAGTACTGTAGTGCCAAAGCCCGCCACTGGTGAGCAATGCAACCTTCTCTTTCCCCCACCCCTCCTGAAGGGCAAGAATTTCTGCCCTTACCTCCTCAAGGGCTTCATTTGGCTTTGCTGGAAGAGCCTACGAGGCTTCCTAGCAGCCTCTTGCTCCTCGGGGTGTTTTATAGTGAGCTTTGCAGGTAACTGTTTTCCAGTTTCTAGCTCTCTTTGCTACTGTTAGGACTTGCAGCCAGCACTGTGCTTGGTGCATCACAGCCAGGCTCATAATCCTGGTGCTTGCAGTCCAGTTTTTGCAATTCCCTTCTCCAGTTGTTATTATTTCCCCTTAACGAGGTCACTAAGATAGTTCTCCTCTGCACTTGTTCGTGCTCTGTGCTGTTTGAAGATGCCTGCCAGGTCACTGTTAGCAATGATTCAAGGAGTTCTACTTCCTTTTAAATTAGTTTCCTTGGCCCTTTCATTGTTTTTGTTGCTCTCCTCTGATGCATGTCTTGTCTGTTTGCACCTCCAAGTTCCTTGGGGCCCATAAGGATGTTTGTTTTGATAGAAAGCGAGTATCAGCAGGGAGGGAGCCACTGGGACATGGAAATTGTGGCCTCTCTCACCCAGGCAACCTAGCAGCATAGGATGGAGCGGTTTATAGCACATCAGTTCCCCAAACACAAGCCACAAAGGCGCAGTCCAGCATCCTATTATAAATATAAGACCTTAGATGAAGAAGACACAGAAGCAGCATTGCTGGAGGAAGCGAGCAGGAGAGGATCGCTCCCTGGGATGGGAGGATAACACCTTTGTGCAGCTGCTGAACAGAGCTGGGGCTTTTGCTCAGGGTACCTCCTGGTGCTGCAGGAGACTTAGTACCTACTGGCACCTGTTTGTAAGAGAGTGCTTGTAATGACTTGCATTTACGCTGCACCTTTCAAGCAGAAAATATTCCCAAATGTGTTTCATGGATCTGATTGCACAAGAATTGGCTGTGTCAAAGGGTGGAACGCAGATGTTTAGTAATCCATGGTGATGCCACGCAAGACTTGGGGGAGACTTTTGTGGCTTTACGAAAGGATACATGCCAGGGAACATGTAAGAAATACAGGGAGAAATCCTAAACACCCTTCTTCTGCCTTCTCTGCCACAGATGCGCATATCTAGGAGCAGCCAGATAGTGGCAGGGATGAGCTGGACTGTAGGGTCTGGTCATCTCTCAATATTCGAGGGTTTCTGAGGAAAACAAAACCTCGTTCTGTTCTTCCTTTTGCCTCTGTTGATTTATTCTCTCTTCCTTAGTTGGACAAAGGAACGTCGTGTTCTGCTGGTGATGTCCAAAGCAAAGAAGAAGTGGGTGTCTGTCCGACCACTGCCTTCCATCCGCAACTTCCCACAGCAATACGACGTAAGCCCCACAGCTGGCTCAGCCAGGTGCCCCTTCCCCTTTCCCTCCCGGTTTGTGCAGTGCTTTGAGGCCTGGCCCATTGCAGAGCTGGCAGGGAAGCAGTCACGTGTTGGATGAGGTGGGAGGGCGGCACAAACTGAGAGCGGAGAGATCTCAGACACGTCCAGCAAAAGGGTGGAGCAGAAAAAGGAGGGGCACTCATTTAAACCACGCTATTACACACGTATGCAAGGTTCTAACGCTGCTGTTAATGCAGTCAGCGTCTCAAGGACTGGCTGGCACGGGATTTGGAGATGAGATTTAAGTCTCCCCTTAGGTCAGGGTTTCTCAATGTGGGTGAGAAGGAGTATTTGGGAGAAGCCTGTCCCTGTCTCTGCTGTGGCTGGACTGCTGTCTGTAGTGAAACTTGCCCAAGATGTGTTTTGGAAGCAAAACTAGGAACTCGGCTAGAAAGCCATGTGTTGTGAGGAAAACTACAGATACCCAGCCTCCATCCCCAGCCCTGAATATGGCAATTGATAATCTCTCTCTCCCTCTCTTATCCCCGAATTAGAAAGCTCCTCTCCCTCCTGCTTCATGGGATCTGCTGCCCCTTAATCCGTGGGCAGGTGCAAGGCCATCTGTGAGGTCTTGGGTGCTTTCCAGTTGCGGGCCTGTTGCTAGAAGCTGTGGGGGATAAGTTATTTATGGCTGTGCCAGTAGGAGATGAGGCCAGCAGGTGAGTTGGGGGTCATGGAATAGAGGCAGGTTGCCCCTAATGCCACTCTTTGGCTGGAGAATGCATCACCTTTGGGGCCCAGCAGTGTGACCAGCAGGAGACACTGTCGGGTCAGTCCAGGCCACTCCCTGCTGCCTTACCCCTTGACCAGTTGCATATGGGAATTGGAGAGAGAAGGCAGGTGCTGAGCTGAGCTGCCTGTGGGTCTGTAGGGAAATCTTACCTTTTGTGTCATCAAGGGCTTGAGGAAAAGGAGCATGAGTTAACCATGTGTGATGTGTCCTGTTCTGTGACCTTTCCTGTGTGCGATTTAATGCCCTTGTCGTTTTTTTTGAACCCACTTTCCCCTCTAGCAAGGAGTGTTTGTGCAGATGCTACATTTTGCTCTCTGTCTCTTAACAGTTGTGTATCCATGCACAAAACGGCAGGAAATGCCAGTATGTGGGCAACTGCTCCTTCGCCCACAGCCCTGAGGAGAGAGACATGTGGACCTTCATGAAGGAAAATAAAAGTGAGTAGGGGAAATGCGGGCAGGGGATGCAGGTCTGTTAGGGCACACTCCTGGCAGCAGAGGTGGAGCAGACAAAGCTCCTGGTACCATGAGCTTATGGGGTTATGGGGTAGATTTATCTATGGTGTCCCTCCAGGTGCCTGTGCTGTCCCAGGCCTGGCCCTGTATGGAGCTCTGCCAGAGCACCAGTCCTGACCTGCAGCTGCTC
Source organism: Anas acuta (assembly GCF_963932015.1). Classification (NCBI taxonomy): domain Eukaryota; kingdom Metazoa; phylum Chordata; class Aves; order Anseriformes; family Anatidae; genus Anas; species Anas acuta. Next base: position 162,686,043 of record NC_088979.1, on the reverse strand, counting down.
CCGTATCTTTCTTGTCTGTCTTGCATCTGCCTTGGCTTTCTTGCCCGGTTCTGCTCATCCCCTGTGCTCCTGGGCTGCGGCACTCCCTGTTCGTAGCATTGTATGCAAAGGAGTGGAACTGAGCTCCTGAATGAGAACATCACCGGGTGGTGCCTTGCAGAGGAGCCGGTCTGGAATTAATTACATGGGCTCCCAGCTTACTTTCTGGGGGAAACCTTGGAGGTATGCACAGCTCACCTGTCAGTCCTTCAGCAGTCACCCTCCTCAGTGTCAGCAGGGCTGCAAGCTGTTCCCCTGGCAGCTCCCTGAAATTGCTTCAGTTGGGCTGACACCAGCTGAGCCCTGCACGGTTCTGTGCCCACGGGGACAGTGATGGGGCTGCCGGAGGGACCACCAGCCCTCTGGCAGCAATCGTTGCTTACTCAGGCTGTCTTTGCAATGCCCAGTTGTCCAGGTGCTCACCTAGCTCTGGTGGGAGATGCTGGAAAGCTTGGAGGTCGTTCAGTCTTTGTGCTTGGATGGAGGGTCTTTCTGTGCCGTGCCACGCACTGCTGTTTGGTACAGCTCAGGTCCTTTTGTTGCTGGGGCCTTTGAAAGCGCATCAGACCAGTCTGGGTGTGTTTGCTCAAGCATGAAGGTAAATCTTCAAATGACAGTGTTGTTTCAGTTTGGGGGAATTTACATTAATTATCCCCCACTGCCTCGAATTCCTCAATTACCCACTTAGCGAGCAGTAAATCACTAACGCACCGCACTTGGAGCGTCATGTTGCTGCGTGCAACGTTTATGTTTCCTCTCTCCCGAGTTGATCTTGGAAAGGCAGGTGTGCCGTCAGCTTCCAGCCAAAATTTCCCTTCCCACTAGCGTCCCAACTGGGTTTTAAACCAAAAGCACCAAGAGACACTAACTGCACTCCTCTGGGCAGGTTTTGAACTCAGGATAGGCCATCATTAGGTCTTCCTCCCCTTCTTGTGGGAGAAGAATCTCCTTGTGGGGTGAAGTCCGTGGAGATCTCAGGGCAGCTTCCCTCCTTCCTGAATACTTCCTGTAGCTGCTGTCGTGGTTGTCCCTCAACAGCAAGACGGTCGGTGGTGGTGTGCCCCTTGCCAGGCAGGGGGGAGGTGGATTTGGCTGCTCTCCTCAGGGCTGTCTCTCACCCAGGGAGGTGACATCGGGCCTGGCCTTCACGCTGGCCTTTACGCTGACGGCAGGTGCTGCAGTGGGGAGGGGAGGGAAGGGCTGCCCCAGTGCTTGTCCTTTTCTCGTAGTTTGTGCAGGGTGCGGGAGGTTGTCTGAGTGACTTCCCGGGTGGCCTTTGTGCAGTACTAGATATGCAGCAGACCTACGACATGTGGCTAAAGAAACACAATCCTGGGAAGCCTGGAGAGGGGACGCCGCTCACCTCGCGAGAAGGGGAGAAACAGATCCAGATGCCCACCGACTACGCTGACATCATGGTAAGCAGCCACTCTCTCGTTCTTCGTCCCTCTCCCTCCTCAGCGCTGACAGCCCCTCCTCTGCTCCGGGTGTGAGCTAGCAGGGGCTGAATTGCTCTTGTTGGAAAGAGCCGTGCTGATGTAGGTTAAGTGGACAGCTTGGAGCAGCGCAGCAAGAGCAGCACAGATCAGGTGGGAGGGGATCGACCCGGGGTCAGCAAGGGCTTTTCTGTTAATCGCCAAGTCAGTAGGAGTCTGCCTCAGGCTGCCTCTCACGTGGGCTCAGCCTCTCCCCAGGGTTCCTGCCTGCTCCAGGGCAAGCTGCTGCTGGCCTGGAGGAGAAGAGGGAGAAGCTTGGAGAGGAGCTGGGTCTGGAGCACAAAGGCACAGAAAAAACAGAGGCAGATGTGCCACCTGAGCCCAGGGATGGCATCTAGAGGAAGGATTCGTGTCCTGAGGGGTCCTGCACTGCCTGAGTGCCACGGTCATGCTGCCTGGGTCTTCAGCAGGGACCTGAGCTGTTGTGTTCTCTGAGCCCGACTTTGAGCTGTAGGTTGCCACCTGGGCAGAGCATCTCCTCTGCTCCCCCGTCGTGGCAGCGTGGTGCCCTGAAGATGACGTGGCAGGGAGGTGTGGGAGGCTGTGCAGTGACATGGGGAGAGGCAGTGCCGGTGCGGGGAAGGCCGGTGGCTGTGGATATTCACGCCCTGACCAGCCCTTTGCCCTCTCTCTGCACCGGTTAGATGGGCTACCACTGCTGGCTCTGCGGGAAGAACAGCAACAGCAAGAAGCAGTGGCAGCAGCACATCCAGTCGGAGAAGCACAAGGAGAAGGTCTTCACCTCGGACAGCGACTCCAGCTGCTGGAGCTACCGCTTCCCCATGGGCGAGTTCCAGCTCTGCGAAAGGTACCGTGCGCACGGCCTCGTCTTCCTCGTGCCCCGCTGCAGCGGGGATGGGCCCAGGGACTCCATCATCCATCCATCCTCCTCCTCTTCCTCGCCCGGAGTCCCCATGGGCTTCCACTTGGAGGGGCAGTGGAAGGAGCTGACAGTTCTGGGTGATGGTGGGGCTGTGTTGGACCCCAGGGGTGTTCAACCACACAATTTAGTGGTAAAAACACATTCCCGGGCATGTGACTTCAGAAAACGAGAGCGAGCTTCGTGTCTGCACCCGTGCCCTGTGTGGCCAGGCTGCGCTCAGCTCTCAGGCTGCTAAACAGAGTCTGCTTGGCCCAGTTCTGGGGGGAATCCCAGGTGCTTTATTAAATGGTTTGAATGTCTCACACCCTCTGAATCAGCGCCTTGAGGTGTCTTCAGAAGGCCTGTGATGGTTAGAAATGCTGTTTTGGGTAGAGAGAAGGCTGTGCCTCCTGTGGCTGTCCAGAGTTACCTGGCATTTCCTCTCTCATGTGGTTATTTCTGCTCATCCCTGGCCCAGTTCTAGCTCAAACCGTTTCATTCTGTGGCCTAACCCCCCTCACAGGCACTGCTCCATGTCTGTGCCCAGCCTGCGTGTTGCCTCCCCTTGGCTGCACGCGGCTTGTAGGGGAATCATCTCGCCCTCAGAAGGGAGAGCTTGTGGCAAGTTTTGGTGGGCCCCCATGGAGTCTCACAGGTGGGGAGCTCAAAACCCTGCCCCGGTGGGGGAACCCCGCTGATGGTGCTCCTTGCGCTGGCAGGTTCCAGAAGAACAAGGCCTGCCCTGAAGGAGAGGAGTGTCGCTATGCCCACGGCCAGGACGAGCTGACGGAGTGGCTAGACCGGAGGGAGGTGCTGAAACAGAAACTGGCCAAAGCCCGCAAGGACATGCTGCTCTGCCCCCGGGACGACGACTTCGGGAAATACAACTTCCTATTGCGGGACGGCGTATAGTAAGGGGCCGGGGGGAGCCTGTCGGCTGGAGAAACGCTGGGTGGGTTTTCCGAGAGCGGCGGTAGCAGGGCGAGCGAGATCCGTGTCTCGCAAAGAGAACTCTTTCTTTTCTTTTCGTTTTAAGATTTTGAGACGATGATTTATTAGTGGTGAATGAAAACGTGAATTTGATTCTCCTTGGCCAGCGAACGCCATGCTCACTGAGTTTGTGATCTGTCTTCTCTCTGTTCTTTCCCCCAAATTCTCCTTCCTCTCCATCTTCTTGTTTTTGCTGTCCATTGTTTAAATGAACGAACCTAGTCTGTACCGGGAGGCAAATCGGAGAATTTCCCCTTGTCATTCCCCTGCCCTTCAGTTGGGAGTGTGGTTGCAGAGATCAGGAAGACGAAGCTGAGAGAAAGAGCTAGATGTCTGGTGAAAAGGGGACCATGAAGTTCATGTGCTCCTTTTCTCAGTGCTGCAAGAGCAAGCCCGGCTTACACTGCTGCAGTTGGCCTGCTTTTTTGGGAGTTCAGTACCAGAAGAACTGGGAACTGAGATGCAAAGAAGGAAAACCACTAGATCTGACTTAAACATCTGGGCTTAGACCCCTGGTGAGTGTATGCCCCTGAGGCATCAGCTGGAGTTGAAGAGGAGAACAGCCCTTTGGTATTCACAGCGTAGCTAAAAGCAGCAATGTAACAAAACTGCTTGCAGTATTGGGAACTGAACTGTGTGACTTTAGACTGTTTTGACTGACAGCACCCAGGAAGCAACTTGGTGATGCCTCATTAGACATCTTTCTCAAGTGTGCAACAGGTTTTTGGGGTGAGAAGTTTTGGTTTGTTTTTTTTTTTGGCTGGTGCAACTGGTACAGGTAGGACTGAAGCCATCTAGAAGGTGTAGTGGGGACTGTGACACACCATCCATCACTGTACTCCACGCAGCAGGGTCAGGTGGCCAGAAGGCTGTAACCAAAAGGAGCCTGGATTCCTCTGTCCACTTGTGTCCTGAAGAGAGAGAAGTAATGGGGTTTCCTTCTTGCTCTTTAACTGATGTATGTCAGTCGTTACTTAGAGCTGTTTATTCCTGCACCAGCAGAGGAATTGGGTGGGGACTGAATTCAGAGGACACCATTGTGCAGCGTGGGTCCAATGCAGCGGGCCTGGTTCTGGTGGCGTGTTGCTGCTGGGAATCCAGCTGGAAGCGCGCTATGAGCACAGGTCTCATCCTGCAAGCAGTAAACACATCCTGCCTTGAGCTCCCCGCTCCTCTCGCAGTCCAGCTGCACTCTGCAGTTTTATATGCACCATCCTCTCAAACACAAATGCATCTCCCTCCCTGCCTTTAAGGGCGAGGTCTTTTTTTGTACAGAATCTCCCAGGACAGCAGGCTCAGGGCCCTCAGGGCTGGCAGGCAGCATGATATCCCCAGTAAATACAATCTAGCCATGTACCACAGGGTGCTTTGGCACTGTTGGGTCCCTCTTTTCCCTGCCTGTTCCCATATCCTTGGGGCTCCCAGCTTCAGGAGAGATGGAAATATGCAGGAGATGCTGTAGGGACAGCTGGCACCTTTCCAAACCAGCCTCCAGGTAGCTGCGTCAGCAACACTGAGGCAGTTGTGGCCCAGGAGCATGTGCTGCATGCTGGCCTTGGGTCTTCCTGGTGGTATGATGTGCCCCAAATAAGCCAAACGTGCCTCTGAGCTTCTTTCCTTGCCTGTAAAATGGGGATGGCGATCAGCGGTTTCATCTGAGTTTCCCTTCCTGGCCGTACAGCACCTTGAGATCTGGCCTGGAAGGGGCCAGGATTGTAGCACCTGATGACAGCCGGGTGGCTTATGGTAGATCTGGGAGAAGAGGGAAGTGATAATTTCCAGCTCTGCCTCTGTGAGGGGAGAAGGAGAGGCAGAAGGATCTGTGCTATGGAGAAGAAGAGTGGCCTATGCAATGTCACGCACGGCCGTGTTTGAGTGGTCAGGTGCTGTGTTTTCTCCTCTGCTCTTTGCTGTAGCTGTCCGGATCGTACTTGCTGCTGGTGCTCCTTGTGTCAAACTGGTCAACCTGATAAACAGAGAGAGCCCGGGGAGGAGGTAGGCACAGGCTCCTGGGTTATCTCGTTCTGCTGTTCCTGGGCTGAGATGCCAAGGAGCGAATCTGGATTGGGGAATGTTGGCAAATGTTTTTGTTTTTCAAGCAAACCTGCATCTCTAAGTGTGACTCAAGTGTTCGCTGCGCCATGATTTCTCATACAATAACTTGTTTTAGGTTACAGAGTGGGTCGCTGTCCCCTCTCCCTGCCTCTGCGAGGAGAGCTGAGCTACTTGGCGGGGCCGAGGTGGGGAGAGGGCAAGCATGCGTGAGGGGAGGGAGGCCCACCGTCACGGGTGTTGCGTTGAGTATCTCTTTTTGTTTTCCCTGATATGATAACCTGGTCTGTGGTGTTGCAGTACTTTGTCACCAGACTTGTTTTAGTGTGTATATATGTGACCCCTCCCATGAAGCATATATACACAGGTATTAAATATATCGCTCTATATAATATTATATGTGTGTGGTATCGAAAGAATCTTTTTAATGAGGGTAAAGGAAAAGGACTCGGGCCAGGAAACGCAGCATCTCCAGTTTTAAATATGAAGACTTTTATTTGGGTTTGGGAAAGGGAAATAGCAGAGGGGAGGGTTTTATATAGATAGGTATAAATTCTGAGATGGGACAGGTTTCCCTGGTGATGCTTTTAAAACCCCCTATGATGTCCTTGCAGTCCCATCTCAGTGAAAGAGTATTATAGTGCTAACTAGCGAGTAAAGTTTTAATAATAAGGCTTTGCTTATATTATTTAAGGGGACATTGTAAAAGGCAGGAAGCTTCACACTTGGCTTCCCAGGCTCACTTTATCACATCAAGAGGGTTTTCTTCAGCGTGTTACATACTCTCAGCAGAAATGCTCAGCGCTCACAGCTGTGCAGCAGTTAAACCACAAGTAAGTTGTAGGGCTGCTTTAGTGGTGCATTCACGAGACCCTTTGATAACTCCCTCTTTTGTTCAATAGTCCACATGAGGGAAGAAGAAAATTTTGAAGCACAGAACCAAGTCCAAGGGTTATTAACAGAAGTGATGCTTTAACTTTATAACATTAGAAGAAAATCTCATATCCTGTACAATAACCACACATACGCACAGAGCAGAGGCTTTCATTTAGATCAGCTTGTTAAATGCTGAAGGACTTGGTGAAAATCTTTGCCCAAATCCTTTGGTAAGGGCAGGGATTTAAGTCACGCTGCTGTTGGAGTGAACCTGACCTTTGCAGGGGGAAGAAAAATAAAACAAATAAAATACCCTACTTAGCTTGTATGAAACTGTATGTCAAAAACGGATGGGTTTTAGCAAGTGAAAGGAAAAGATAGCAAGGGGATGCTGCAGTTCTGAGCTGGGTAGTAATGATTTCGAGTCCTTTAATATGTCTTTGTATTAATATAATTTAAGAATACCACGCTTTACTATTAAAAAAGAACTTAGTATCTTTCATAAGGTATAGTATCAGGATAATAATGTAGATGTTTTAACAACATTTTTGGTTTTGTTCTTAAATAAAAAAACAAACAAACAAACTTGCTTCTTTTAGCCTTTGTAATAGAAAATAAAAGTGTGCACTTTAAACCCTCTCCTGATACAGTGTGTGTGTGCATTTTTCAAATAGCCCACAAAGCCTTTTTTCCTTACCGTATCGGGGGAAGCAAAGGGAGGACTTCTGGCACTGCGTTGTTTGTGCTTTCTGCCATCCTTCAGTATAATCTGCTGCTCTTCTTGCTGAGTGGAAAATTGCACGTATATATATTAATATATATACATATTAACAGATTCTGCAGTTTTTCATCAGACACTCAGTTCTTGTGAACCTTAGATATGTTTAAATGTTTTGGTTTTGTTGTTGTTGTGTTTTTTTCCTTTCCCCTAAGCCCCAAGAATGTACATGCTCTGCATTACCACGTAGTTTCAGATGTTTGGGATAACCTGTGTTTTGAAACCTCCAGTATCCAGGTCTCATAATCGCCTCAATAATCTGGAAATTTTTCTGCTCTGTAGACTGCTCTGTTCAACTGGGTCAGCCAGTTCTCTCGCCTGCCAGTGAGCGCCCTGCCAGGGAAAATGCCCTTACTCCCACCCCCGAGTCGCGTGCAGCTCGAGCCATGAGAAGCATCTGCGCAGATTCCCCCTGGCACGGTGCCGTGCAGTGAAGATCACACCTGGGGGACGATGTCAGTGTGAAAACATTTACTAATAAAAACCTTTCTGTTTGTCTTCCTTTGCCAATCCATCACGATGCAGATTCAATCCGGGATTCTTGATCAAGCCAAAGCTGAAGACGTGGCAAAGACAGGGGGGTCCCATGGAGACACCCTGCTACTGCTGTACAATCAGACCAGAAGGTCATACCCAGTGAGATCTGATTTGGGGAGGCTTGATAGGCATCTCCCTGATGCGCCTGGATGCAAACACAGCTCGTATCCTTCTGGTCAAAGGAGGAGAGGCCTGAATACGAGCTTGTAGTGCAGAGGGAATAAGACGGTTGCACTTTTAAGGTGCTAAACCGAGTACATGCAACACAAGAGGCATTAGTTTTACCCTCCACGGGTTATTGAGACCCTGCTGACAAGAGCAAGTGTAGCTTTCCCCGTCCAATGGAGACCAAAACTGTCAAACTGCAGGGCAGACAAAGCATGAGGAGGAAAACAACACTAACATGGCAGTGGTTTCCTGGCACACTCACCACTGTTTCTCCACTGAAGAAAAGAATCTCATATTTTGAAGAGAGAGGGAGAGGAGTGGTGAGCTCAGTATTCACACCCTCCTGGGAACCTGGGCAGACATTAAGGCAAGGGGCAGAGCACAAGGTCAGCCAGGAAGGATTCAGGTCCTGGGGAAGAATGAAAGGAGCAGAGGAAGAGACCCCTGAGCGATGGGAGGAAGGTTGCAAAGTGGGAGGAAGGCTGCACACTGAAGGCCTTTAATGCCACCCTGCAGCAGCCCAGTGGAGGCAGTTTGCCTCGCCAAGCCTGTACGCTGCAGCTGGGATTCCTAAGCAGTTTTGTGGCTGAGTCTGCCTTCCCACACCGCAGAGAAACATTTCTGGGCAGTGACAGCAGGTGAGGCAAGCGTGATCATCGCTGGTAATTGTTTGCTGCAGCCGTTGTGCTCAGAGCGGGGCTGTGTTGCATCATGCTGTGTGCGAGGAGAGCAGCAAATAGTTCGTGCAGGGCAGAGGAAGGTGCTGAACAGATGGCAGGACACCTATGGGGTGGCTCTGGGCATGGGTCTTTTTGGGGCTTCCTGAAAAGCTGTGGATGCTGCTCAGCAGCTCTGGCCTGTCTTGCCCAGCCTCACCTCTTTCTCCCCAGGATGGCAGGGGAAGGGCCAGGGCCCACCCATTGCCAATAACCTCTCCCCCTCACTGGCTGGATTCTTGCTTCCTGCTTCTCTGCAGCCCGCTGGAGGCAGGAGCAGCAGGTCCTGGTGCCCCCAGGGCAGGGGTGTTGTTTCCTGAAAGCAGATCCAGGTGCAGCAAGGACGAGAGCAGGGAACAGACAGCTCTGATTGACTTGTTCTCCACTGCAGCAGCTCCCGAGACTGCCCCTTTCACGGATGCTCCTCTCTGCAGTTTAGCTTAGAGATGGCAGCGTCCCAGAAAACTTTTTTTTTTTCTTTCTTTTCCCCCGAGAGCCTTGGGAAGTACGGACATAGCTGAGAGTCCCAGGAAAGTGGGTTATTTGTTACCATCTGGCTTAATCCTCCCAAAAACGACATTTACCCAGGGCTGAGATGGAAATCTCTAAACCCAGATGCCAGAGTGGATTTGGCTTGCTGGGAACCGGAAAAATACTCAGTGCTGGAGGTGCTGTTTCGTGCATTTCTCTGTGGATTTCCTCTGTCTGCTTTAGTTGTGGGCCTTCGGTAGTGCTGGGGCCCTCGAGGCAGACGCTCAGGAAGGATGAAAAAAAGCTGCATAGTTTCTCTAAATGAACACCAAGGCACGCTCCCCTGTTTGTACCCCAGCAAAGTTCAGCAGCAGTGAGGGAAAGTCCTGGTTCCACGGGAAGGAGATGGCCTCAATTTTCCTCAGCCAAACGGCTTGAGGATAACTGCACTGGACACTGCCCTGGGGAGCTGAGCTGGATTTTCAATACAGAAGCAGCCTCTTTGAAAGAGACTTTCAGCAGCCTGGACTGTCTCCTGGTTAAGACCCCAACGTTCCTATCTTGGCTTTTGGGGATCAGCTGCAGCCAGCCTGCCCAGGCCTCTCGGTTGTTTTCTTTCAGCTCCCATCCTTTCCCCACACTGTTGACTCTTCTGTCAGTCCATGGGGCTCTGACCTCTTTGACTTCAGTGCTGCAGGGTCCCTGCTCCTGCCAGGAGCCACATCGTTCCTAAGGCAGGTGAGTGAGCCTGGGAAGGGCTCGCTGAGGGCTGGCTGAGCTCATTTCGACAGCAGCCTTTTCGTTTTGAGAAGGAAATGGCTGCAGGATCATGCATCTTCTTGCTGCTCCACACAGCCCTTTTCCCTGGCAGAGGGCCAGCAATTGCTGTCCTTGGGTTTCCCCAGCCTGCTTTAAACACCTCGGTTTATTGCTGCTCTTGGCATCTCAGGGGCTCTGCCTGCTGCCAAGGGTCTGATAAAGCAAAGGCTTGCATGGAGAGCTCCCGAAGCCAGCTCTGCCCAGGCTCCCAGAGCATTTCCGGAGCAGGGAAATGCAGAACGAGCTGTAGGTTTCCTTCCTGCCCAGGGCGGCACAACTTCTGGTGATCCCATCTTTCTCACGTTATCTGCCTGCCTAAACACCTCGTTTTCTGGCAAAAAGACACCTCACAGGGAAGTGCCGAACTGCAGAGCTGCCACGAAGCTGGCTGCCATGTGAGCACGCCAGGAGGGAGGCATGTCTTGGCAGCGAGGTGGGGAGGAAAAGCTCATTAGCTTTTGGCACTCGTTTGGGGGGGGAATTAGTTTTTAGAAATCCTTTTGCCTCAGGCGGGAGGTGCAGGTGGGTCCTTCTGCTGAGCTGTGCCAGTCGCTTGGGAGATCCCAGCAGTGCCAACGGGGCTGCGGGAGGCACCTGTCCTGCTGCCAGCCCTGGCGCACAGAGCAAGCAAAGCCACTGACTGCCTCTCTCCAAGGGCCATATCCCTGCAACGGGGAGATGTGGGTGCCAAAGGCCACGCCAGGCCCAGCAGTGAGGAGTGAGGATGGAGGAGCTCGCTGCCCTCCTCCACGCAGCGACAGAGGCATCGTGCGCACATACACCTTGGTGTGTTCGCGTGTGATGCCCTGCCTGGGGAGGAGGCAGCCCATCTGGAGGTGGGAAGGGGGCTCAGCGTAACGGCGTGTCCGTGCCTCAGTGCTGCCATGAAAAAGGGTCATGGCCATATTTCAGGCACCAGGTTGTCTTTAGCACCTTGGCCAATGCAGAGCCCCAGTGCTGCTTTTACCACCCTCATCTATCCTGTCTCCTGTGCTGGCTTCTTCACTCCTTCTCCCACCTCCTTTCCTTTCAAAGTATTCTGTTGTGGATGCAGCCCCACCTGGTTTGGCCGCAGCCTTCCTTGCTGCTGGCATTCTGGGTGTCCTCACAGCTCCGCACATGCCCGTCACCTCCAGCAGCATCTCAACCCCATAGAAGAGGTGCCAGGAAGTGGTCAGGTGTTCTTTCGGAAAGGTCCTGGTGAAATTCAACCTGCCAGCCTCTGCCAAGGTGAAAAGAAAAATGCTATTAAGCCGTACACATTATGCAAATAAATAGGTAGGTTCCCACAGTGGAAGCTGTCACTGGAGTGTGGTGTTTATTTGTCCTAGGAGCTAGGAAAAGAAAAAATAAAATTACATGACCTCTGGCAAAGGGTTTGCTTGGACAAAAGAAGAAAGAGGAACCCACCCACCAAGCTTTGTTTGGTGCAAGAACTGGGACCACCCAGACCGTGAGGGGCAGGTTTGATCTGTAGGACCTGCAGCAGAAGACATCCCCGTGTGAGGTTGTAAGGATATTTCCAAACAATGGCTGTGCTGCTGAAGTGAATGGTCTCAGGTGACTGAAATAAAAAAAAAGAAATAAAGCTGTTTTGAGAGCAGCGTGGTTTGTAAAGCTTCTAAAGGTTTCCACAGATTTTTGTCCTTATTTCCAGGTACACCTCAGGGGAGTAGCTACCTTGTCTGTCCCTTCAAAGTCCCCTCAGTTCTGCTGGCTTCTCCTCACTATTGCCTGCCAGGAGCAGCACATGCTTTGGGGTCTCAGCTACCAATGCACGTGCCCCAGATCAAACAGAACAAAAACCAGCAGGTTTTTCTCACTGAGGAGCCATTAATTTGACTCTCTCTTCTTCCTAGCTTAGCTGCCAGGTAGAAAAATACATTTAAACCTATTTATCCCTTTGTCAAAGTGGGTAGTGTGTTCTGGGTAAGGGAGGGGTGGATAGATGGATGGGTAGATAATACTGTTGTGTAAGCTTTGTGTCCTTGGAAAATCAGACAAAAATGTGTTTTTTACTTTCTAAGAGGAAACGTTCCATTGGATTATTGAGCCACGCTTTCATCTCACCTGGGGAAGCTGAGATAGCAATTAGTAGTAATAACCTCGAATGCCTTTCTTCGGTTGAGCGTCCCCGCTGCTGGTGGGCTCCCCACGAGCTGTGCTTTCGCCTACGTGTAACACACAGCTAAGCTTCCTTAGGAAGCATCAGCCCCAGAAATCAGTTTGCAGCCAGGTGCCACCACCTAGTACAAGGCCCACAGTGACAATTTGCAGGAGTTTCTGCCCAAGAAAGCACCCAGGTGTGTCACCGTCTCGTGTTTTGGGGCTGCAGGTGGCTCTGAAGGACCACAATTTAAATAGGTGTTCCTGGAGTTTGGCCCGCCTCGGCACACCCTTCTGTGTGCCACCCATTTAGGGCCAAAGCAAGCTGACAGTGGCTGGTCAAGTCTGTGAGAAAAATGCACTGTTAGGGGCTGCCCAGGCTTCTGAGTGATGGAGCAAAGCTGCTGAGACCTTTGCTGACATGGCATTACGATGAAAATAAATAACTCAGTGATCTGATAACGGTGCAGCCAGCACAAATGATGCAATCTATGGCTGTGCCTGCAGCTTTCCGTGGTGACACAGAGCCAACATTCCAACTCCATTCACTAAAGCAGCTCAAGGACTCTCCGTGGTGGGGACACAAGGGCAGATGGATGCTCCCCTCCTCTGCCTCTGCTCCCCAGCATAGTTTCTGCTTCGCCAAGGCTGGAGGGCAGGGTGGTGTTGATGCATCCTGCTGGTGATGCTGCCCCAGTTCTTCTCCCGGGTGAGAGCTCAGCTTCTGGAGACTATGAATCAAGAAGAGTTTGTGGATATGGCAAACAGAAGATATATGAGATGTATGTTCGCAGCTCTGCGCACAATCACTTGTAAATATCCACCAATAATTCAAAATCCTAAGTGACGATTTCCTCCCAACAAACCTCATTTGCCAAAGCAATAACCGTCAGTCAGTCGCAGCTGATGTGAAGTTTATGGGTGCCTCCAGACACGTGGTCAGATGTCTGTCCGGCTTTAAAGACAAGCCTGAGCCTGGGGCAAAACAAGGAGGTCTGGCTGCCCCTGGCACTGGGCAGCTACTTGACCTTGCCACCTTGTGATGAGGAGCAGGCCCAGGCAGATATGACAGTAGCTCTCCTTAAATGTTAGTAATGCCTGGCGGTATCAAGTGACCCCTCTCACTTTGCCTGGAGCAGCCAGAACGAGCCAGAAGGCTCCAGGACAGGACACAGACCTCCTGACAGCCAGGCTGTGCTCCAGGAGGAAGAGCTGCGATCATTTCTCTTGCTCCCTGCAGCCAGAATCCACTGACCTTCGAAAACATCTGCAGGGGCTGTCTTCTGGCTCCGGCTTTGGGTGGGTAGAGGACACTGTGATGGGTGTGGGCTGGAAGGGGAATATGCTCCCTGGCTTCATCGCCAGTGGTTATCGCTGTCTGGCTGGTTTCTTCCATTCTTTTGTGGAAGTGGGAAGAGCAGACCACGGGGAAAATCCCAAGAGGTTATAATGTAATTGTATCGTAATTAAGAATTCTAGCAAAGAATCTACCTTGTAATTCCTGAGCCTGGTTAGATTGGGAGCTGGATCATGAAACCTCCCCACTAATTTGAAATTCCCAGCCACCCAGCCTGGCTTGGCGATTCTTTTTGGTTTCTATTGAGTTAAATCAAACGCACTTCACAATGGGACAAAACAGAAACACTGGGCTGTTGAGAGTTTGAAAACCCTATCGCTTTTTAGCACTCCAAATGTTGGACCAGTGAAATGCTTCATTTTAAGCACTGAGAAAAAGCCCAGTGACTCTGCTCAGGCTACCTCCATGCTTAGCTTTGCAGGGTTTTGCTGGACTGTGCCCGATCACTGGGAGTCAGACCACTGCGAGGCTGAGCCTCCTGAAATAGGCAGGAGCAAGCTGAGAAATGAAGGCACTTCTGTTCTAATTATTGGGAAAAGAGAAAACCCCAGCATGCGTAAAACGCTCTTTCCCAAGGCAGACCCCTATAAGGAAGATCAGACTTTTGTTATCCTGTCCTCAGTCCATCCCTCCCTGCTAAAACCCCTCGCTAAGAGGAGGGGCTTTCCACGCTCAAGATCTTACTTAACCAGCTGTTATCGGAGTGTTTGCAGGGTGCATGAACTCGCTGGCGTTACATCACCGCTCCGAGAGGAGGCTGCTGGATTTCTGAAAAAGACCCTGTCGCTTCTGAGGAGAAATCCTGCATCTTGGGGCTGCCACAGGCTTAAGAAAGATGCGTTAAGCTACTAATCAGCAGGGACTTAGCGGGGGCACACAGTGAGTGCTACATCATACAAACACGCTCGCTGGCTGCCTCTCAGAGAGCTGGAAAGTTAGCAGGCAGATGCAGGCACTGCGTGTGCGTCTCTGGGAGGCGGTCTGCACAGCTCGGAGCTCCTCAGAGCCTCCTGAGAGCCCTTTTGGGGAGAGGATCCGTTCGCTGCTGCATTCGCAGCCGATGTGCGTACCCCTGACTGTGCGTGCGCTTTTTTTTTCCCCTTTCCACAACGTGTGTATTTGTTATAACACCTTGGGAAGGAAAAGGGTGCTGCCTTTGCAAAGTTAGATAACTGGCCCAGTTCTTCGCAGTCGGATTGGCTGCGAGGGGCCCTGTAAAACCATGCTGGCCAGCAGCCCGGCCCAGCCCTGCTAGGCTGCAAGCTATTTCCACAATTGGCCACTTCAGAGCGGGAGTGGGGGAGGTGAAGACAGCTGGGCAAACTGCATCCCTGCCAGGCTGCTTCCCTTCCTCCTTGGGTTTTCTCAGGAGGAGTTGTTTGGCAAGCCCGCTCCGGGCGCCTCCGAACCCCTCTTGCAACGCCCAGGCGAGCGGGTTGCGGCGTTGGCGGCCCCGCTCCCGGCCCTCCCTCACCCGCGCAAATCAGTCCCGGGACAGGACATGTCAAGCTGCAACAGCGCTGGGGGCCCCGCTGCCCTGGACTTTCTGGAAGTCCTGAAGTCCCTGCTGGAGTACTCCTTACCCTGGACCAACAAAATGACAGGTAGGATGGAGGGAACACGTGCTCGGGTGTCTGCTTTGCTTTCTGCTTCCCCTCGTCAAGTTGCGGGGCGAGGAGGGGGCAGAAGAGCTCGTTTGCTGCAAGTTTTTCAAGGGTGTGCTTCCTCTGAGAGCCCGAGTGAGTCGGGGAGCGCTGGCACGGAGCGTGTTGTGCAGCTAGGAGGAAAAGCAGCAGCGATGGATTGATTACAGATCAGGCGGGAGTGCTGAGCTCCTGATCCTCTAAATCTCTCCGCTCAGCTACTTCTTGGAAACCCTCAGAGCGTTGTGTGCAGAGCAGGCTTGGGCATAGACCTCTGCGCTCGCCTAGGAGCACTTCCAGGATTTCCATCCACGCTGCCCAATGGCTCAGCCCGCAGATGCTGCAGCTCCCCAGACATGGGCTGCCCAGGGAGTCCGGCTGGCGTGGAGCAGGCTGATTCCGTGCAGACCTTGTGCTTGATGCTGCAGTTGGTTCTCCGTGGGAAGCTGGGGAACAAAACAAAGTGAATGTTGTGTTTGCTTTGCAGGAGCACTTCTGTGCTCCTAGGCACTCCCGCTCTCTGTGCAGCCGCTGAGAAAACAAGTGGAAATGACCCAGGAGGTTTTTCAGGCTGGGCCGACCGATTCTCTCTTGCTGGGCGCTCTCCAGGCGCCCATCACGTAACTCGCCGGTTTTGGATAGGATGCCACATGCCCTTGGCAAGCTGCTTTTTGGCTGTCGTGCGGTGTGTGGGAACACCTTGGCACAACAAGCTCATGTCTAGGCATGAGCGAGTCCAACTCAGAGAAACGAACACGCGCCGAGCTGGCTGGTGGGTAGGGAAGTGCCGGCAGGACACGTGGCCAGCTCGGCAGTCTCGAGGCACAGCGTGACCCAGGCGTGGGAGCAGAGAGCCAGACCCGCGGTGCAGAGGGGAGCCCTGCTTTTCCCCCAGGGTGGCAATGGGAGAGAAAGATGCTGCTGTGGTGGTGAAGGAGCTGCCAACACCTGCTGGAACACAGCAAGCCCCATGGTGCCCGCACGGCTCCCTGTGGGAAAGGGGAAGGGGAAATACCCACGCCTCCCAGAGGCTTATTTTGTCCTGTCACTCTGCTACTGCCACCTGCGAGCTGGCTTCCCCCTTCGCCGAGAATTTGCCCGTTACCCGCCGTGCTTATGGATCACTCAGTGTGACCAGTGTCGGGACTGGGTCATGATTTCAGGGCTCACTGGTGCCCAGGTGGAAAGCGGACCTGGAGGGGAGGAGGTGGTGATGGCCAAGGGAGGCTCACGTGGCGCAGAGCCTTGCTGTGGCTGAGCTGAAGTTTGGCTGGCTCTCCCGGACCTCTGGTCTCCACAGCCAAGTGGCTTGAATTAATCCAAGGGAGGAGCGCTGGCGAGATTGATCTGTCTGGCGAGCTGGCGTGGGGGCTGGGGGGATCAATGATTTGCAGAAGGAATGATTTAGTTTTAACTGAATGTGGCTTGTTTGGCAGCTGAGGCTGCTGTTTTGTGGCAGCTTTCTTCCTCAGCTCCAGGACCACCCTGCCTCTTAGCATCACCTCCCGTAACCCTCGGCATTGTCCTTATGATGCCGCCTCCCTGCCAAGGCCGGTGTTCCCGTTGTGGCCATCCTCCCGCAGAGCTGAGCGCTCACCTCCTGGGTCTCCGTACCTACACACCCCTCTTCTGGGCTCGCTGGCTCCCAGAAATGGGTTCTGCTATTCAAACCTCCCAACGGGGCTTGCTGTACGTGTCCCTCCCTCCCCCCTTCCTAGCGCTGGGCTGCTTCTTGCTCGCCTCCCTGCTGCATCAAAGCTGGGCTGTTCTGCATCATCTGTCCACCCCCCCAAAAAAAACAGCAGCAACAGCCACGGCTGCTGCATTCCTCTCCTCACATTGTCCTCCTCTCTTCCTTCTCAGCTGCAGAGCACAATAAAAAGTGTAAAAGACCAGGCAGATCCCAACTCAAGAAGGTATTAGCTGATGGTGCAACGTCCACTTTGTGCTGGCGGTGACTCAAATCCCTAGTCCCAGCCTGAGGCAGCAAGGAAAAGCTCTTAGAGCAGCCTCCCTCCTTGCTGGCGGGGCAGATGGTGCCCGGGCAGGGTGCTGTGAGAGGAAACCCACAGGAATGCACCCCAGGAACTCCTGCCTTCAGGCCGAGCAGCTAACACTCTGCAGGCCAAACCCTCGCCAGGCAGAGTCACAAGGCAGGGGCGGTGTGGCGTGAACTCAGCGTTCAGCACCTACTGAGCCGGGTGGAAACGGGCTGGAGAAAGAACATGGTCGGTCTGAAGGGAAAAGCCCTGGAGGAAAGGCCGCTGAGTGTGGTAACAACCTCCATTCACATGGACATTACCCAGCAAAGCCGCTGCCATGTGCAGGGGGGATGCACACAGAGCCTGTTCCTTGAAGGAGCTCTGTAAAGCACTGAGGAATGGCCCCAACCATCCCCCAGGGCCTCCAGCATCAACAACAATGGAACAAAGCAACCAAGAGAGCTGCAGCTGAGTGGGGAGCCCACAGCCCGCCCTGCTCTGGCCAAGTCCCCTCACCCTGTTCCTAGAAGCTGCTCCCTCCCAGCCTGGCTAGGTCGCGTCCTCGTTACCACCTACCATTTAGCTGCTGGCTGGATAAAAGCTCCGCTGCGAGCCCCTCGCCGAGCTGTGTGCGCTGCCTCTGCCATGTGTGGTCTGACATCTGCCTTTCATTGCCCCGTGTGAAGTGGCATCTCTCCTCCACGCATGTGCTCGTTCCTTCTGCCAGCTGAGCTTGGCAAGGCAGAAGGAGCCTGTTGAAGGCACGTGGCAGCCCCGGAGCACACCGGGCAGTGGAGCATGACCTGTTCTGTGTGCTGCTTGCAGCTGGATTTATCATCCAAACCCCCTCGAAACGATGCGTTAACCCCTGCTGTTCCAGCCTCCTGACCGCCTCCTACATTAGCAAGGTGGCTCTTTCCAAGCAGCATGTGCCCAGGCATTGCGTCACCCATTCCCTGCCAAGGAGGCAGCAAATTCTGCCTTGTCTACACAAATAGCATGGGCTCCTTGTCTGCCCAGGTTGGATGGGGACATCCCCTGGTCCTTGCTGCAAAAAGGTGACGGGGGAAGCATCTACCACATGCGACTTCCAAGCAGTTCCTTTCTCTGGGGCACGCGAAGAGGAATTCAGTCCTGATTTTGTTGCTCAGCAATCAGTGGGGTTTATTAGCAAGGGGCAGATCAAATTGTACCGTGCAACTGAAACAAAACATCCCAAGTTATTTCTGGAGCCTTTGCCAGGGAGGCTTGCGGAGGGGCAGCTGAACCAAGCCAACATCTGAGCGTCTCGCAGGAGGAAGCGGGCCCCTTTCTGCCACCACATGAGGGGCACATCCCTGCCTTGGCACGCGTGGCCCCACTGGGCTTTCAGAGGGAGGCTGCGCACCCTTTCCTCTGGCCTCACACACCGCTCTGCAGCAGGCTTGCTGCAGCAAGAGGCAGCGGCTGCCGCCGGGAGAAGCCTTGCAGCTGCAGTGCCCGCCACTTCTGTCAGCTCGTTCCTTCTGCAGGAGCTCCTCCGTGTCTGCCTGCGCTCTCGGGGCTGGACTCGGCCAAATTTACTGCGTGTGTGCAGCTTAAATCCCAGCACGGCTGGGGCGGGGGGCACGGGCTGGGGGGGGGGGCTGAACACCCAGCGCTGAGGTGCTGAGGAAACCGGCGGATCACGAGAGCTGGGAGCCCGCCCGGCCCCTCCTCGCCTCTCACCGCTATGTAGGGCAGCGGGAGATTAAACCCCGGCCGGGAGCAGCGGGGCGGCTGCCGTGACAGGGCCCCCGGAGCGGCGGGGCCGCTGAGGGGAGCGCTGAGGAGCCGCCGCCTCCCTCCCTCCCCTCAGCCCCCGGCCGTTAACGGTCGCCTCAGGGGGGGCGCGATCGCTTCTGCGCATGCGCCAGCGCTCTCCGCCCACGCTCCCCCCCCGCCCCGAGGAGCAGCTGGCGGTGACGCAGCGCCAGGGAGGCGGTGCGAGGGGCGGGGCCCCGCATGCAAATGAGCCGCGCGGAGCCTGCCCTCGCACGTGCCCCGGCGGGCGGGGGGCGCGTGCCCGCGCCGGCCTCGGAGGGGCGGGGTGGGCGGGGCCTGCGGCCGGGGGACCAATCCCGGCGGGGCGAGGCGGCGGCGCTCATGAATATTGAAGCGGGCGGGCGGCGCGCATGCGCAGTGCGCGGCTCGCGCGCCGTCTCCGCTCCGGCTCGGCGCTCGTCGTCGGGGCCCGGGGAGCCGCCGCGCGCCGCGGCCGTTGGCGACCGTTGGCAGCCGTTGGCAGCCCGGCAGGCGCCCGCCGCCTCACGGGGAGTATGCCCGGCCGCGCCCCGCACCAGGAGGCGGCGGCGGCGGCGGCTGGGGGGGGAGCGGAGCCCACGGCAGCCGGGGGCAGCGCGGGGGCCGGCGGGCGGCAGGAGCAGCGGGGCCTGCCCGGGGCCTTCCCGCTGGTGCTGAAGAAGCTGATGGAGAACCCGCCGCGGGACGCGCGCCTGGGTGAGCGCGCAGGGGCGGCGGGAGCGCGCGGCGCCCCCCTTCCCCTCCTCCTCCTCCTCCTCCTCCTCCTCCTCCTCCTCCTCCTCCTTCCCCTCTCCCGGTTCCCCCCCCCCCCCTTCCCTTCCCTTCCCGCCCCGCGCCTCAGGGGCGGGCCCCGCCGGTACCGGGGCGGCCGCCGTGGAAGTGCCGGCCGCGGGGCCCGGGGGCCTTGGCTCGGTCTCGAGGGAGGGTCGGGGCTGTCTCCGTGGCTGTCAGGCCCGGCGTGCTGGTGTCTCGTAAAAATGAGGCCTTGCAGTGAGGAGTTTTAAGGCTGACAGTAGTTTGGGGGAGCCTCAGCACATCATATCCAGAACAGACCCTAGCGCGAGCAAGGTTGGTGAGATCTTTCCTAGTCAGGATCCCAGTTAAGATCCATCGACTCTGCATGCCTAACATTACCCAGCACCATGTAAACGTGCTCATCTTCTGGCTCCGTCAAATATTTTTCTCATTTCTGCCTAATATATACATATATATAGTCAGCGGCTGGTAAAGGCTTGGCCGTGTTGCTATGGCACAGGATGCTGCAGTGCACAGAGCCTTGAATCTACAATATTATGGGGGTGCCGAGGTTATTGGCTTCACCCAGTCCTTTTCAGAGGTGACAGCGCTAGCAGGAACAACTGAAGTTAGTGTCCAGAAGCTGTGGCGGTAGCTGGCTGGGACAGGGTGACTTGTCCAGCATCATGTCATCTAGCGTATGCAGGTGTAAAATGTTAACACAAGTTTCACATCTTGCGTTGTTTTGAAGTTAGAAACACCCGATACTTTTCCTTTTACCAGATGACCCCATTCCAGCTTGGGGAGGTGCACAGCGTGACTCTCTCAAGTTCGCTAGTGGGTCTGTTGCATTTTGATTACCCCTTTCCATTCACGCTGTGGTGAAGTTCAGACTGTGCTCATTCTTAAAACTTCTCTGTGGACTTCTTTAAGTCCAGCTTGTACTATAACATTTCACGCTTAAGACTCGTTGCCTTCTGTTTTTTTGATCTCTTGGTGCTTTTCTTGTTTATGTATATGCAAGACTTGGGGGGAGACACCTGTGTTAGCAGGGAGACACTCTTAATTTTACAAGAGCCTTGTAAGTAGAACTGGGATTACTGAGCTCGGAGGATCCTCCTTGTGTTTTTTGCTCCTTTGCAATACATTTTAAAGGCGTAATGATTCGTTTAAAAGTGGTGTGTTTTCAGCAGGCTTTCTGAGAAAGGGCCCTGTGCCACCTACCTGACATGCCTGTTGACAAAATCCAATTTTTCTATATTATTTTGAGAGAAATGGTATCAACTAGCTGCAGTTGTGTCCATTTATAGTCTGCACAAGCTACCTATGGGTTTTCCAACTGCCTTGGGTAATTTGACTACCCAGTAAGCAAGCAGGCTTTCTAATCCTTCTGAGCAACAGAGGAGGGCATCCAGTTCCAAATGAATGCCATCGTCTTGAATGCTCTGCCATGCACTGAGTATATCTGACAGTGCTTGCTGCAGATTGTTCTCGTGTGTAGTGCACGAGTTAAATAAAAGTAATAATAATAAAAACAAAAATCTGTGGGGTAAGGGAAGAAATTAATGCTCTGGTGCAGGAGTGTAGGTCTTTCCTGTTAATAACGAGCTGCTGCATGCTCTCCGGTCCAAAGGATGCCTTAATCACCAGTTGCCTGCTGCTGTGGCAGGAGTGCCTCAACAACCGTCACATAATGGGCATCAGGAATACGTGACCCTATAACCCAGCTTGTTGCACTGTCACAAATGGGGCTGAAGGGCTATGGAAGCAGCAGCCTTACTCTGTACAGTGTTTGCAGGATAATTTGACGATATATTGTCAAGGAAGGGGAAGTTTGTCAAAAAAGCTTGTGTATTGTTTGTGGCTGGGTGGCACTTGATAGTAGTGGCCAAAACGCAATGCCTTTCCGTGAGGAAAATCGAGGATGTGGAAGAAAAGCTCTTTGCAGGTTGCTGCTTTTGGCCAAAATACCAGCATTTCCAACCGTTCGCAACCTTCAGTTTTCGTTGCTGAAATGATTTCACATAAACTAGTAACCTCTCTTTTAACAGCAGACGTACAGGCTAGTTAATAGGTCACGGTAGCAGAATGAGGGGGCTAAATTGGACATGAGCTACCAGCTGTAGAACTACAGTCCAGATTTACCAGGGTGACCTTGAATCACTGCAAATGGAGCCTCTTAGGATACTGCAGCTCTGCTGTCAGGTAATACCTGTTTACCCTATAAATATCTTCAGAGAATTAATGTTTCAGGTCCCTGCGCTGGGGCAGGTGGGGACTTCCCCCTCAAGATGCAAGAAGTTAATTAGTGTTTCATTAGATATTGTGTACCCAGCAGGATGGTGTGCAGCAGAAATAAAAATTAAATGAATTGAAAGAAAGCCAGTGGGAAAATGTTACTGTAAAAAAGATGATGTGACAGTTGTATCTTTTTGTGTGTTGTGTTTGAAATACATGGGCACTTGATACACCTGCTAACAGCTGCTATTTTAATTTTGTTTCAGATATTGCTGTTAGAAGTGAGGGGGGAGAGAGAGTCAGCACAACTAAACAAAGACAGCACTGGGGACCTGGTATTTGCCCAGTTCTCAATGTGTAGCAAAAGGGGGAAAAAAATGATGCTCTCATGTGAAGAAAGGATCTAATTTGGTGTGAGCTAGGGACAATAGCAGGAGGAAGTTGGAAGGACCACAGGGGTTTTTTTCAGGGTACTGAAGTACAGCAGGATGATGGTGCACATCTAAAACGTGCCGAAAGATCTGAGAAGAGCCACACGTGCTAGAGGTATAGTCTATGGGCATCCTTCTTCTGAAAAACACTTACCAGCTTTATGTTGTGTCTGCTAATTACCAAAAGTTTCTTTGCTAATGCAATGCCTCAAACAGAGATGTTGCAAAACAAAAGCACTGCTGGCTTGTATTAAAACTTGCATAGTTTATAATGGAGTACTGTTGTTTTTAAGACTAAGCAGCGATTTTTTTTTTGTTGACATTTTGACTCAACGTTCACAAGTTGTTTATCACGTTGATTAAAAAATAAAGCGATTTACAAAGAAGTTACTGTCACTTGCATTTCTTTTGGTGATGCCCTTGTTAGGATACTGTCCACAATCCCCAGTGCAAATCTCAGTTGTTTTGCTGGGCAGTATGCAAACCTTATGGAAATGCACAATCCCAGAAACAGAAGCTTGATGTAAAATGGCTATTGTGATCTGGTGGGGTGTGCTGCACTAGTAAGTGACATCATCTTTGTGTGTGAAGCCGAGCAGACACCATTTCCTTGCTAGCTTCAAGTAGAAGCTATTTAGAAGCATTTAGTTGATTTGGATTGTGACTGTTAACCTACACGTTTGCTGTGCACAAGCAAAAGGTAGGAGAGTTAATAAAAAGAGGTTTATGGCAGGGATAGGCTTTGGGAGATAAAAGTTGGGAGGCAGCAGTGTGAAATTACAAGGGGGAAGACCCACAGCTGCAAGGACATGATGTTAACGGAGCTCAGATCCAGAAGCTGCTGGTCTGAATTTAACGTGCTCTTTAGGCACTTGCTGTTAGTCCCAAGCCTGTGGCTGGTAAGTATTTTCTCAGATGCTTTAATTTATGCATCTTCTATTGTATAAAATGTTCAGAGTATGGTAGATTAAAACGATAATTTACTTGGTATGGCAGTGCTGTTTTTTAAGCCATAAAAAGCTCTTTCAGTTTCAGTTCCATACCAGCTAAGGCAACAGCAGAGGGAATGCCAATTCCATCAGAACAGGTTTTATATAAATAGGATTTTCTGATTTAGAGCGGAGTTTCACCTCTTTCCCACCCCTGATAAAGTAGAATACTCCTTTGGTCTAGGCTGGCTGCAATACGCTGCCCTATTGCCAAAGGATTATGCGTTTTGTCAGGAAAACTGGAGATCCCAACTGGTCCGCTGTTCATCCCTGCAGCCCTTGATCCCTCAAACCGGATAGCTGTCCATTTCTGGGATAAGGCACCATTCCCAGCTGGTATGGGTGCAACTGGTGGCCGCTCCTTTTGATGGCAGTGCTGGCTCAAGTAGTCCCAGCCCTGGCGCTGCTGCTGCTGCAGTGCCTCCTTGCAGTGCTGGTAGAACTGCATGGCTACACGGAGAACTGGATCAGGAAAATGACTTGGATTTTTTTTTTTGCCAGCTTATTTTTGTCTCTTAAATTATGTAATTATTCTATAACTTGAGTTTTCTGCTTGGAGGCTGTCCCAGACGATTGTTAAGATTCAGTAGCTATGGGGAACATAGAAACAGCCATTTTTCTGTGTTTTGTGCCCTGTAGCATAGTAAATGGAGAATTTCATCAGTCTTTTGTGGCTTGGGGGTGGGGTGTGGGAGTATGCCTTATTAGACATCTCCCCAAAGAGTAAAAATTGTGTGTACTCTGAGCTATCTATAGCGAACAGCATTTGGAGCTATTACTTTGTGTGGACATGCTGAGTCATTTTGGAAAGAAATGCATCTAAAATCCTGAACAATAGTGGTTCGGGTCTCTGCTGTGCTGTGGGCATTTGAACTAATTTTCAAATGTAATTTGAAAATCCATATTTTGTTCTTTTTTGTATCTAAATTATTCTTCTGCATCTTCTTTCTCTTGTGTATAGAATAAACTGTTCTGCTTCCTCGGAGTCCTCTTAATGGCTTCCACTGTAATCCTACTTACAGACATTCACTTCCCCATCTTCCAGGACAAGTCTGTTTCTAAAAACAAAAGCTATTTTGCAGTGACTAGTGAATAATAAGCTAGATGCAGCGTTATATCACACTTGGGTAAGTTATCACAGCAATGATAATCGATCTGCAAGGCTACTCAAATATCTGTGGTCCAGCCATCGCAGGGAGCCAGAGCACTGCATACTGAGCAGAAAGGAATGTTGCCTTTCAACATCTGCATTTTCAGATTGTGTCACGAGGCAGAAATACAGTTGACTGAATTTCCTTTCCTGGGATTTTTGTTCGACTCTTAAACCTTGGGTCTGTCCTGTGTTGCAGCTCGTACAGTGACCTACTTGTATCTTTCAGATAAAGAGAAGAAGATAAAGCTTGAGGAAGATGAGGCAGCAGCTGCCAGCACTATGGCAGTCTCGGCTTCCCTTATGCCGCCCATTTGGGACAAAACTATTCCTTATGATGGAGAGTCTTTCCACCTGGAGTACATGGATCTGGATGAGTTCCTCCTGGAGAACGGAATTCCTTCCAGCCCTACTCACCTGGATTTGAACCAGAATCCACTCTTGCCTGTGGCTGAGCTGGAAGGAAAGGAGTCTGCCAGTGCTTCCACTGGTTCTCCTGCATCATCCTCTTCCACTGCAGTTTACCAGCAATCTGAAGCAGCCTCCAGCACAGGTAGATAGAATAATGTGGGGCTTTGAGGGATTTTTGTTCTGCTATCAAAAGGTGCCTCTTTGGATCAAAGAGGAGATGTGCTAACGCATTGGTGTTAGCTGTAGCAGGTTAAGTAGCTCAAAACATGCTCGATTTAGAGCTCAGTCCGTGTGTCAATTCATGAAGATGCTGCCTCTCTTCTTCCTCAGTCTCCCTCCTGGAAAAGTGAATTAGTGTCTGTGAGTCTGCAGTCTCATTCTCTTTTTGAAATCAGAACTGGAATGCCAGCATAAGGAATTTACTTTTTTGGTGTTGCTCATTTGGTGGGAAGCTGGGTCTGTCGTGAATGTAGTTGCTCAGGTTATGTTGTAACAGAGTTGAGAGTTTGTGACAGGTCATTTGTACTGCTTTGGCTTGATCTGCTTGGGTAAACTTGTGCTAACAATGTATTTCAAATAACAATGCTTAGATAAAATAACAAAGCAGTTCTTCTTTGGTAGCCTGTGAAACAGGAGAACTGAGTTTTGGAAGAGGTTTGTTAATGATGCAGTTTGATGTTCTGTGTTGCTTTGAAGAGGGAATGGAGAAAAAAAGAAACAAAACTATGTACTTAAATGGTACTAGGAAACTTCTACTTTTTGTGAGCAGTATGGAGATCTTCCCTATTAAAGAATTTAGCGGCTCAGTTTGCTCCAGACCTGGAGTTTAAACATCATAGCCTGTAAATGTGCACAGTGCTACTTCATGAGCAGGGTTTACAGAAAGCATTTTGCTGAGGGCCCCTTCTTCAGAACCTGTGAGAAGAGCAAACTGTGGTAAGACATAAGGTGTGGGTTTTTTCCAGGTGGTGTATGAAAAGACTTATTCATTGATCCCTACTTCAAATTGCACTGACAATTGCAGTTCACATTTACGAAGTTTGTAAGTGATATATAAATATGATAAAGTTCATACGAATGCTGTGTCAGGCAACTTGTTGGGGATGTTTCTGTTTCCATGCGGCAAGGAAATAGCATACTATGGCATTTTTAGCAAACCTACGTTTGTTTAGTCCTTTAGAAATGCAGTTATCTGACCTTTGAAGGTCCGAGGGACTGCAGGTTTCAGGCGAGCTTGTTTCCATGATGTTTTCTAAGGCACTAAACTCGGGCTGATACAAATTTCTTACTTAAAGCTTGCCACAGCAATGTTAATGTGTTCTCAAGTACACAAAGCATGCTGAGGAAGTCTTAGATCTTGTCCCACATCTGTCTACTCATGTCTGTTAGTCTGGCGGATGTTCCTGGAGCTTATTCTTACGTGGACCGTGTAGCTTCTCTCTGTAAGAGAGCACCTGTTAGAGAAATACCAAGTAATAATACTACTAAATGCCACTACATACTAGCAGATAGTAGATGCCCAACTTGGTTTCTGAGTGAATTCTCTTCATCCTGCTGAACGTGTTGTAACTTCTCCTGTTTTTGCCAGAATCCCCACTACAGAATGAGCGAAATACACCCAGCCCCATTGATCCTGACTGTGTAGAAGTTGAGGTGAATTTTAACCCTGACCCTGCTGATTTAGTGCTGTCCAGTGTGCCTGGTGGTGAGCTCTTCAATCCTCGCAAGCACAAGTTCACTGAAGAGGATCTGAAACCACAACCGATGATTAAAAAAGCAAAGAAGGTTTTTGTCCCAGATGAGCAAAAGGTAACAGATTTATTACTGCAGACTTCTCTAGGGCTTGATCAAAGTTTTTCACTCTTTGACCAAACACTTTGACATACAAAGGTAATGTGCTATACCTTCCTGATTGGACAAAATCATTGCCAAGAATAGAACTGGCAAGTCAGCTGCTGTTCTTGCTGTTTTGCTGGTTTAATACCATGAGATAATTACTGGGCAGGAGCAACTTAAAGTGCTGTACACAGGAGTTAGAAGAACTATCAAGTCGCAAACTCATCACTTGCACTTTTGAAGGCCAGTGTATGTATCTGACCAGCATTATACGTGATCCAGCTGTAAGCAGCCCAGACAACAGAACATGCTTTGCATGGAAGCTCATGCCTGAACTGAAATTAAGTAAAGGGTGCGTTTCAGTTGGACAGCTCAGTAGCCAAGTCTTAATCTCCCTAGTTCTAACAGTTAATTTTGTTTGTCTTAAAACAAGACTTGTGTGGGGATGAAATCTTACATAAACTGATATGTAATGTCAGGTTTTATAACTGATATAAAATGTCAGGTTGGCATCTTTTTCCTTTTTTTATTTTTGTTACAGGATGAAAAATACTGGACAAGGCGAAAGAAGAACAATGTGGCAGCAAAGCGTTCCCGTGATGCTCGGCGATTAAAGGAGAATCAGATAACAATCCGTGCAGCCTTTCTTGAGAAAGAAAATACAGCCCTGAGGACGGAGGTTGCAGAGCTGCGCAAGGAAGTGGGGCGATGCAAGAACATTGTTTCTAAATACGAGACCAGATACGGACCCTTGTAAGCACACCCCTTTTCATTGTTAGGGCTCCTTGTTTTAGCCTCTTAAACTTCTCTGCTTTCTGTAGAGACTCAAATAAAGTTTTGGAGGCTTTGCCATTTTGCATATATACAAAAAAAAAAAAATCTGTTGGCACAACTTGTTCAGGTCCTTTCCTGATCATGTTGCCCAAAATCTTAGTGTCCATAGTTACAACTTTTTTTTTTTTTTTAACACTGATAAAGCACTTTCTGATGTCGTACAAGAGAACAGATTCACCTGTCTGGAGGAATATATGTGGATCCCTCCTGACGGGACAGGGCTTTTGCTTTCTGTTCTAATCTCCTTTTTTTAAATGGAGAAAGAGCCTGAGGGATTCTGGTCCTTGCTTCTTTTTTTTTTTTTTTTTTTTTAATCAAAATAAAAAAAAAACACCTCCTGCTCTTTTCTACCTGTGTGTCCCTCTCCCCAGTCAAATTGTAAAATATAATTTTAAGATACAAATAGATGTTGCTGGGCAGCATCATGAAATTGTTTCCTCTCCCATTTAGAGGCACTAGAAAGCACCTGTTGTGTAGAACTCCGTCCCTGTTGAAGAGGGATGGAGGAGTCTTTAAGACAGGGAAATATTTGATCTCTTGTGGAAATTGAGATATCTCTACCGTAATGAATGTGTTATGTAGACCAGAGTTAGTGCAGTGTTGATAAAATACTGCTCGAACCTCTTTGTAGGTTCTAATTCTTGATAAATTCCAGAAACCTAGGATAGAGAACAGTAGGGCATCTCTCACTTGACAGATATGGACAAAATAATTTGCTGTAGGTTTTAGGCTGTGTTCCTACATTACCCCTTCTCTTTTTCCCCTGAAGAGGGACTTCATTCTTGAACTGCTGATGAAGCAGCATGTGCATCCTGGCTGAGGAGTAACAGAGATGGTACCATTTAGAAAAAGAGGTCTGGCTCATTGGTGTGAACCTTGAGGCCTATCTGTTAAGGAATTGCTAGTACCTTTTTAAATTAAAAAAGGGACTAAACCGTCTTTTTCCAAAGCATAAGAAACAGAAACCAGCCACTGTTACTTTACTGCACCTTACCTGTTGTACAAAGGCTTTTGTTTTTTTGTTGTTTCGGTCCTTTGCCTCATGAATACACTATGGAACAAGCTACGCCCACTCTAAACAGGAACAATTTACCTCACTATCTCCTGTGTAGCAACATATCTGGACTCTCCATGCCTGCTGGTTCTCTCTCCAGCATGCTTCTTGTTACAAAATTAGCATACAAGACTTGCCCTCTTGGAAGTAATCCATTCTCAGCACCAAGCGCTGCTTCAACAGTATGTGGTGTTAAAAGAAAAATATGTTGTGTGATGTTGGGACCTTCTCCATGACCTCCAACTGCAAGAACCAGAAGCCTTAAAAAGAAGTATTTGTCTAGAAGTCCTCTTAATAATGAAAGCTATCTTAAGATTTAAGATAGTGGCTATGTCAGAACTTTTAGGCTATGCTTCCTGGGCTGATGCTTGCATTAGGGGGTAAACATGGGGTAGAAGATGTTGAGGGTAGTTTTCCAGTTCCCTTCTTGAAATCTGAAAAGAATACTAAGAAAAAAAAAAAAAGAGGGTTTTTTTTGGTTCTAAAGACTTTTTGCCTAGCTCGTCTTTTAAACGTAATGGGGAAATTGTTATGAATTTAGACCAATTGTGTGTTGACTTCTTTAAGAAGTGGAGAAGCAGGCTAATCCAGAACACTTAAAGTAAATGTATGGTTTGATCTGTGTCCCCCTCTGTTACGCTCTAATTTGACCAGAGTGGCTCTTCATGCAGCGTTGGTCTAATTTCTTTGAAACATATGAAAAATTGTCACCCTTTCAGCAGGGGTTTTTCTTTCACAGGGTGGTGTGTGGTGGTGATGGTGGGAAGTATGTTATAAATAAATTGTCACACTTAACACTTTGCTTTGTTTAAAGTGACTTATCTGATTCCGAGTGATGCAACTTTAAAGACTTTTAAAAACAAAGAAACTAAAAAGCACACATGAATCGCCAGTCTTCAGAGTGAGCAGTGAAATCTATGAGGTGTCCCAACACAAACAACTGACGATGACCCTGCCTGCCTGCTTTCCTGCAAGTACCCCATCTGAACTACCCAGGGCTGGGCATGATGAAAAGTGCAAAGTCTCTTTAATTCTGTATATGGCTTTCTTATCTGTCTTTCTCACTGTAACTATGAACTACAACAATAAGCTAGCTTACTGGGGTTTTGTCAAGATGCTCAAAGTTCATGTCTCAAAGTCTGTTGACAGCCTATGTGAATAGTGACTCTGTTTTGGCACTTGAGTGGAAGAAAATAGAGAGTTTTAAATGGAAGCGTCTGTATATATTAAGAACTGCTATATTTTAAGACTTTTTTTTTCCTCTGCAGTAGAGTAAGTTGTACCTAATACTGCAGCTCACTTCTGGTACAGCGTAGCATCTTGTGGAGTACTGTGAGTGCAGAATCAAAGACACCAAGAAAACAGCAGTCTGTGATGTGTAAGACTTCCAGTGCAGAAAAATACAGCAGATGTACCGAAACAATCCAGAAAGCACCCCAGTGTGCCATACAAAGAGGGGTAATTAACCTATATCTAATGACCTGTGTAACAGTAAAAACACTGCTGTAACCCGCCTTTCCCTTTTTTCAAGGCTCAATTTCTTTAATAGTCTCTTGCTAAAAGAAAATCTATTTCTCTGTAATGATTTAGCAATCATGGAAAAGGTGCTAGTCTGAGCTGCTGATCCCCATGTCCTTTGGCAGTCTGAGACTACCAAATGAGTATTAGCTCCAGCAAAACAGTGGCTATTAGCTGCCATGCTACAGTTTTCCGTCTCCTGACTACATGAGAACTGCGATGGTGAAAGAGTACTTCATCTGTTTGACAAATCCAAAACAGCCACTGATTTCACAACGTTACAACGCCCAGCTGAAGTATCAGGGCCCTTGTGCTGGTGTGCAGGAGTAGATGAAAGCTTAAGCAGCTGATGGGGATGTTTGCTGTGTGTAGAAGATGGAGAAAGTAGGTGGAAGTTCCTTTCTAAGAGCTTCATCAGCCTAACAACAACCTACATTTATATCTAGGAAGGTTAGGAGTAATAACTTTGCATTTCTGGGTAGTATGGGGCCCTGCTCATAGCTAAGATGAAGCTTGTAAGATGGGAGTGAAAGTACAGTGTATTTGTGCCTGGAGATCAATAAACAGAATACATCTCAAGAAGAAGAATCCTAAAAGCTTTCAGAAGCACAAGTGCCCAAGTTACTGAGGCACAGCTAGTTACCAGCAAAGCTTGACACTATCGAATTGAACAAGTATTCTGAATTAGCATTTACCCAAGAGATTCCACCCTTCTTTTCAGAGTAGAAAGGCAACGAGAAAAAGATGGAAAACAGCAAATAATGTTGTGAACTTCACTTAAAAAAAATCAAAATCCAGAATTCATAACTAGTTTTTTGAAGGTATAACCTTTGTAAAAGGCATGTACGTTAAATGTACTTACTGACTTATTATTTTTAATGGACCATGTTCTGACGTCAAGAAAGTATTTTTAACTTTTTTGTTAGTTACAAAATTATATTAAGTGTACAGTCATAACTTGCAATTCTAAAGTTCTGAGGTAAACTTTGGGTATCATCCTCAGACAGGTGAATAGTTAACTCCATGTTGCTGAAATGTCAGCATATATTACTACCTGTAGCAAATATTGCAAATTTGAACTGATACTTCTGGTAGTACCATTTTTTTTTTATTTTGGTGGTAAAGGCCATGCCATGAATCTTTTTTAAAAATACTGACAGCATGTAAATATAGCAACTCTTTTTCCATTTATCACTTCTAAATTTTCAGTTGGCTTTGGCTATTCTTAAAAGTCATGCTTCCTGCTTAAATCAAAGTTAAGGTATATTGTAACTGGGCAAGGAGTTGCTAGTCCTTCAGTTGGGTCTTGCTGTCTTACTGCTTTAGGAACATCTTTTAAACACATATATTGTATACAGGATCTGGCTTTGCAGTATACTATGCTATTTTAACAGCAAAATATTTGGTGAGAGTAGTATGTGCAATTCTGGTTTTTTTTCCTGTTGTATCAAAAGTTTATACAATGGAAACCACCAGTGGATGTTCATTAGATTTTTTTTTTTTAATTTCTTTCACAGGAGACTGTTAGCAAATTCTTGTACTTCCCTGTAGAACAGTACAAATCTGCACATTCTGTGATTGTCTCTACAGGTTGCAAAACTGGAAAATCAGTGTGTGGTTTAACTCCTATAGTGGGAATTTTTTTAAGAAGGATCTTCAATGGTAGATGAGAAGATAGTAACTACAAAAGGAGTGTAGGTATTTCCAGACAAAAAAAAATGTGCAGTGCTGATTTCCTTTCTCAGTTTTTGCAGTCTCAGGAAGTTAAGCTTACTGCTTCAGAGCATGCTGCTCCTTTCAGAATTATTATCTAATAATCATGTTTCTTTGACTAGGATGGCTATCCTATTTGTAAGTGATAACAGGGATGCATTTCTCACAGTGATCGTAAGACCAATGTTCTTTTAGCTCAGTTTGTGTTAAAAGATGCTGAATTGGCACTTTTAGTCTGAAGTTCTCTAACCTTGGGACGTGCTCTGTAGAGGCTGCAAGTGTGCCTGATGCCAGTGTACCCCATTCCATCCATCAAAGGGACCATCTCCAAGGGGAGGGAATAAAGGGAATGCACCTTTTGGCATCACTGCAGGGATTGCCATTAAAGGGAGCAGTTTTCACATGTGTACATTCATACCAAGCAGACATTGCACAGCACTAGCTTTCAAAATTCATAAACCATTGATGAGATGTTGGCAATGTGTTGTCTTATTTTACAGAAGAAATTGACTATGAATAAGTGATGAATACACTTGATGCAGTATTGTTTTCATACATGGTCTTCTAATCTACAGTTAGATTTCCTTGTAATAATGCATTTTTGTACTTAAAAATTCCCAAAGAGTTAAATCTTTCACCTGTTGCCATGATCTGCTCCTACTGAAGCTAGTAACAAAGATCTCATTAACTCCTACTGGGGTGGGGAAAAAAAAGCTTTCTTCCGATGTGGTGAACATGAAGTTGTAGCAAGCACTGGAGTTATGGATATCTTTGCTTTACTCTGGAGCATTCTGTGCTGGGATCAGATGTATGTACGTCAGATTGCGGGTGTAATGTTGGTAAACTGATCCTGTCACTTGTTCATTCATAGAGTTTTGGTGTTCAGACAATCTGAAATCTGTTTCCTCACTCCTGCGTGGACTGGGTGGAAAAAAAAATGTATTATAAGCTTGTGCTGGGAGAAGGAATGCTTGTTATTTTTTTAAGAACATTGTGTGGCTTTTTGCAGGTTTTTGGGTAACACTTTCTGTAATTCTGGACAATTTTCCACTTACCTGCTGTGCTTTTTGAAAGCCCAAGGTATCATAGCTGTAGAAATCACTTCCAGTGTTACCTGCAGGTTTGCTACTAATCTTACCAAATTTATTTCAAGTTGCGAGGTGTAGTGGAAGGCTAACAGCAACAGCTTTGGGAATACTGTAAAAAAAAAAAAAAAGCCTACTTATGTGTGTGGAGGGGAAATATATATATTTTTAAGACAGCAGAAATAGTGGACTATATATATTTTTTTAAGACAGTAGAAATAATGGACTTGCACAGAAGACAATATTGCTGCTTAGCCTTGCAAACCTCTTCAGCATAACATGGCTTTCTTCCTTGTGATCAGATGCCTTCATTTTTAGTGAGAGTGAAGGCATCTTGGACCTTTATAAAAACCCAGATAGGATTTTGTTCATCCTTACTGTTTCTGCTAATAAGCACAAGATGAGAAATGCAAATTTGTCTTAATGCATAAATCTTTTTTTAGTAACTCGCATCTAAATCCATAAGCAGCAAAATAATTAATGCTAGTAATTAATGCCTTTGCATTACTACAAGATACTGGCCAGCTTTCTAGATTTTCAGGTAATTACTCTGACGTGTATATCTGCCACTGTAACACAGTGAAGATGGATAAACGTGCAACAAAAGACTAGGAAAAGGGTAGAAAGAATAAGCTTAACTAAGCTTCTGTGGAGATGCTAATATAATGCTAACAGAGAAATTATATTTTAATTTTTGATAATGCAGATTTGTCATACAGAATGTTATTTTTAGTTTGGTAGTATACTGTCCCCTAGTAAGTCCCTTTTGGAATGCAGACTTCTTAACACTGAAGCAGCCACAGGGGAAATGGAATCATTTGAGGAAGATACACATATAGGTAACCATAAGTATACCTGGCAAGTGCAGCAAAGAATGAAAGCAGGAAAATAAGAGTACTGCAAGATACTGACCTGAATCAGATTGCTAAAACGGAAGCCTTACTGTTTACAATTCTATAGCAATTTGGGTCCCCTGAGTTTAGCATCATAGAGGAGAGAAGTACTTGCTGAGGTTTTGGAATCTCCTTTTCTTGATCTCGTTTCCACAGTTCAGAAGAAAGTGAAAGGAATATACAGATAGGGAGAGTTACTGCAAAAAGGCATGAAAAAATTGCTGTTGCTTGAACGAAGTGTGCTGTTGCACTGGGACTTGAGCTGCCCATGTGAACTGATAGTGCTGTGTCATGAGGGAGTTACTATCTGAAGCCCCAATATTTTAAGGCCTCAATTCTGGTATCAGTTCTGCATGGGATGAGCCCGATATCAGTAGAGAGCCATGTGGATTTCACAGGATCTGTTCTTGAATGTGAAGCTCTGCCCAGGCAGTCAGCTGCAGAATTGTGTCCTTAACACACTGTCAGTTGTAGTTATAAGGCTGTTCATATTAAATGTAAGTTGGGTGCCTGTTACATAGCCAAAACCCTTGTTACTTCATTTTCCCAACTAAGGCATGAGCAGAAGCCCTTTGCTGTACAACATCTGTAAAAAATGTACTTCACATACATCTAGTAAATTAAGGCATGTGATTTTGGTCTGTGGGTCTCAACAAACTTTGCTTGTGTACCTGCCTGAATGTTTCCTTAGATCTGCAGCTATGTCTCAGTGAGAAGGTATGCTGGGATTTGTTTTCCCGAGGGAGCACAAGAGCAGCTCTCATCTGTAACACTGCAGGTGGCTGCTTGCTACTGGCCAGGATCATGGAAGGATGCATCCTCTTGCACTTTTATGTGAAGTTGTCTAAAATATGGTGATTAACATGATTATTGAAATACTGTATTTTGTATAACTTAGAACATGTAAATACACTTTTAAAACTGATCTGTTCTATGAAGTAATAAATAAGTGCTTCCATTGTAATATCTGAATATTGTTAATGCTTCATGTAGCTTGATTTGGGATTACTTTTTTTTCCTAGAGAACTACAGAAATCAAAACCAAGATTGATGTTGTGGAATTCTAGTCTAGTTGTGATTCTTTCTATCGAGAAAAACATGTTTTAAAAAATGAGCTACTTAAGCAGAGAAACTGAGAATTTGAGGGAACTGATTCTCGTCCAGTCTTTCTTTAATGGTAGTCACTGATGACACTGATAACTATTCTTCCCACCCCATTAGCTGACCAATTAATTTTGTTGTTTGTGAGTAGCGTTTGGAAAGTGGCAATATTAAGTGACTCATAACACTTAGTGATTGAGGAAAAGTAAAGGTTTTTTTAAAGTATTTTCTCTTTTGGCTTAAACAGCTCTGTCTCCATCCTTCAGACTGCAGCAAGTTGCAGTGAAACAGTGAGAGTGACTGTTACTGGAGCTCATTTGTAGCCTAGATGGTCTACATCTTACATACATTAGTTGTATTATGTGCACAGCTGACACAGGTATCCTGTCTTGATTTGGAGAGAGAAAGTGATTAATGACCTGAAGTTTTGCTGAGTGCATGTTCACTGGGTGCTGCACAGCTGGAACTTTCATCAGCTTTCATGACCTGTTCTATCTTGTGTTAAAAGAAAAAAACAACAGTGGAGTGAGAATCGTGAGCAGTCTGCTAGGAAGTATGAACGCTTGGTTGTGGAGGAGGTGGCAAGGAGACTGGTCCGTTGGCCTTCAGCTAGGAGATCAGCCTGTGGTAACGCCTTCTCCAGCCGTAACATAACTTCTTTGTCTCTAACGCTGCACTGGAGCAGTCTCCTATCTGGTGTCAGCTGCTTCTGCAGCGTTCCATAAATGACAAAGCTACAGCACCTTTTGTAGTGGGCAGAGATGACGACATCTTCCTTCCCCCCACCCACCCATGTTTCTAGGCTATAAAATAGCTAAACGTATATGCAGGTTATTCAGAAAATTCTGTTCCTGTAAAACTTTTTCAGAGGCATTCAGTTTTGAACTCAATAGTCTGAGGGAACTCCTACCTGCTAGATTTGGCCTGAAATTCTGTTTCCTCTTGGATAGAAATATTGCATTTGGCTTCGGACGTGACACTGATCTGTCCCAGTCATTCAGTGGGATGATAAATGTGCACAGTATTTATATAAAGATAATAAATCTAATCTTAATTTTACTGCGTGTTAAGTTGCTTAATCTCTTGGGTATTTACTCCTTGAGGTTGTCTAAATAATTCCTACAAATGTAGCTGCTCTTCAAAGCAGTCCATAAAGTGCATTTGAGATCATTCTGACTGAAAGATTCTATAGGAATGAAAGAGATCATAAAGATTGTGTAGTGGCTGGGTAAAACTGTATTGCCGTAAATGATTTTAATTTATATATGAATCTCTTGTCCCAAACTGCTTATTTTGTACATAAACCTACGCACTCCTGGCAGCTGATAGGTGAAAATAAAGGTGCTTAAACAGCAGTCTAATGAGGAAAGGGCATTTCACTGTTGCAGAGTTGATATTATTTTATATTTCCATTTATTACACTTTTTTAAATGTATAAACCACAGATTTGAATTCTCAAAGTCTTCAGCTTGGATTTTGTGAGTAGTTTAAATCCTCTCACCTCTCTGCTCATAACTGGTTTTTAAGAAAAAGAAAAGCTTTTGTTTAAAATTGTAAAATTTTGACTGTATTAAATTCTGTTAGTACCCTTCCTTTTTAAGAAATAAAATGTATATTCCACTACACTGAGATTCAGTAGTTTTGTTCTCTAGATAGCGTACTGTGTGCTGTACACCTCAACCTGCCAGCATTACACCTGCAATTCACATTAAAATTGATCAGCTGTGTCATATCTACCACTTTCTGTGTTTAGTCTCTTGCTGTTTCCCATGTGTTAACTAGCAGATGTGAAAGTAACAGGTATACCATTCCACCTTTCTTTCTTTTTTTTTTTTTTTTTTCCTGAATGAATTGATTTCAAAAACATTGCAATGTTTATTATTATCCCCCCCACCCCATTTTTGGTCCTCCTGTAGTGACTCTATGTTGAGTTCTTACAGGTAGGGGGAGAAATCCCAACTAGTAGTTAGCTGCAGAAACTTTGTCCTTGTGTTGTCTGTTACTTTGGGGCTGACTACAGCCTTGAAATAATCAGAGCTTAGTTTTCTTTCTTTTATGGGAAGAAGCGGAGTTTAGAGTAAATAAGTCTTGAATATGAGGACAGTTTTTTTTCATTCCTTCCCTTTTTAACCTAGTGGAAAGGAGGGGTAAGAAATGCCTTCTATATGCTCGGTGTCTGACTGGAAAGGGTAGCTTCCAGAGAAAGATGTATTCAGTTTCCTTGGCCTCTTATGGTCTGTAATAATTCTACCTGAGATTTACGCACTCAGGGAAGATGAGATCACTGGCATTATAGTGCAGCTGGAGTATTTTAGCATATCGAGAAAATACAGCAAGATAGTTTGGTTCTTTGCTTTTGTTAAAAGTATTTTTTATGGTTAGTGATGGGGGTCACAGGTAAGAAAGCAGTCATATTTCAAACAGGAAGGATGAAAGGGGGGAGATGGTTGGATCAAAAATCCTGTGCAGGCAGGGATTTAATCCACGTGGGTGTTCATCACTGAGGGAGGGAAGAAGTATCTAGTCAAGGCATTGTGTAAGGTCCATGAAGACTGGTTCGGCCTCTTGTTCGTCAGGATAATCTTGAAATGTATACGTGAAGATGACTACCTGCAACTTACCGTGGTGGATTAGCAAATAAGTTCGTATAATTTCGGAGTGGGAAGAAAGTGTAAATGAGTTGCTGCTCTCTGGCTATTTTCCAGAGCCACGGAATGATTAGTGACTCAGGCCATTTGTGCATGAAAGCTAAAAGCTGTTTAGAGGGAGGAGCCTGACCTGTGCCATGTACTGAAGGTCAAGGATGTGACCTGGCCAAATCAAGGAATTGCAGCAGAAACTGAGTGGATACAAGGATGTGTTGGATGTATCCTTCTGGCGTTTCTTGGCCTTAATACTAGAATCAGTGGAAGATATTCAGTGTTTGTTCCCTGTTATGAGGACAGCTGGCAGCAGCATGAATGTTGTGCATTATGCAGTGCCTTCTTTTCAGGGAGATTGTATGTTCTCTAGGGTGGGTGGGGGGTGAGTTGATGAATGTGCCAACTCTGCACATTGTATTGCTAGTTCCCTTCAGGAAATGAAAGTGCTTTCTCTTGTTTGTAGCTGTTAGTGATCTGAAAGATGGAAAAAAGGCAACATCTTACTTAGCCTCCTTCCTGTCGTGTGCTGAGGGGGAGCTGCAGACCTCAGGCCTCAAACTGTGTTCCTTTTTGTTCCTTCTGTCCTGCTCTGCTCCTACTTGCTCTTGGTTGTGGCACATGGTTAGACGTGTCCAGCGAAGAAAACATTTTAAGTATCTTCTGTGGCTTTCAAATAATAAAACTCTTAAAGCCGGGATGCCTGTTGGGCTGTGAGAGGCAAAAGTGCCTAGGCGGCAAAAGTGATTTCAACTTCCACTTGCCCCTGAATTCCCCTTCAGCCTTTTTATGGCATTGTAGCCCTGTTCAAACAAGAAGAATGGAATCAACCAAGACCAGGCTGAGACCTTCCCTGCTGATATTCAAAGCTGGGAGGCAGTCCACTGTGTGGAGAAGTAGCAGGACCTGCAGCAGGGTGGGCATCCCAGCTGCTAGGTGGAACATTGTTGGAGACCCTGTGTATATACCAGGCTCCCCAACCAACACTACCTGTAGTATGACAGCACAGCCCCTCACCTGTCCTGGAAGGGGAGGCAGAGGGGATGGTGACACGGTTGTGGAAAGAGGCCTCAGAGCAGGAGGCTGTCATTTGCCCTGTCCCAGATGCCGGGAGGAGAAGGCAGTCGGGAGAGGTGGTAAGGGAGATCAGTGCTGCGTGGGAGACCCAAACAGGGCTGAGGAATGAAAAGGCAATGGAAGGAAATGGAGTGAACCAGTCAGGAGAGATTCAAGCCAGAAGTTGGCCGTTTATGTTGGTGTGTGGAGCAGGGCAGTCCCAGGAAATAATAGCAAAAAGGCAACATGGGTTGTTATGCAGAGTAGAAGGAAATGCACTGGTGGTATTCCAGATGTGGCAAGAAGTGAGTTCATGTACTTTTCCCCTCTTGTGCTTGATCACAAGTTTAATAAGGTCAAAGCTGACTCTTGAATGCCTTAATCCTGAAATTTGCTTCCAGCCTGTGAGAAAACAGGCTTAGCAACCCAGTCCTGCTTGAGCCCTGGAGCAGCAAGCCTTTGAGTGAGCCCCACAGAAGCAGCGTGCTGTGGCAGGAAGCCTTGTAGCCAGCAATAGTGAGGGGCCAGATGTCTGCACTGCCCCACTCCAGACTTTTGTGCACACCCGTGCCACTATGCTTCTCAGCCAGCTTGTGCTTGAGAACGCTGCCTGTGAAAAGCTGCTTCCTCCCAAGGAGCAGCTGCTTCAGCCAGCTTCAGTCTTTGTAGTCAGCGCATTAATTTTATCCTGCTGGCTGCTTGTTTGCTCCTAAAGCATTATATGTTATCTATATATATGTGAAATGATTAAACTGAGGAGAAGTAGCTTCCTTGGCATTCTCATAGACTGATATGCAGCCTCAATTAAGCAAGCAGTGAGTACTCCAGTGCAACACTCCCCTTTGGGACACTGCTGCAGCCCAGGAAAAGGTACCACTTGCAAATCCATCTCGCGCTGAAGCTAAGCTTGACTCGGTCAAAGTACAAGCCTACAGGCCTCCTGTGGGACGTGAGGTTTTTGGCCTTGCTGGTGGCTAGGACCTGTCT
The DNA here is from genome assembly GCF_963932015.1 of Anas acuta. Taxonomy (NCBI): domain Eukaryota; kingdom Metazoa; phylum Chordata; class Aves; order Anseriformes; family Anatidae; genus Anas; species Anas acuta. The sequence continues at coordinate 162,646,699 of NC_088979.1, read as the reverse complement.
TATGTGCTTGCTGCCTCACATAGCACAAGTCTCCCCAAAATCTGTGAGATCAGGACAACTGGCAGAGCCAAGGACGTGTGCCCTACAAGTAGCTTCACCACGTGGAGAGCTCAATGCTTTTAGTACTCCCGAGGCCTGCTGACCCAAAATGGTTCCTGGGAGTGGATGAATTGTGGTGTGCCACCGTTTTGGGGGAGCAGAAAGTGTCCATCAGAGCCTGGCGTGGGGGTGCCAGACCTGGTGAGGGCCTCTGAGCGCTCTGTGGGCTGGGACACAGCACGGTCTGCAGCAGGCACTGCGAGCTGTGGGCTTGCCACCCTCATTGACAGTGCAGAATTGCTCAAAAAAAAGCAGAACTACTTCCTCTGCCTGTGCCCATCTGTTTGATGACAGGGGGAATTGGTATCTTCAGCCCTTGCAGAGCTCTGCTGTCAAATACAGCTATGCTGAGATGTGCACAGGTGTGGTGTTTTCACCCCTGTCCACGTCTTCACTGGCAATGAGGAAGAACCAGAGCTTAGACTTGTTTTCAGGGCATCTCCTCCGTTGTTACCCAGCAAGGCCGGGCCTGGGCCATAGCTTAACGCATTTTAACATCCCCCTGGTGTCCCTTCCCATGACAAGAGGTGGCAGGAGATCCCCTAGAGCACCCCGGCCGTGAGGGAGCGGGCGCTGCCAAATGGCGGCGGGGCGGCGCCATGATGGCGGCCCGCCGGCAGGTGGCGATGGGGCAGCGCGCAGGGCCCCGTGTGGAGCCGAGGGGAGCCGGGCGGCTGCGGGCAGCGCTGGGCTCGCACCTCGAGGCGGCTCTGCTGGGAGCCCTGCCCTCATCTGTGGGCTCGCTGCCCGCGTCCGGGCACAGGGAGCGCTTGGGCACCTTGTCCTGAACGCAGCCCTTGCTGCCCACCGTCACGCTTCGCACTGCAGGGTGCGAATGTGGCGCAGGGGAGAGCAAAGGTGTCTGCAGCGACCCCGGTCCCGCAGCGGGGACGAGGCAGCCAAGGGCTCGCAGAAGGGCTCTGCTCCCCGCAGTGAGCAACTGCCCAGGCTCCCCAGGCAGCCCCAGCACACCAAGCCCGAGGGAAATGCCTTCCCGGCCCTCCAGCTGGCTTTGTCTTGAGCCCGTGGGCAAAACAAACCAACACACCCAGCGTGTGACTAAGAGCCCTCGGCAGCGGCCCTGCTCCTGCTCCGTGCCTCACCCAACGCCTGTGGCTAGCCCTGGCCGGGGAGGTTACAGAGGTGAAGGAAATGAAACAGTTTCCTAAAAACCCAAAAGGCAGAGAGGTGACCTCCGCTTTGCCTCCTCGAGGATCCGGGCGGACACGGAAGCAGAGTAACACATCACCTGAAGAGGATGTTACACACCAAGGCCTGGGGACACAACTGCAGGCTTTATTTCAGCATTTCAGACGTGGATGGCTCATTCCTCAAGAGGAATCTCTCTCCCCCTGCCATCCAGTCACTACCAGCCAGCCGCATTTCTTAACTAGGCTTCTGCCCACCTTCCAGCCTGCCAGGCTGTCACAGGATTTTATTCCGTGGCTGGCCAGGAACTTCTTTCTAATTTTAAGTCTCAATGCATTTATGATCCACATGAGCTTCTAGGAGTATGGGTGAGACTGTTGTCCTAGCGTGTATTTATGATGCACAGAGCATATCCCACCTCAGCCTTTCCTGTTTTAGACTAAGCAAGCCACGCACTCACAATGGCTGCTTGCCAAATTCCCCTTCCCCTAATGGCCGGGCTCGGTACCTGTCACGGGTTAAATCCACCCTTCCTGAAGACGGATGGTTAGCCCAGCCTCTGCAATACTCTCTGAAGTGGTTTGTCTCACCAGAAAATTCTTTGCTAGGCACGTCCTTGAACTTAGTACCTCCATGCGGAGCCCAAGTTGCAGTACACAGCAGCTTCTACCTCTTGTCCATCTGGTCCAACCATCCACCTCCCACCAATATTGCCCACTAATATTGCCTACCACAGTCGGCAGGAGACAACCCACAGGGCTGTGTCAGGCGCCGTGCGCCCCTGCTCCAGGCTGTCTGTCTCTTGCCCTCTCTCTGATGGAAAGGGTGGCACTGGGGTCTCACATTTCCACATGACAAGTTTTTTTTTCCCCTTGAGGTCCCCTCCACTTTGCTTGGAGGGATTGCGATAACCTGGCAGCTGGAGGAGGAGGGAGTGACCTTTCTAAAGTTACAGGGAGAGAACAAGGCAGGAGAGGCAAGAAGGGGGCTGAAGGAGAGGTGGGAAGGCAGGGGAATATTAATGGGTGAGGAGAGGGGCTGGAGAGGAAGGGACAGGTGAGGACACAGCATGAGGGAGGTGCAGGGAGAGGATGCTTTTGCCAGGTACCACCAACCCTCTGCTCGTTCCTTTGTGGCAACGGGAGGCCTTGCTCAGGAGTGGCTTAGCACCAATTGCCCCTGCATGGCTAGCCTAGACTGAGGCTGGGGCTGAAGGAAGAGCTGGGAAAGGATGGACAGGAGATGAAAAAAAAGTCCCCTTCTCATTTTTTCAGCTGTCATACACCATGTGTGCATGACCCAAGGCCTCCCAGCTCCCGTTTGCACTGCAAGGTACGTAACAGGAGACACGCAGGCATGTCCGCAGGCTGGGAGCGACGTGACATTTACCTGGCGCATCCCAGCCCCCAGCCCTGCCAAAGCCAGGAGGAGATCGGAGCCGCTGAGCTGGCTGTGCTGCTTGAGGTGAGTGGGCTGTGGGAAGGGCCGGGGTGTCAGAGGGCAAAATAGCACAGCTTGTCCCCAGGCTGGCCCTGCCTGGGCTTGGCGCTGCTCCATGTGCCTTGTCCCTACCTCTAGGGCAGCCCAGAGCCACGAACACTGCTGACTTGGGGCAATTCCAGAGCAAACAGGGCTGTGTGTGTGGTGGCAGGTCAGGAGGGCAGCGCCTCAGCCTCCCAGCCTATCTCCTGCAGAAACACCTCCACCCCTCCCACCTTCTGGCCAGGAACTGAGCCGTATGTCTGCTCGCTGCGGGATCCTCTCTGCTTCCAAGGATCGCCGGCTTTCACGCTGCACGAGCCGGCAGCCAGGCCGCCTTGGGTAGCGCGTGAGTCACTGCGGGGCAGTTGCTTAAAGCGTGTCTCCCGAGTGCCAGCCACGTGCCGCGGGCTGAGGCAGAAAGCACCATCGGGGCCTGGAGTTGACACCTGGAGGGCCGAGCCACCCAAATTGTTTCTGAAACCGCCGTGCTGTCCAGGAGGTGCCCGTGTTGCTCCCCGTGGGCTGTCAGGCAGAGCAGGGGAGGCATCACCTGCAGCCGCTGCTGGCACCGGGGGGTGCTCGGCTTCTCCCGGTGCTGGAGCGGGAGCCAGAACCTCCTCCTGAAACCTCAGGCAGCTGCAGGCTTCCAGCAACTGTTAGGAAATGGATGTCTTCACTAGTAAATATTTATGGCATATTCTAACTACTCCCTGATGTTTTCCATTAGGACCGACATCCCAGAGCAATGAGTAAGCCCCAGCGAATGCCCTTCCTGGCTCAGCATCACTCAGCCCGGCCCGCCAAGGGGCCTGGCCTGTGAATGAGCACAGGCTTGGGGAAATTCCTCTCCCCCTGGCACCGACAGTAGCAGGGCTGCGCCGCACAAGCCTCAGGTACCCGAGGTCCCGGGGACACGCCGGGGTTAGGCTGAGCCTCGCCACCATCCTGCCCTGCTGAGGGGAGGCAGTTACAACCCCCAGACATCCACGTTTGAGCGGAAGGACAAGCCAGCTGAGGCGAGAGCAGGCATTGCCAGGGTATGGAGAAGGCAGCTCACCAGTGAGTGTGGCGTCCTGCCTGGCAGGGAGCAGAGAGGAGCTGAAGGAGCGGGGCTTTGCACGGGGATCACCTGTGGAGCAGCGAGATGGATGATCTCAGCTGTGTCTCCCTGTGAAAGGGATTTCCCCTGGTCCACTCGCCCCTTCAGGGGGATCTTCTCATCCCTTGAGGCCACCAGGAGAGTTTTCTCCCTCCTCGAGCCCTCACAGGACCGCCTTTCTCGTTGGTAACATAAAACATCTCGTTTGAAAGCGTCACACAGGTGCCAGAGAAAATACCTGTGCTAATTGCTCAATAAGCATTTCCAGAAAAAGCCGGGCTCATCTTTTCCAAGACGTGACAGTAACAGCAGGAGAGAGGTGTGCCCGGTGTGGGAGCTGTTCCCCTCCCGGGCCCTGCTCCTTCCTGCACCCCTTTTCTGCCCCACTGTGCCAGAGGGCTGCTGCTGCTCCTCCAGCTCTCCCTCTATGGGATTTCCCCTCCTTCCATCTCCTTTGCTTTCTCCGTGCAGTTTTTCTCTTGGGTAGACTTTGCTCTTAGCATTTCTTTTGCTCTGTCCTTGTCCTTTCCCCTCTCCCCACGTTGCCTCATCTCTCTGCCCTGCGCTCACCACTCGTGGCGGCCGCGGGCCAGAGCAGTGCCGGAGCTGGCAGTAAAAAAAACACCACCAAGCTAACAGGCACCCCAAAGTCCTCTCCACCCTGAAGCTGTTTCCTGGCCGTGAGACGAAGCCCGGCGGCGGGCAGCCCGTGTCCAGGTGGGCCAACAGCCTGGCACCTCGGCGGCGAAGCCGGGTGAGCTCAGTCCCGAGGTATTTTTGTCATAGCGGAGCCCTGAATCGCAGCTTCCCGGCTCAATTGCGCCTGAGTAATGCTCCCATGACTTGCCTATCTCCCCACCATGTTAATTACTCATTTCTGCCTTCCCTCCCGCGGCACGGCATTAGCGCAGAGTTATGGTTATTAGCGCAACGCGGCGGCCCTCACGCCCCCGGCCACGCAGCTGCTTCAGGCTGGGGCTGTGCTGCCGTGACAAGGGGCGCTCCTGAAGACATTTTTGGAGCTGCTGGAGGAAGAGGCATCCAGGTGGTGAAACAGGCCCAGGAGCAGAGCTTTCGCCCCTTTTCTTCACAGCCAGCATGGGGGCTGGCACTCAGGTGGATGTTGAGTGCAAGGGGAGACGCAGGCCTGGTGAAGGGCAGCAAGGACAAGAGCTCGGGACAGAGAAGATTCGGAGGTTTCAAGCATCCCGGCTGCTCTGAGCATAAGCAAACTGAGCTGCACCTGGCCCCTTGCACTACCCAGCGCACGGCAGCCAACAGCAGCCGGCAGATCCCAGAAACCTGCCTCCCTTTTGGCTTGAGCAATTCGCCTGTGCCCAACGTTTCCATCAGCAAGCGAACCCACTGCTGGCGTTAGCTGGCTTGAGCTAATCCTGTTTGCCTACAAAGAGCACGCAACCTCCCGCTTCTGTAAGCACAGCCGGAGTCAGGCTGCACCAGCAGCTCTGCTCGGAGCCCTGCGCCTCTTTTTAACCAGTTCTGCAGCCTGCTCAGGAGTCTCGCCAAGCTTTTCCTGCTTGTCATCTTGCAGGCCTCTTGCTGAGCTCTTCCTGTGCTTCTGCAGCTTCTGCTGCCACCCTGCAGCCTCTCCTCTCCTCCCCGCCAGCTCCCCTGCATAGCTTCGCCCCTGGTCAGCGGCTCCCAAGTGCCTCAGGCCGTTTGCAGCAGTCGCAGCGCAGGAATTCAGCAGGACAAACCCAGCTTTCATCAGGCCGGGCCATTTGTGCCCCTCTGTCATCGCGTTGCATCAGCACCCACCACGTGGCAATGCCCCATTGCTGCCTTGCTTCTGATTAAACCCTTCGGGAGTGTAATGGGTTTTCCTCCTTCCCTAAACCAGTGGTCATGGGTACGGTCAGCCCGGGAATCCCAGGGTAATTTGGGGCATCCTGGGAGGGGCGGCAGAGCCAAACGCAGCTGCAGGCATACTTCAAAGGCAGCAGGGTGTTCTGGAGACTTCCAACAAAGCAGGAATCCACCTTGCAAAACCCACGGTCCTGGGTGGCCAGCGGGGACTGGTCTGAACAAGCCGCTCGAGCCAGCTCCCCTCGGCTCCAGCCACGCTTCTGCAACCCTCGGCTCTGCCGCCTGCTCTGTCATTAGCCCCTGGGCCGCTGCCAGTGGCTGTGGCAACTCCTGGGCAAGTAATTGGGCTCCTGCAGCAGCTGCTGTGGGCAGCCAGAGAGGGCACACGGGGCAGGGATGGGGAGGGCACAGCCACAGGTTCCCCTTTCCAGAAATGCGTCCAAGGGCGAGAGGTGCTCAGGCTTCAGGTAAATGATTGCAGGGGAAAAAAAGAGTTTTGTCGCTCAGCAGAGTGTGGCAGTCCCATGGGGTGCAGCCTGCGGGAGCAGGAACCCAGCTCCTCAGGCTCACAAATCCCAGGGCAAAGCTCTTCTGGAAGAAATGCAGGGTAGAGGGGCTGAGGGCAGGATGCCCGCTGCCAGGACCAGCACCATTTGTTTCCTCAGGCACGTTCAGCTGGGCTCCCTTCTGCTATTTTTTGAGGAGCCCCATTCCCGAGCAGAAGGTGGCTGCAGGCTAAGTGGGGAGGAGAAGGCATTTCGGCATCTTCCTCAGCACGGAGCAGCCGTCCCACATCCTCCTGCTAAAAAGGAGGAGCTCCCGTTGCAGGAATTCCCATTAAAGCTGAGCAATGAAGGGTTAAAAACAAAAATGAAAAAAAAATACAGTCAACAGTGTCTGTTCTCAGTTCCAGATCTGAGCCCTCCCTGCTGTAAGTCGCTTTGGATGAATATTCAGAATGGGAGACGGGTTCTGCCCGCAGCTGGAGGCTTCCTTCGCTCAGCACTGACCCCAGAGGCAAACCCGAAGCGATCTGCAGCTCCCGGGCTGCTCCTACCACAGCAAAGCCCCCGCTGAGCTCCCCCAAACCCAGTGCCTGCGAGGAAACCCCGCACCCCCCTGCCCACACCCTCCAGGCACAGAGGGTCCCCCCCGAGCAGCACCAGACGACACAGGATTATTATATCATGCTTTTAATACAAACTTAAAAAAATCTGGAACAATAGAAACTGTACAGATTTGATCAACCTTTTTGTGTGTTTTTTTTTTTTTTGTTTTAGTTTTTTTTTGTTTTGTTTTTAACTAAATCTCTAGACACACCAATGTCCCGTTCCAAAATATTGCACAACATTCTGAATACAAAACTCTGATTGTATTCCTCCTTCGCTAAAGAAAAAAAAAAAAAAAAGGAAAAAAAAAAATAAAGACAACAACCCCCTGGCTCCTCCTCTCAGTAGCCCCCTTCTTGGAAAGACACCCAGGCACACGGAAACCCCCCGCAGGGCCCGTGGTCCTCCCTCACCCGCTCTCTCCACGAGGCAACCGGCGGCTCGCTCCTGGGAGAGGGGCGGGAGGGAAAGGAGGGAGGCTGAGTGGGGAGACAGGACTCTTCACCGCTTTTTTCTAAAGTTTTTTTTCCTGAAAAAATATTTTTCTCTCCTCTTTTTAAGAAAAAATCTTGAAAAGAAAAAAATTACAATTTTTTTTTTTTACGTTAGAAATATACATATATTATATATACCTCTTACATTTTACAAATGTAGCAAATTATTCAATACAAACGGACATCAACAAAAAGAACACAAACCCATAAAAAATAAAAGTTAAAAAAAAAAAATTCTCTCTTCTCTTCCTAAGAAACCAGGTAAATTAGTGCAGGTTTTAAAAAATAAAATTGAAGCTGAACGCCTACATCCAAGACTAGAAAAGACCCGAAAAGGCCGTTAGTTTCCCTTGCTGCCTGAGGCTGGAGGAACGTTTCTGAAGCACGCTTTTTTCCTTTCGGGGTCGGAGGGGTTGGGCTGCTCCCTCCTTCCACTCGCAGCATGGTTTTTAGGATTTTAACGCGGGTGTGAGAGGCGGGGCAGCGGCATCGAAGCTTCACGCGCACGAGCAGGAGGCGGGGAACCTCGCCTCTCCCCTCTCGCCCTCTGCCAGCGAGGGGCTCGCCGTTTTGGGGACGCTGGGGGGGACGTGGGGGCAGCCAGGTCCCACGGGGCTGCGGCCCCCGGGGAGAGGGAGGGGTGGCAGTGGTAACATCCGCAAGCGGGGGGTTAAAACCCGAGGGAAAAGGAAATAAGAAAGGAAAACCCGACAGCACGGCTGCCCCCGAGCCCCTTGCCCTAGCTCTGGAGGCTGTTTTGGGGAGGCCGCCCGGGCTCCGCTCCCCTCGCCCAGCCGCCGTGCCGGTCATAGCTCCGAGGCACCCCACGAGGTGAAGCTCTCCTGGAAGGGGCCCGGGGAGCAGCAGCCCCCCCGGGACAGCCCCGCTGCCTCCGCGGAGGCTCACTGGCAGCACAGCTACGGGGAGGCTCGAGGAGAGGGGCAAGCACGAGGTGGAGCCCCTCTGCCCTGAGCAGGGGCGTCCTGGGAGAGCACGCCGGCTCGGCAGCCACAGGGGTGGGTTTCAGAGGGTGCTCCAAGGACACAGGTCAAAGAAAACCGAACCCAAGATTCGGGAGGCAGCAGAGAGCTTATTTCTCTTTTAAAACACAGAACCTCAAAGACTGGAGTCTCATCACCATCTCTCTCCACTTCGCCCTCTCCATACTCCCACCACAGCCTCCAAGGAGGCCTCCGTCCTGCAGGACCCTGGCCCCACCAGGCACCCCGTGCCGGGGGCTGCGGGACCCTACAGGCTCCTACAGCACCGCTCGAGACAGCAGCACCCACAGCACAGCCCTTCCTCTCCTCCAACAGTGCCGCCTCTCAACCTAAAAAAGGAAGGAGCCCCCTCTCCGAGATAAAAAGAGACAAAATTCACAGCCTGCAACGAGAACTCGGAGCGAAGGCTCAGCACCGCCCCGGGGTTTGTGCCCCACGGGGCTGCTCGCCCGGAGCAACGCGATGCCCTGAGCCCGCGGGCACAGCCGGAGCTCCCCGTCCACACGCAGAGCCCGACCTGCGGGGCAGGGCCCGCCCCGCCAGCGGCACCGGGGAACGGGAACCCAACAACCCTGGGCTCGTTCGAGGAGTAAAAAAAGTGGAGTAGGAAAAAAGCACGGGGACTGAGTTAAAAAACAAGTCGGTGCTTCAGGAGCGTTGCCAGCACAGCGCAACAACACTGGGCTCTCTCATTTTCCAAGAAGCTATATTTATAAGATTTGAGTATTTTCTGTATACTTCTAGTTTGTTCTCCCTCTTTTTATTGTGTGTGTGTGTTGTCGTTGTTGTTTCCCCCCTCCCGCCCCCGCCCCAAATACTCTCCTCCTTCCTGGGGTTCAGTTGGCCAGGACGACGGGCTGGAAGGACTGGCTGGGGTACTGCATGGCGTTCAGGTTGTAGCTGAGTCCTTCCACGAAGGGCGACTTCTCCAGGAAGAGGCTGTTGCTGCTGCCGCCGAACACCTGAGCCATATCGAAGGCGCCGCCCGTACCGGCGCCGAACTGCGAGGCCGGGGGGACGCTGCTGGGCTGGCTCTCGCCCTCGAAGAAGAGGCCGGCGGCCCCGGGCGAGCCGCCGCTGTAAACGAACTCCTTGGCGTTGGGGGAGAGCTGCGACTGCGGGGCCTGGCCCCCCGCGCTGCCGGCGAAGTTCAGAGAGTGCATGGAGAGGGAGAGGCCCTTGTGCTTCAGCAGGTTGGTGGTGGGCGAGCGGAGCAGCCTGGGCTGCGGCGCGGGCCCCGCCGCGCCGCCCCCTCCGCCGCCGGCCCCTCCGCCCTTCTTCATCTTGGTGGAGCCGAATTTGGTGGCGGCGAAGGTGGCGGTGGTGAAGGTGATGGGCTGGGCAGAGCGCGGGATGAAGGTGGGGCTGGGCGACTGGCCGAAGGAGGGGGACGGCGAGTTGGACAGCGAGTTGTCCTGGCTGCCGATGGGGACGAACACCTGGGCGTCGGGGTTGAAGCTGCTCTTGATTTCTTTGTCCAGCTCGGCGGCTTGGCAGCCCTCGCTGTCGTCCAGGTAGAGCACCTTGACAGAGCCCTTCTCGCCGATCTGGTAGGACACCTCGAAGGGGTCGATCCAGACGCTCAGCTCCTCGGGCACGTTGGCGCGCACGTCCTCCACCGCCAGCCCGCTGCGCTTGGCAGCCAGCTCCACCACCGGGTCCACCGTCTCCCCGATGTGGACGCAGCGATAGCCCGAGCCCTTCAGAGGCTTCTCCGGGTACCAGTGCCCCTCATATTTCTTCTTCAGCAGGCGCTCGAGCTCCTCGCCGAACAGGTCCGCCCGCCGCCGAGGCAGCTTGTTGTACAGGTATGAGATGATGAAGTTCAGAGCAACTTTAATCTCCAGATGCATACTCCCTCCGCAGCAAGCAAGTCAGGGCAGCGTATTGAAAGAGCCGAGGTGACACACACACATAGACGGGGCTTGGCTCCGAGCAGACCTAGGAGGAGAGAGGAGAAAAGAAGGATGGAGGTGAGAAAACAGAACGGTTCCCCAGTTCCCCACCTGCTGAGATGAACGGCCGCGCTGTTCCACCAACAAAAGCGGGACGGGAAGGCTGCACAACGAGCAGTGCTGCTCGCCAGGGCTCTGCCCGAACCCACCAGCCCCCAGACAGAGCTGCTGGTGGGGAAGAGCCTCACCGGTCCTGCACAGAAGGAGCAGGGGTGGAGCTGCTCTCGGCAGTGGGTTACGCTCACCTCGCTGCCAAGCGCTGCTGACACCGGGCCGGCCACCTGGCTGCTCTGGCAGGGCCGCGGCAGCTCCCAGCAGGGCTCACCTGCGCCCTGCCGGAGCCCACGAGCACCCCCCAAAAAGCCTCGTGACTCGCTGGGCACCGTGACAGCGGGGCCAGCCCCTCCTCGGGGAGCTCTGCGCCCTGCTGGCACAGACAGGGAGGGGAGGAGAAGGAGCAAGGGGAGCGCTGAGGCGCCAGCTGCCAGGCTGCCTTTACTCCCCCTTGGCTGGCAAGCGCAGAGGGATCTGATTAAGTGTGCCCGGTGGAGGCTCTGCCCACCTACGAGCCTCAAATCCCAGCTTAATGTGGATGGGGGCAGGGCCGTAAGACACGTAGGTGCCGACAGCCTGCCCACAGCTCACATCCCTCAACCCCGAGCAGGAGGAGCTGTGCCAGGACCCAGGACCTGCTTAATGAAACCCCAAATTGCTCGCTGATGACTGAAGCCTTCCTTCCTTCCCTCCCTCCCGAGGAAGTCCCTGGAACTGGGAGAACCCGCAGGAGCCAGGTGTGAAGCCACCCGGCTCAGCTCTCCCATCACACACCGATTTGTGAGTGTGTGCCCGAGCACGAAGCCCCCAGGTAGGTCAGCACCGCGCTCTGCCGCCCAGCCAAAGCAAACGAATCCCACAGCTATGCTACAAGGAAGCGCACTTCCAGCGGCCCACACGCCTCTCCACGGGCGAGCAGCACATCCAGTTTTTAATTGGCGGCTTACTCAGAGGCTGCTCAGCCTTCAGCTGCCCTCACCTTGCTCAAACAGACAACGCCGCGCTCAACCGCCTTCCTAAAATGGGCTTTGGGAGGCTCTCACGCAGCACTCAGCGGTGTTTACGTCCTGTGCCAACTATTTGGGGGTGGGGACGGGGCACAAACATCGGATGTCAGCAGTCCCCGAGGGACCGGGAACCCCGGCAGCACGGCCACGTACCCAGGCCAACCTCGGTCAGGAGGCGGAAGGACCGACCAGACTTGTTTGCTTGGTCAGGGTTAGTGGGCGAAAAGAATGAAATCAGCACATTTTAAGGAAACCCTCAAGTATTTTTAGGCTTTATTACTAAAAAAAAAAAATCAGGGCGTGGATTCTATGGTGGGGTGGCTTTTTTTCAGTACTAATCTGAGTCCAAGGAGGCTTAGTTTAAGGACTCCGGCCACCAAAAGCAGATCCCACACCTCGAGTCTGCCAACAACGAGGTCGTGTCTGGAAGGGATCCCCCTCGGGTTTAACTCAGCAGGGAGGAAAGACACAGCAATGAGAGAATGGAAGTGCGGGAGCGAAGCCTTGCCTTTAACTCCTGCCCCCAGGATCTCCTGAGGTGCAATGAGTTGTGTCAGGGCGCTGGGGCCTCACCAACCTTTCTGCAGGGCCCAGCAGCAGGGAGGTGCCGCCTTCAGGAGCCGAGGTGCTGAGACAAAGCCCCTCCCGCAGCAAATGGCAGCGGGCAGGCCCCGAGGAGCCCCCCCGTGGGGCCCGAGCTGCCTGCGGGGGGCTGTGTGGTAACAAACACCCGGGGACAGCCGGGTTTGGGCATTTCTGTGCTGAATCCTCACCCCGAGGAGGCAGCAAGGAGACGAGCGCCCTGCTGGCTGCCCCCTCCCTTCCCCTCCCTTCCCGCCCAGGAGGGTCCCGCTGTGCAATTAGCGCTGATGAGGGCGGGTTAATTACCCCCAGCCCCCCCCCCCCCCCATCCCCATCGCCTCAGGGGGGCGGCCCGGCGGCCATTAACGGTGACCCAGCCGCGGCGCCTCCCCGCCGGCCGCGGGGCACGCTGGGACTTGTAGTCCGCGCGGCCCCCCCGCCCCGCCCCGCCGCCCGTGACCTACTTCCCCTGCGAACTACAGCTCCCGGCGTGCCCCGCGCGGGGGGGGGGGGGCCCGGCCCGCCGGCCCGGCTCTGCCTCGGCGGGGCAGGGCGCAAAATTTTCCACGGCTCATGCGCCCCGCCCGCAGCCACCGCCGCCCCCCTCTCCCCTCCTCCTCCTCCTCCTCCTCCCTTCCCTTCAGCAGGGCCCGGAGCCCCCGGCCGGGCACGGCCCAAGGACGGCGCCAGCCGCTGTGTGTCTGTGCCCCCCCCCCCCCCTCTTTGAGGCGCTTTTGTTGCTGAGGGAGCCCCGGGGTGAGGGGAGCAGCGCCCGGCCCAGCCCGCGGAGGGGCTCCCGGCCCCCACTTACTTCGTCCTCGGCTCTGTGGGGGCTGCGTGCGGGGGTCCCTGCCCCGTGCCTCGCCTCCTGGCCGCGCTGCGCTGTGCGGAGCTTCTCCTCTGCGGGGCGGGGTCCTCCCTGCAGCGGGGCCGAGGCGCTGAGGTGAGGTGCGGGTCCCGCTGCCCTGTGCTGCTGCCGCTGCCCTGCTGCCGGCCTGGCCTGGGCTCGCCTCGGCCCGGAGCCGCCCGCGCCCTGGCCCCGAGTGAGCCAACTCACGGCAAACTTTCACCCTTAGCAACCCCGCGCACGGATCCGCGCTGCGCCCCGCGTGATGCGGCCCCGGGGGGCGGGGCGGGACCGGCCGGGACTACTTCGCGCTGCCTCCGCCCCTCAGCGAGCTGGGGGGGGGGGCTGGGGATTGGGGGGAGGCTGCGCGTCTGTCTTTTTTTTTTTTACCCCTTTCCTCCACCGCTTTTTTATTTATTTATTTATCGGTTTATTTATTTATTTATCCCTTCATCCACTTATTTATCCATTTATTTATTTATTTATTCATCCATTTATTCATCTATTCATTTATTATTTCTCCTGGGGGTGCATTGACCCTCGGCTTAGCCCTGCCCTGAGCCCCCCTCAGGGGCCGCACCCGAGCCGCTGGAGCCGCCCCCGTGCCCCCACACCCCCCTCACAACTCCCCCCGCCGCGGACTATTTTGTCTCTTCACACCCGTGCCCCTCCGCCCCCCAGCGCAGGGCCGGCCCGGCCGCGGCGGAGGCGGCGAAGGCCCCGCAAGGTGCGCGAGCGGCCCCCGTGCTAAAAATAACTGCGGCGTGTTAGCAACAGCGTTCCCATTGGCTGGCCCGGCCCGGCCGCGCCTTCGGATTGGTGCGCCGCCTCAGCCAATGAGACGCCGGGGGTGTGCGCGCGGCGCGGGGGCCGCCGGGAGTTGTAGTTCCCGGGCGTGGGGGCTGCCCCCGCCTCATGGCGGGTCCCTGTCAGGGAGCGGCTGGGCCCGGGGTTGAGCCCCCGGTTAAACAATTCCCCCAAACCTGTCCCCCAAACGCTAAAATACCAAATTACACCAAATTACACCAAATACTGAGCTCCTCTCCTGCCCCACTTCCACCAACACCTTCAGCACCCTTCTGGGATTTGCTTCTCCTCCCTCCCTCAGGACCCCGTTACCTGAGGGGTTTCGGGTCCCGCCTTTGGGGTTTTTGGTGATTTGCCACCAAAGAGGGCTTTTGAAGCCACCCAACGCCACACGTTAAGAAATTTGTTAAGAAATCTCTCGACACCGTCCTTTCTAGGCTGCAACAGCGGCCACCATCGCTCATTTTCTCACTGATAAAAAAATAAATAACAGGCAACTTTGGACCATTTTTCTTCTGTAGGGGAAGGGGAAGATTTATAAGAGCTATTACGAGCAGCCTTATTTTTCATCACTTCTGGTTTAAGGGGAATTTAGCTACGAAAGAGCACATTTTGTCTAACGCTCCCTCGCTCAGCTGGAAACCAAATCCTGCCGTCAGGCAGCGACCAGGAAATTAAGATGACGGCGCTATTTTTAGCACCATTAAGGGGAAAAAAAAAAAGGCAATTACGTTGCTAAAATGCTATTGTTGTTTTACTAAGGTGTTACTAAGAGGGCGTTGCACGTTGGGGCTCTTTAAAATACCTGCGCCTTGACCGCGCTGCTTTAATTATCTGCTGGCTGGGAGGCACGCAGGTGGAGGAGCCCTGTCACCGGAGGAATCCTGTCACTGGAGGAGCCCTGTCACCGGAGGAGCCCTGTCACCGTATCCGCTGCCGCATTCCCGGCCATTTGGCTGTTACGTCAAGGCCAAGCTCCCCGGTCACACGCACACGGACAGGGCAGGAATCGCCAAGCCGCCGGGGCAGAGCCAGGCCTGCCGGCTGGCCAAGCACCAGGAAGGGCAGGCAGGTTCGAGCCATAATTAACAGCTCCCGAATCCTCTTCGCATTCGACTCACACGACAACCCCAAGGAAATTTAGGGTTTTTTTTGGTCCCCTGCTATGGACATAAGCAAAATGACAACTCCAGCTGATCCCCATAATGAGAAAACAACAGCTCCTGTGCAGATCAGGGTTCTGAAACAGGATTTCACCCATGCAGCTCCCCCAGGGAAAGCTTGAGGTGGACTCAGGGCATTTACCTACCTTAATTTTCTATTTTTATTTTTTTTATTAAAGGTGGTGCTTCAGGCTCAAGGGCTTTGTCAAGACACGGTCTAGGTGATTCAATGGGCTGGAGGTGTGTTACGAGAGTTATTTGCTGAGCTCAGCTGGAAGTTGTGACACCGTAGAGCTGGTCTTTGGTCAGAGGAGGCACGGCACAGGGAACATCCCGATTTCAAAAGGCAGCGATGCCTTGTTAGTACTGGCAACAGAGGCCAATTTCTTAATAGGCCAAGAGTTCCCATGTTTCTCCTCCCCCCCAGTGTAAACAGCTGAAATAAAAGGATTTTTTACTTATTACATAACATCCTTGGGATTAAAAGAAAAAAAAAATGGGAAAAAAAATGCAGTAGCTACCTAGAAAAGTAACGGCAGGAAAGCATTTAGCTCCCCACAACCAGGATTCACAGCCAGCACCGCGGGAGCTGAGCCGCCACCACGTTTCATGTCCCGCTCCCCATTCCCCACCCCAGCACGGAGGCTTCCCCTTTAGCACGTGCTCTGGTCCTCGGTACCGCCAGGAAATCTTGTACCGGGCAAGAGCTGTTTCAACGAGTTTCACTTTGTTTATCTGTTTAGGTAACAAATACTGCACCTTCCTGGTGGCCGTGCCTCGGTTTCATTTACTGGAGACCAGAAATGTTACCATGCAAGCAAGACTTGAGTTTTTCCAGCTACCCAACTGCATCCATTGCCCTTGTCTGCAGGAGCAGCTTTAGGGCAACGTCCTGGCCGTGCCCTGAAAGTACCAGAAAGGCAGCGGTGCTGCACTGAGCTGAGCAACGTTTGGCGTTCTCCCCAGGGCTGTCTGAGCAAACAAGGCAAAGGGAAAAGAGCCTGTCCCTCCCTCTCCCCACCTGCCCAGTGACTCAGAACAACGAGACATGGCAGCTTCGCTCCCATCGCTGCCAGGACGCGGGCCGATACACCCGGCAGCGTGAGGGCACCGCCAGTGCCAAGAAAATAAAGTGTGCTCAGCCGTTCTGGGGCTGGGGGAAGGGACGGGGAATCGCGGATCTCTATAGCAACCCCGGGCTGCCTGATCCTGCTAAGTGATCAGGAACAAGGGCTGCTCCAAAATTAGATCTTCTCGGGGTCCCTGCACCAGGGGCGATAACAGACAGAAGAAGTAATTCAAGCTTCATTGCTCTCCGCCCTCGCTGAATGACTTCGCTCAGCTTAGAAACTCCGGGGAAAGAGAAGAAAGCAGAAAAGATACGTCCAAGCCGTCTGCGCTCCTCGTGTGGTAATCTGGGTGGCCTGACTGAGGGTGAGTGATAACTCCTGGTCAAAGTGATAAAGTTCCAGGTACAACAAAATCTGCATGTCATGCGCCGGTTTTAAAGAAACAGGGGACTTACCACAGCTGGGAACGGCCGTGACACGAGCTTGCAAGCCAGGAGCAAGAGCTTGCTGCTTATTCTGGCTGAAACAGCTTGAGAAAAGGGGTCTGCAGGAACCACAGAACCAGGAACCACAGAACCAAGAACTGAGTATCTTGGCAAACGGCACCCACGTTAGTAAAAATTAACCAGAAACCGTGTAAGGGAACCAAGATGCGGAGAAGGAAACACACAGACGCTCTCAGGACTACAAAAAGCTTGAAGGAGAAAAACTGACACTGAATAGCTGTGGGGAGGGAGGAGCAGCTGAGATAGCTGTAGGACCTGTCATGGCTACAGCCAGCTGCAGCAAGAAATGACTTTTAAGGGAAGGATGGAAGGATTACAACTTGCCTGCTTGTTTTCACTCCTGGCTGAAACACCTGAACAGCTGTAGCAGGCAGAAGAGGCACTTAAAACACAGAGGAGTTGGAAGAATCAGTTCTAGCCTTGGGGGAATAACTGAAGTCCCAGAAGGGGCCTTATGCAGGCTCTACAGCCTGAGACTGAACAAAGAGGATCCCCTTAGCATAGGGCACACTCTGCTCTGACTATGAAACCCTCAACGAGCACGGGGCACGCTGAGGTAGGCCCCTAATTTAACCATCTGGGGCACGCACGCGGTAGCAGGGAACTCAGTGATGCCTCTGCATAAAGGCAGCCGTTCCCAGCTCTCTGCTGAGCAAACAGACTGCTTTGAGCCTGCGCTGGTATTTGACAACCAAGCAGCCTCTGGTTTTCAGCAGGCATGGGGCTCACGGCCCAGAACACAATAGTTGGTTTCCCGTTACAGCGGGAATGGCTTTAACTTATTCACAAGAACTGGACGGCGAGTCACATAGCTTAGTAGGTTTTAGAAAGGGATTGGATGTTTGCGCGGTGAAACAACATCCCCGGCCGTATCAGCCGGGATCAGGGTTACCAGCTCAGCGATCCGCGCGCTGCGGGACAAAACGCTCAGCAGCTGGGATCACACGCACACAAAAGTGACAGCCGTTCCCCGAGGCTCCTTGCAGCAAGGTCACGGGCTGCAAGCAGCCGCTGCCCGAACCCAGATAACCCACCAGGCAGTGCCGGCTGGGCTAAGCCCACGCGCCCCCAGAAAGCTCTGGAGAGGCTAAACACAGAGCAAACCTGAGAAATCCTTCTGTTACAGTAAAAAAAAGAGAAGCTTTATTGGTTTGCATCCTACAAGAACGGTTACAGAAAGGGCCTTGGATGAATCTGACAAAGGAAACGTGGAAGAGCTGTGTTCTCCCTCAGAAAGCACCGCCAGGTTCCCTACAGAACAGGGCAGCCTGGAAATGGACTGGAGGAAGGGTGGGGAGCGGGCACACGGGGCTGTGCTCCAGTCCTGGTGTGCGGAGCGATTTCTAACGACCGAGAGGAGGGGTGGTAAGAACAGACACAGGGTGTTTCCCCACACCAGAAAGGGCACTTGCGTTTTACCGAGCTGGTCTCCTCCATGTGTAAATACTTGCTCACCAGGGCTTTTTTTTTAGCGAGCCGGGACAGCCATTAGCAAAGCTTCTGAGAAGGGAAGACACAATCCGCGTTTGCTCTTTCCGATAGTCCTCATTAGGTTTTGGTCCCCACTGAGTCTGTGACTTCTCCAGCTCCAAGCATATGACCGAATTTATAAATGTAATCAGCTGGTTTTTGATAAAATTATAGTCCAGGGGTTTCCAAGGCCCTCTCGCCAACCCGGCAGGAGGTGTAGCTGCAAGCAGATAGGATCACCTCTTCTTGAATCCGTACTTTTTCCTTTCGTAGAAGAGATCCGTCTTGGAGCTGCCCAGGTTGACGATCTTGGGGCAACCATCTCTCTGGAAGAGAAGAGGATGTAAGGTAGGAGTCATGGGAAACACAACCTCATCCCCACATACACAGTTCCAGTACGTTCCCAGTTCCATCCCTCCCCACACTGTCCTCAAGACACATTTCTTAGACCTCTGTAAGTGAATTGCCCTCCAGCTCTGGTTATTACCAGCAAGAGCCCAACAAAGAGGATGAATGCCTCTAACACTACTCTAGGACACTCGCTTTTAGGGTGAAGAAGGAAAACAGCTCGTATAACATCAGCAGTTTAATGAAAAGGATGCTTAGTGCCTCAAGACTGGATTCTTTCTAAATTAGGATACAGAGGGTTTATAGGGCCCAGAGGAATAACCTTTCCCCTCCTTAGCCACAAAGAATCTTGTTGCTTGAGATGTCACTAAGCTGTTCTTGCGTTGAGAGACCCCTCTCAGCTGCGACAGCAGAACTGAATCTCGGATTTCCTGCGGGCTGGATTGATTACTGCAGAGACTGCGTGGCCACCTCGGGGGAGGACAGCTTCACATGGCTGACTCCTTGTACCTGAATTCCAGTAGATGATACGAAAAAAAAGCCACAAGAAAAGAAGGGGAGCAGGGGAGACCCACCTCAGGGGCACGGCTGCAAACACAAGGCAGAGCCACGCACGTCTCTGCATAGCAGGGAACATTTGTCAGCAGGCCACCTGAGCCCAGCATCTGCGTAACTCTTGAGGGCAAAATGTTGTGGCTGGCAAGAGCAGCTGAGGGGCCCAGCAGGCAGAGGAACACGTGTCCTTGGCTGTTGTGTAAGCCTGAGTGGATTAGATTTAGAAAGCCTCTGGGCAGATGTCAGCCACTGCAGAAATTGCACCCAAGCTGTGCCACCAACACTGGCTCCTGTGCAAGAGAGGCAACCTGGCGGGGAGGGGCTGCGTGGCAGAAGTAACAAGAGAGGGGGGAGAAATCACCTGCCATGATTTGTCTCTAGCTACTGCCTCGTTATTTGACTTTGAACCTCGGTAGCGGGACTCTTCCAAGCCTTGCCTCCCACAATGCAGGGAGCCTGTGACAAACTTGACAGCATTATTGCAGGGCTCTGTTCGTTCTTCCACCTCCTCATACGGAGGCAGCAGATGAGCATGCTCCTGTCCCCCCAGAAAGGATTATATTTTGCAACTCGCAGCTGCCCTGGATGACAAGGCGGGATCTTGGCCCTTACCCACAGATAGAACCGAGATGAAACAAATTCCTCCCTCTGTCAGAACAAACCACGACTAACCAGACCCTCTGCGCCGTGCCCAAGAGCATTCCGCCTCCTCCATTTTACTGTCTGCTTTCTTGCTTCATTTTCGTGTTCAGACTCTCTCGTAAGGATGAAGGAAGATTGAGTGCTCTATGTGAAACCCTGGACTGGCAGAGCTTCAGGTACAGAGCTCTTGTCCACCTGCTTTTCCTGTGCAGCTACTGTCGTGACATGCAGCACCCCCAGCAGCCTTCATTCGGTTACCAGAACACCTCAGTTCTGACTTGCCACTCTGCTCCTCCAGCTCTGTATTTCTATAACCCTCCCCTGCAGAGCAGCTGACTGTTTCAGACCTGAACCAGGCATGATAACGTACAGGTAAGCCTAGATTATGAAAAATACCCATTAGAAATCAATACGAATTGGTAAAAATACAAAAAAACAAACAAACAAACAAAAAATACTGTTTTACTGCTGACTTATCAAGCTAGGTGTTTTGGTTGCACAGGTAAGTCAACAAAACCAAGAGCTCTTACAGCATTTCTAAATGCGGGAGGCAGCAGCAGCATTTCTACCCACATGCAACATTTAGATAACTAAGAAAGATTACAGTCTCCTCAGATCTAACGCCTAAATTCAGATGAGGGCTTGCCCCCATCCTGACTTAAGCTGCAGACCTTTGAGAAAACACAGGTGGGTGCTGCAGAAAATGAAAGCAGCGACTCAGTCAGCTGAGCGTGTTTCTCTAAATCAATCAGAACCATTCTCAGTGTGTTCTCTGTCAACATTAGGGTGTGCTGGAGACTGTGTTTGCAGAGGACCCAACCCATAAACCAAACAACCCTCAAGAGATAATCTCTATCAGGTCCATATTCTGGCATACTGCAACTGTAGGCATCCTGTTCGGGCTTCTCCCTACCTCATTTGCAGTTCTTCATGACCTGCACTCCCTGAGATGGATAGATAGATGTTAACAAATACCTACGGGGATGAACAGCTGCCTCATTCCATATGCACAGCAGCTATCTTGCAGGACAAGAGGATTAAACAGCACTGATTATAGAAATAAGGGATTGTTACACCACAAAGTGTTGGCAGAAAAAGAGATGATTACAACGCAGACACTGCAGACAAGAAAAAAAAAAGTCATATCCCACTGAAATTACACAAGAAAATGTAACTGGCAGAAGACAATTAGTGGAGCAAGGACAGGGGCACTAAGATCTCTCCTTACTTGTAATCCAAAGGAAAACAGGGTGGTGATTTCAGCTGCATAACAGTACCGTACATGACTTGGTCTGTAGCTGACAGACTCTTCGTGAGGAGCTGCTCCTGTCCCTGCCTTTGCAGTGTCTGAAATACTTCTGACCCTAATAAAAGCCAGGCTGAGGGATCCAGTAAGATAACACCTGAACACGGTAACAAGCAGCGCGTGGAGGAAGTGAACTCTTTGGGTTGCAGAGAGTCAGGGCACTGCTTGCTATCTCAAAATCCTTTACAATCACTGGGAACTAACAACAGGGTAAGAAAAGTACAAGGTAATGAAAAGCAGCGCTGACTCTGGGAGTGGAAGCCAAGTGTCCAACGTCCCAACACTAATCTCACTAGCTCGAAGTCCCTTTAAAGATAAGCGTGGCTATTAAAGAAAACCATAACCCATTCAGCCGAGGGCTGGATGACAACATACATCTTTTTCCTGGATGGTGCACTCCTTGCAGTAGTAGGCATCGGACACTCCTGGACCCCCGCAGATCACGCAGCGCCCTTGGTAGGAGCCGTAGTTGCACTCATCGCATATACGCACAAGTGTGCAGGGCCGCACGTACGAGTCACAGATCACACACTTCCCATCACCTGAAAGTAAAACAGTCTTTGGTTACAGAACATCATTTTCTGCACCGCCCCGCAGAAAAAAAGATTCCTAAACTTGCCTATACACTCAAAGACAATATAATTGGACTACAGAAATTTATTTTAGAGGCACAGGGTGCCACTTTAGATTCGCACATGGACTTCAGAGGAACAAGGGCTTGCAATATCTGAGTGTTTTTTTTTTTAATTTTGCATATACACATCCAGAGAAGAAACCCAAGGACACGTCTTTTGTGATTAGTTAGCACCTGCTTAGCTCATACCCGTACTTTTACTCTACAATTTTTCTTTGTTTTTTCACTTGTGAAAAAATGCCGGACTGACAGGCCTGGTGTCCTTACCTATGCTGCAGCAGTGTAAGCTTCTCCCACAGAGCCACATCAACAAAAGTCTGGAGTTACCATCCTCAGAGAGATGGGTTAAGAGATTGTACTTGTGGTCCTTTTAATCCTTCATCTGTGAGAAGGCCAAAGAAAGGGCAAACTGGCATAAACAGCCACTTCACAGAGTTGCTCTTGCTTTCTCACAAGGAACTGAGTGAAATTCAAGCACTCTTATCATACAGGCAAAGAGCCATCAGATGTCATTGACAGTCTGCTGTGCTGGACCCGATCCAAAACACTGACCTAGAGATGAAAGGCTTCGTATCTTATTACTGGTTCCCAAGGCATCTAATCCTTACTCCCACAAACAGCTCATCTAACCTGCTCATAAATCTCCATCCTGACAGCCCTCGGCTACTACCACTGGGAATCTGTTTAACTCTTGTGTATTTCTGAAAACAATTTTGTTGCTTTGGACTGTTTCTACTCAGTTTGCGTGGTTTCACGCTAATTTGGAGTTCAGAACTAGTCATCTGTTACTCTGCCACTGCAAGGATCTAATGATTGCTCATGCTCTTTCTTCCCTTCTCCAGCTGAGCACTGGCACTTGACTCTATGTATTTATCTGTTCTATCTCTAGACACTTTTCTCCATCCATTTCTCATTCTCAAAGCGTGAAGTCAGATTCCAAAAATGTGTTCTTTTTTTCCTCCTTGGTAGCGATCAAGCTGATCGTTTGCATTCCAGATTACAAGGAATCAATCACGAAGTCACTGTAACTGCAGCCACTGGAAACGCTGGCAGCACATACTCTAGAGCAGCACACATCTGTGACAATCTATCTGAGCGCTGTCTGTAAGCACTCACTGAGTTACACGCTTACACTTGGATGAACACACAAGCAGCTCTTCCCACCCCAAGGAGCGGTTTGGCCACCAGCTTTTTGTTTGTAACACCACGTTAGCGGCACAGCAAGAAGAGTGCAATCCTCAAACCCAACTGGGTGCTCTGACCACAGCACCGGGTTCTCAACTGTTTATATATGGGAGAGTAAGTATATATACTTACATTTATATACTTACATAAGTATATATACTTAGATTTATATACTTACATAAGTATATATACTTACATTTTTCGCAAAGTCTTCCAATCGCTGTAGGGAGAAAAAGAGTAAAAAAGTATTAGTTAGTGTAGAAGAGGAAGAATATAAATATGAGTTTTAGTTAAGGCACAGAAGAATATGAACATGGGTTTGAATTGAAATTGATCATCTCGGGCAGTCATTTTTTAAAGGAGAACGCAGAGTTTGGAGACAATACCACAACATTTGTGATAAAAAACGCGCGTCCTCCTAGGCCCATGGGCGAAGACCAAAGCTCAGGTGCGCCGTGAGGGGCCAACGGCAGCCGCTGGCGGTGAGGCAATTTGCACTCATTATCCCCCTTTAATCACAACCGATATCAACTTAAATTAAAATTAATCTTTTAAGCTCCGCGAAGGGGGTGGGGAGGGGCTCCCCTCACACGCGGGCCGCGGCTGCCCCGCCCGTGAGGCGCCCGCGGGACGTGACGGGGGGCTCCCAACGGCCGCTAACGGTCACCAACGGTCGCTAACGGCCGCTCACCGACGCCCGCCTGCTTGCGGCAGAAGATGAGGTCCGGGTGGTGCTTGGCCATGGCGCCGCCGCCTCCCCGCGCCTCTCAGCCGCGCTGCCGGGTCCTGGGCGCGCTGAGGCAGCCGCAGCGCCCTGCGAGGACCTGCGCGGCTCCTCCCCTCCCCTCTCCCTCCCTCCCTCCCCCCGGTCGCGGCGGGTGACGCGGTCCCGGGGCGCGGCGGCCCGGCGGAGCGCACAAGATGGCGCCGTACTGCCTGCTGGCCGCCAGCCTGAGGGTGCGTGGGCGCGGGGGCAGCGGGGCGCGGCGGGGCGGCGGGCGGCGCGGGGAAGGGCCGGGGGGGAGGCGGGGAGGGGGCTCAGGGGGAAAAGGGGGGGGCTCGGGGCCGGCCCGGAGGCTCCTCAAGGTGAGCGCAAGGTGACCGCGGCCGGGGGCTGAGGGGGGGATGAGGAGGAGGGGGGGGCGGTGAGGGCACGGTGGGGACCTGCGGGGGGGTCTCGACAAAAGCGGCGAGGAACGCTGTGGAAAAAAAATAATAATATTATATATATATAAATATAAATATGCATATGTATGTATAACAGCCCTATAAGCGGCCCCAAAAGCGTTGCTTTTTCCCCCAATAGCCCCAACCGCCGCCCCTAACGGCTCTTCCCGCCCAGCCCACCGTGACCTCTAACGGCCGCCGGGCCGCGCCTCACGCCGCGCCTCACGGCTCCCCGCCGCGGGGCCTGCTCGGATAAATGTTCCTAAATGATTGCCCCCCCAAATGTTTGGGTGTCGTTCTCTTGATTTAGGGCTGCTAAATGGGGTGGGGGAGCCCGTGTGCCCCTCAGGAGGGTGCGGGGCGCTTCAACGCCTCGCCTTGCCTCTTGTGACCTTGGCGAGCGTGCTGAGGGGGCTGAAGGGATAGCTCGGCTCCAGCCTTCTGACAGCATTTTACAAAGCTTAACTCCTATTTTCTAATACCTCGCTGCTTTAGAGGTAGGAGTTTTAAGAGTTGCTTTTTTATTTAAGTGAAAGTTAGAGAACGGCACTGTTTTGGTCAACTCGGTGCATTCATCCTTGGTCCTTAATTAGCTGTTAATTTGCACTTTGGACAGAAATGGCTAGTTATAAAATGAAGGCCAGGCTTTTATTAGGATAATGAATTGGTTCTCGTTTTATGGTGCATCGCCACGTGAGAACAGGCAGACAGCTGGTAAGGTGGATGCTGTGTGACAGAGAACCAGGGCTGTGATAGCGCTGTGACCCTGTGGAATTCAGTATTTAGGCTGTCCTGGGTTATCAGTTGTGTATCCTTCTAAAGGACAAAATCAGCTGGCTGTAATCAAACATTTGTCTGTTTGATCACTGTAGTAGGCAAATAACTTTTTTTTTTCTTTTTTTCCCTGTGTTTAGCAGCCTTAGAGATTTAATGCATAAGTAGATGATGGTGCCAGTCGCTGTGATAATGTCAGCACTGAGTGTGGCACGTGCTGTTAATGCTGGTTCTGCTCATCGCCTCTCCGAAAACAGCTTTTGGAACTCTGTAGGAAGCTTATCTCAGAGAAATAAATTGGAATTAACCTGGTTCAGGCCGACTGCCCTATTTATAGCACAATTCTTCTAATAGCCTCAAAGGGTTGAGGGCTTTTTCATGCCTGCCTGAAAGATGCTTTTAGCAGCGTTCCATTTCTTGAGCCACGTTGGCTGGGGATTGACTGAGAGAAGTACAAAACTCTGAAGTGGTTGGGGTTTCACTGAAGGTCTTGTAGTTTCAGTACTCACATACATTTGGTGAGCTTTGTGTGTGTTGGCAAGGAAAAAAAAAATAACATTGGTTAGAGTTGGACTGATCTTCAGGCTGCTAATTTTGGTTGCCTTTTGGCAGTGGGTCTGGGAAACCAGACTGCATTTAGATTTTGATTATACTGTACCAGTTTTTTAGGCTGTACCATGGCCAATGTTGGAAACTTGGCTGGTGTTCTTAGACTGGGGGGATGAGGAAAGATGGTATTTTTGGGTTTCAGCTAGGATTTCTAGGAGGGCTCTGGGATAGGAGTGCTCATAGCATAGTTTTACTCTTTTGACCACAAACTTTGACTTACTGGACTTACTCTGGTGCCAAAATGCGAGTTTCAGAAATTCAGTCTTGCATCTGGACCACTCGCTGCAGTGAGCTAAACACAAGACAGCTAGCTCTCAGATGAGCTTGTAAAATCTATATGGATAAGAGTTGGCTTCTTTAGGTTTTCAAATGAATGACCCATGTAATAGGCTGGCTTTTCCGTGTCTTTCGAGGAAGCTTTTCGCCTACCAAAATACCAATGGACTTAGGAGGCCTGCAGTGGTTTCCTTGACTGAAATGTGGATAAAGGACGCTGGTGCAGGGAAAACAAATTCAACGCCAGATGAGAAGAGATCACTGGGCAGCTGCCTGCTGGGTGCTCAGTCCAGAGCTTAACAGCACTGCCTGCCCGCTTCCCTTGGCTAGTGGTCTCAAGGCACCAGTCACTACTCACCAAAACCAAAGCCCACAAACCACCACCTCTTTTGTGGAGGGGGAGTGAAGCTGGAAGCTGTTGGTCTGGTGACTTCATCTTGTAGTTCTGCCACCCCGTTTCAGAGGATACGGGGGAAAAAGGAGAGGTGCAGACCCTCAGCTTTCCAGGCTTCCATGTCCAGCTGGGATCCTTCTCAAGCGGGCTCACTTCTCTCCCCTTCCATGTCTGGTGCTCTGAAGCTGTGGTGGGGATCAAACAGAAGTCAACTACCTTGAATTTCTATTTCTGTGTTTAGAATTTGACTAATATATATAGCATTCTGATTAATACTAAACTTCACACAGCCATTTCGTGAAGTGCAAAGGTGTATAGACATATGTACTCAAACTGAAAAGGTTTTCTCTGAATTTTATCTGAAATAAAATCTTTGCACCTCTCTTCAGATCTTTGGGGAGCCCTGCTTCAGATTTTGATCATCATCAGCTCTGGTCCCAGGCAAGACTAGAATGCTGCCAAGCCTCCACCGTTACTTTAACTTGCAAATCTGCTCTCCTTCTGTGCTCTGAATTTTGGTGAAACGTAGCTTTCAGTTTATGGGGTGACATGGAGGAACTCAGCTGATCATTTATGCCAGTTGGGTTAGTTTGTGGGAGAAAAAAGGAATCATTGCATTAAAACAAAATGCCTGTCCTGGCCTGGGGAAGAGATGATTTTTTCCATGAATGTTGGTGAAATCCCTCAGTGTCTTCCAGCCACTCCAGCAGCTGGAGGCTTCAAAATAGGAAGGCTATCTCATAAGGTAAAGGTGTTGTCCACAGCATTATTTCTTTCTGGGTAAATGCTGAAGTTTATTTAAAAAATAACATACAAATAAACAGAACTAAGCAAAGACAAAAATTGCGTGGCTGCTAGGTAAAAAGCAACAGGGAGAATGAAGCTGTTGCTTGGTTGATTTTTCCTCCAGTGGGAGAAGGAGAAGGCTCCCTGCTGGCACGTGTGATATGTTCTGGAAGTTCTGAGCATGAAGTGCAGCTGAGTGAAATCTGATGACCGCTTTCTCTTGCGCTTCTGGGAGAGCAATGCTCTCCTGTAGTGCTGTGATCACCTCGGATTTTCTTTAACAAAAACCACGCACGGCTGCTAAAATACCGTAGACCTATATTGTTCCTACAGAAAGGTGGATATCTAAGGTTAGGATTGTTTGGTAAGAAAACAAACCACACCCTTGTTGGTAGTGTGCTAGCTGTTAGGATCTCCCCTAGATCTCCTGAACTTTTTATTATGGAAGACATTGGTAAATGTTATCAAAAGGGCAATAAAACAAGATTTGGATTAAAAGCTGGTGGTATTGTCTAATTGATCATGGCTGGTTTTGGCAGTTTTTGAAATGCTGGTAGAAAGAAAACTGGGGGAAAAATATTCACAGAGAAAAATGAAAAAATACACAGTTAAAGATTTGATTAGCATCTTTGGTAATGCAAAACCAGGGTCTGGTGCTGTGATCATACATACTAAGTCTTGTCAGTGTAAAGTAGAAGATCAGAGAATCAGAGACTGGTTTGGGCTGGAAGGGACCTCAAAGCCCACCCAGCTCCAACCCCCTGCCATGGGCAGGGACACCTCCCAGCAGCCCAGGCTGCCCAAAGCCCCATCCAGCCTGGCCTTGAGCACCTCCAGGGATGGGGCATAGGAAACATGGGAGTAAGATTAAATTGTAACGCTGGGGGAGGAGGAAGTCTGGACTCTTGCTGGAAGTCTGGAAACAGACAGAAAACAACGGTGACAGAGACTTCCAAAGGATGTAAGAAATGCATGTGCCAAATCCTTGGGAGTTTTTGTGGAGGCTGCCCTCTGACTCAGTTTTCACAGCTGCGGGAGAGCCTTTTGACCCTGGCACTGACCTGCTCCCTCTAGGTCAGGTGCTGGACAGGTACCTGGTGTAGCCTGCCCTCCTCCCGTGTGCTAGGGGACTGGTTCACTCTGGAGGCGGCCAAGGGACATTTGGACGGTTTTTTTCTGGTTGCGTTTCCTGCTGAACCTGTGGTGTAGCTCATCCATCCTGCTGTTAGCTCACCTGTGGGGCAAGGTGAGGATGTCCCCGCAGCCAGATGGGTGAAACAAAAGTGTTTGGTCCACAGCTTGCCTCTCCTGCTCCGTGGTGTGTTGGAAACTGAGCACATGCACAAGAGTCGCTCTGGCTAGCGCTAAAATGCAGCTCGCCTTATGCAGCACGTAACAATGTGCTTGTGGCAGGGTGCAGAGACCCCGCAAGGGGGGCTTCATATGTAATGCTGAAGCAAAAAGGTATTTGCTCAGCTCCGTACAGTTTTGTCTGCCCATCCTTCCGTATAAACTCAGTACCAGCGAGTAAGTACAGATTTGGAAGCTGTATGTGTTCTTCTCCACTGTGCCTGTAATACCTCAGGAGTACATCCAGCTGTTGTTCACTTAGGGAATATCTCAGAATTGCCTGAAAGAAGATTTCGTACAAAAACAGAAGGCGTCTTGTGCTTCAGATGGGAATACAAAATAATTTGGTAAACGCTAGCTGGCTAACCTGATGTCTCACTGGTTAACTCAACATGTAGCACTGTGTCATCAAATGTTCCCTGTGTCTTTAAAAAAAAAAAGCTCTGCAAACTTTCTGTTCCTGTAAAATTCCAGGTATAACAACTGGAAAGCAGGTATTTTATTGATGCTAGAGGGATTCCTTCTGCAGGGTTGCAGCACTAACGCTCTCCTCTTTCCAGCATGCCTTGAATGGTGGGATACGGCGCTACCATGTTGCACCTGTCCTGTCCCAGCGCGCCAAGGTGGCCATGAGCCACTTTGAGCCTAATGAATACATAAATTATGAAAAGCTGGAGAAGAACATCAACATCGTCCGTAAGAGGTAAGGGGGGAGAAAGGATGGGTCAGTGCACAGAATTTAGCTCTGCAGCGATGGGAGAGAGAGGAGGGGAATAAAAAAAACATCACAGGGCTCTGGCAAAGGGAATATTTCCTGGGGAGAGCAGCTCAGAGCCATAGCAGTCTCCAGTGTAGTGAAACACGAGTTGTGGAGTCTCATGCAGTGGTGTGGGGCACTGGGGAGGGTTGGAGGTTAGGATGAGGCCCTGTGACACGTAGAGAACCAGGTCAGTGCAGAGGAGGCGCTAGCAAGGGCTCTGTCCTCTTTTTTTAATGCCCGCCTTCGTATTGGCGCTTGTGCCTGTCTGGGGAAGCAGCGTGTGGGCAGCGGGCACTGCAGGCTAATGCTCCTTTGCACCTTGTTTTGACGGTGAGCGTTCTCCCATGTGCCGCTGTAGGCGTTAGGCACAAAAAGGAGGGCTAGGAATTCATAGTCTGTGTAAACATGGTGACCTTAATCTGCTGATAGAGGCTTGCTGAGTTGTCATTCCTGCTCCACTTACCTTGGCAGTGGCTTGTCAGACATGTCCTTCGGTCTCTGCGTCCTTTGTTAGATGTGGTAACTCTCGTTTCAAGTCGTTGTGTCTACTTAGTTACCTCTCAGAAGATCTCACCACTGACATAAATAGGCTCCTCAGCTGAGACAGCCAGTCAGAAGCCTGCAGGACAACAGGTCTGTGTTCACAAAACTCCGCTTAGTTGTCCTTCCTTGCTGTGGGATCTGGTACTTGTGAATTGAGTCTGACCTCTCTCTTACCTCCCCATTTGCTGTCCTGAAGTATGACCTTGAGAAATGAGCAGAGTCAAAGTTTCCTTTGCTGTATAGGGAGATTGTAAAAGAAAGCACAAAGTGCCCTCGGTTTGTATCCTTTTGAACTCTCTGGACCAAGCACCTGTTTCAGCCAGCTACCAGTTGATATTTTAGATCCGTAAGATAACCGTGCAGGTTGCTGTGTTTTTGTGTATTTTAGAATGGTAAAGGGAAGCAGAGGGTACCTTTGCTCTGTTACATGCTTAAAGGGGCAAACGTTGAAGCACACAACGTGCGGATGTCAAATTCTTCTGTTGTCTCCCCAGGCTTGACCGTCCCCTCACCTTGTCCGAGAAGATTGTATATGGCCACCTGGATGACCCCGCCAAGCAGGAGATCGAGCGAGGCAAGACCTACCTGCGCCTGCGGCCGGATCGCGTGGCCATGCAGGATGCCACTGCTCAGATGGCAATGCTGCAGTTCATCAGCAGCGGGCTGCCCAAAGTGGCCGTGCCTTCCACCATCCACTGCGATCACCTCATAGAAGCTCAGTCAGGTGGTGAAAAGGATCTTCGAAGGGCCAAGGTGACTGTTGCAGAGACTTAAATTCAGGCCATTTGAAAGCTTCTTTCCAGTCTAGGGAAGGTTTTTTTTTATTTTTTTTATTTTTTTCCAGGACAGCCACAAAGTCAGGCATGATGGCAGGTTAGCTGTGGTGGTTAGCTCGGTAGATAGGTCAGATGCAGTAAAGAAACAGCATAAGCAGGGCTGTGGGGGGATTTCACCAGAGATTCATCCACAACGTGGTTTAAAGGACCATGAGAACAGGAAGCACTAGCTCTTAATCTGCTAATGATGGAATCACAAGTCATATATGTGTTCCATAGAGTGAGAAGATGTTTCAGGTAAAGAAAACTCTATTTCAAAGGGTAGGAAAGGAAGGTGGGTTACTCTAGGGAGTTGTGCTGTGTACGGCAGCATGAAAAGCTTCCTGAGCATGTCTGCAGTGCACTGCTTTATCCTGTGAAGGGGGAGCAACTAACTCCTTCTGTTTCCCAAACCACTTGCAAGTGATTCGTGCTTCCTGAAGCATTTGCAGCTTTCAAGACCAGCAAGGATGGGTAATAAATGTACATACAGGCAGGAAGGGTTTTAATTGGGAATCCCAATGTTGTTTGTCCAACTTCTGGTTCAATGGATTTTGTTTGTTTTTAAACATTTCCCCAACAGTTTTACTGCTTATTCCTCCTGAGGGGGTTCTGTCAAATGTAAACACATTCACCTCTGTCCCACATAGCACCTCAAATCTGCCAGGGAAGAATATCCTGTTAGCATAGCAAGGATGTGTGGGGAGCCTTTTTTTTTTTTTTCTTTTCCAAGTGGGCATAGCGTAATTCCATTATCAAAGCCAGGAGGCTTCTGACTTGGACCCTGATACTGAAACTGAAGAATCTGTACTAAACACATTGTGGGTGCTCAGCTGCATTTTTAAGATTTTAGTCCGTATCTATTCTAAGAAATTCCTGATATCAGAGTACTTCTGGCTTTTTCCTCTAGGTTAGAGTAAAGCAGTGTAAACCACTCAAGAGTAAATTTGGGGAGTTTTTATTCTACAATTTGTCTCGGGCCCAAGTTGTGAGATTAAGAATTTGGGACCTTACTAAATAAGACTTGATTTTCTTCCCTCACCTCCTGTCTTTCCCCTGTTCCCGCATTTGTTCTCTGCAGTGCAATGGTGTTTGGCTGCAGCCCTGAGCTGAGCAGCGTTCCTTGTCTGCCACCCGCTCTGAGCAGCGGCTCTTCTGACTGGGTTCTGCCTCTGAAGCTGCCAGTTGGCACGTAATGAATGCTGGCAGGCCACAGGGTGGCTTGGATCTGCTCCTGGCACATCAGCGTGCCTTACTGGGGGAGGGATGCACAAACAGAGTGAAGTGACCTGACTCCCAGTGGAATACGAGGCTTAAAGAACTGCTGCTGCCTCATGGGAAACTTCAGCAAATGTGTGCTGAGACAATTCTGCCATTATCTCCAGTTCCCCTTTCTCTTTATTCTGAAGCGGAGCTGCCTGAGAACAGTCTTTAAGGAACTCCCTCCTCCTGGCGCTTATCTTATCTCTTCTGCCGCTCCTCTGCCAAGAACTATCAGGACACAATACTGTCATACTTCCCTGGCAACCGTGGGTATTCTCACAAGCGATTTTCATGGTGTGACCTCCACGAATAACAGTGGTGGCGCAGCAAGAAAGGCATCATTGTGTGAGCCTTGAGCAGGGGACTCAGCAAAATGAGAAACGACACCCACCAGCTCCCCTGGCAGCGAGCAACTTCCAATTCCATTTCTTCATCCGTAAAAAATAAAGCTGAAATGCTTATCAGGAGGTTTGAAATGTCTGCAAAGCATGCATGAAACAAAAGAAACAGCTGGTAGAAAAGGAAGGGAGGGGTAAGAAGAATGAAAACCAGGTTACAATACCCTCAGAGTAGAAGAAACGATCAGGGCATTCTCCAATGCCTCATTGGCAGGGTTTGCCTTGAATTGTGTGATTTGACATTGGAAACTAAAAAAGATGCATTAGTAGAGCTACAAGTTGGATGAAATCAAGTGGCCTGCTACAACTGACTGGCAAAGAGCCTTGATCTCTTTTGATTTTAGGAGCGATGTGCACCTCCCTCTAGCTGCTGCAAAACTGTGGAGCAAACTATGAACAGGCTTGGGAAGATGGGAGTGTGTTTGAGCTCATGATCTGCCAAAGAACAAAATGTGTTACTAACACCATGTGTTTTCCTGTGTGACTAGGATATAAACCAGGAGGTGTACAACTTTCTAGCAACAGCTGGTGCCAAGTATGGAGTGGGATTCTGGAAACCCGGGTCGGGAATCATTCACCAGGTAAAGTGTGTGTTTGTAGCCTTTAAACATCCAGTGGCTCTTCCCCCTTATGGTAGGGGGAGAGCTCAAGTACAAACCCGTAGAGAATTTCACCAGGTCAGAGGAACCACTCGCTTTCTCTGAGGCAGGTGAACTTTCTCGTTGCTCCCTTTCAGTTATCTTGACAGCAATGTTTTTACTGAAAGGTTATTTTTGTCAAAGTGTAACCTGATGCGTGATTAGTTAGCACCAGCAGCAGGCCACGTGAATCAAAAGATCTTAACTGTTTGTGAGCTGGCTCATCTTGGTACGCCTGGGAGAGTGAAGTGATGGTGTGAAAATAGCTACCTAGGGCTAACGTGGGTTCCTTTCAGGAGCAGGGAAGGAAGCTTTTGGAATACACCTTTTCTAAGGCTCTTTTGTATGTGTTTGGTTCCATTTAAAAAAAACAAAAACAGGAGAGAGCAGCTTTAAGAACTCAAGAACAGCAACACATAACTAGTTGCTATCTGAATTGAATAAAATGCAAAGGAATTTTCAATGGGTTTTCAGGTCTGAAATTCTCTTGCTGTACCACTTGCACCTCAAAAGAATATGACCATCCCAAGAGAACTTAGCACATGATGAGGCTTTTTGTTTTTTAAACCCAACACCTCTAGCAGGACTTCCCTACCTTGATTTTGGTTGATTTGCTGTGGATGTCTAGGAGACATTTTCCATTGTTCCTGAATTGCAGGTAGGAAAAGTTGAAGTGCAGCACAGGCAAAAGGAGTGGAGAGGAGAACAGATAACTGTTAAACATCCTGTCAGCAGGGAACTTGTGACCAGGTGCAGTCAAGAGCTCTCTGCTGTCTTTTCTTAGCTATGGAATGAGTTCCTAGGGTTACTTTAGCTTGGTGTGACGCAATGGAGAAAGGAGATGGAACAGGTGAACTCCCCAAAAGGTTGTGGGATCACCTCAGGTTACTTCTGCCCTGAAACCACACACAACACTTGTCATGTGGCAACATAGCTCCCTATTGTTGTTACCAGCTTTCTTGTGGGTCACTTTCTGAGGGAAAAAAAGCTGGAGAAAATTGGACATACTGTATAGCTTCAGAGTCAGCTCTTGGAATTGACTTTTCTTGCACGCGTATGTAAAGGTGGAAGTACTGCAGGCAAAAATTAAGATTTTTGCCCACCATAAAGGGCTGCTGTAATTCTGCCCAGGCTGTTCTGTACGATGTGCTGTGAGTTCTGTGCTTCCCAGAAAAGGCTGTACATAATGTTGGTATGGCACATACCAACAGTAAGAAGTTCATTAGCTTGAATTCTTAACTGGCTTACTACTATAGAAAAGTCGTCATTTTTCAGTAAAAGACTGTGGTTTTGCTAATAATGAAAGTCTGCAAAAAGCCTTGTTAGTGCTGGACAGGTGAACTGGCTGGCTCAGCAACTGATCAAGGGTTTGGAGACTAAGGAACAGCTTCCTGAGCCCTAACAAAGGTTACTGAAAGGAAGGGGTGTTCCAGTGAAAAAGAGAAGATCGTTGTTTAAGTTTTCTTACTGTCCTGGGATGAGCAAGGGCCAAGACTCGGTACCTTGTTCAGTCAATGCATCCCCCTAAAGGGGGTTGAAATACAACTGAACTTATGGTCTGAAAGAAATTAAATTTCTTGCTACTGAAACCTGCACATAAAAACTAGTCTATATTCTTGTTGGCTTTCTTGCTGTCTTCCCTCTCCTTTCCAAACAAACGAGCAAGCAAACAATCAATTCTTCTTTTCAGATCATTCTGGAGAACTACTCCTATCCCGGGGTTATGCTGATCGGCACAGATTCACACACCCCCAATGGAGGTGGCTTGGGAGGAATCTGCATTGGCGTGGGTGGAGCTGATGCTGTGGATGTCATGGCAGGAATCCCCTGGGAGCTTAAGTGCCCAAAGGTAGGAGCAAAAGGAACACTGATCTTCTATGTGGGGCGTGAGATGTAAAATGGGTAAGAAACATATGTAAGGCACTATCTGCCACTAACAGTCTGGTTTGTAATCACGCTGGCTCAAACAGCTCGTCTATGGTTTGTTGGCATCTTGGAAATTTGTTTCCAGCCTTCTTAATTTGGGGATTGAGAGAGGTAGGCAAATGGTGATCTGTCTTCAGTTGGCCTTGACTGGAGGTTCAGCCCCTGTGCGTGTGCTGTGGTATTTCAGGATTTTCTCCTTTGTGTTTTGGTGACCACCCAGATTCTGAGAAAGAAGCCTGAGGAATTCTCTTGACTGCTGGAAGGAAATTATACCAGTACACATTTTTTATTGTTGTTTTAATTCATTTTATTAAGGTTATTGGTGTAAAACTGACTGGCAAGCTTTCTGGCTGGAGTTCTCCTAAAGATGTGATCCTGAAGGTGGCTGGCATCCTCACGGTCAAGGGTGGAACAGGCGCCATCATCGAATACCATGGGCCTGGTGTGGATTCAATCTCCTGCACTGGTAAGGCACCAGGAATCTTATCTGGAGTGGGTTGTTGTTGGAGGTAGGTGTGAGGGGAAGGGAACTGGGCAAGAAGTGTTAAATGTTCCCTCAGCCTGGCTGGGTGACCGGTACACAGTGAACTGGGAGCCTGTTTCTCTGCAAGCTGGTGGGGTGAGAGCGGTGTAACAGGTGAAAAGCCTTTCTGGACTGCTGTTAAATCTTCTTGTGACTGAGAACGCTGAGAGGTTAATTGCAAGGAATCCTGGAAGAGGGTGCTGTCAGGATGAGAGTAGGGATGGAGGTATTTCACCATATGCTTAGAGGATGGAGATGTTGGGGGTAGTAAAGGATGATATTTTCATTTCAGCCTAAAATAGGGTGTGAGTAGAGCAGAGAAATAGGTTGGGGCAGGGGGGAAATGTGTGACAGCTGCTAAAGAAAAAGCTTCAGAAAAGCAGAGCAGAGGGGGACTAGGAAGCAGCAGTTTAACTTGGAGACTTGTGGTAAGAAATTGTGGGTCTCAGGTGCTGAATTTGAACCAGCAGATATTGCAGTTGTCTCTAACAATACTAGTCAGGACCAAACTGAGAGAGGTGTCCCTTCCTTTGGCTTGAAAAGTAGCTTTAAACTGGGCTTCTCTCCATTCATAATGCTTGGCTACTTGGAATACTTGGCTTTTATAATCTGAGAGCAATTTAGGATTTGTATTCTCTTGAATCAGAGAGCATTGACCTATGATACCTGCTTCTAACTCCTTAAACATAAAACAGCAACTCATACAGCTTCATTGCTGTGTCCTTGAAAGGCGTGGGTGATCCCAGTGCCACAAGTGATTTTTTTAATCTTTTTTTTTTTTTTTTTTTTACTGTTTTCTGTCATTGGAATCTTTGTCTGGAATCCTGTCTGCCATGGAGTTAGGTTTGTGCCTAATGCACTTGATCTCTCTTGGCTTCGCCATCTTTTCCATAAGCTGACTTCTGAGGAATTGCGTGGCCTCGGATTTTGTTGACCCTGTGGTCTTTTCTCCCACACCTTCGCTAGGGATGGCAACGATCTGTAACATGGGGGCTGAAATTGGAGCTACCACATCCATCTTCCCTTACAACGAACGGATGAAGAAATACCTGGGCAAGACTGGGCGAGCTGGTAAGAGGGTTTGGGGGTTGAAGCGAGTAGAAGGGTGGGTTTGAATGAAGGTGTTCTCTGGGAGCAGCATCTGATGTGGCTTCTGTCCTTGCGTGTACAAGCAGGGAGTCTGTAGCTGAAGTGCCTGGGGAAGTACTGGTGGACCCTATGTTCAGTTGTTCTGGTCTTTCTCTTTTCCATCGTATTTGCTGCAGTTTTTCAGGTCTCCCTTCTTTCTTATTCCAGACATAGCTGCGCTGGCAGATGAATTCAAGCAACACCTGGTGCCGGATTCTGGTTGTCAATACGACCAGGTGATAGAAATCAACCTCAGTGAGGTAAGGCTTCCTTGCTGCTTGCCATCTCGGATGTCATGATGAGACTGCCTCGTGTGAATGAGGACTGAGCTGGGAGTTGGATGCAGCTCCCCGGGCTGTGCTAAAACATGTAACAAACACTGAGATCTGTTCCACTAACAGCTTCTGCTCAGGCAGCCAAGTCCTGTTTAAGCAGCTTCCAGATAGCAAATCAATTCTTTCATAACTGTTTTTTTTTTTTTTCCTGGCTACTGTAATTTCTGACTCTGTCGTTGTTTCTTAAAGCTGAAACCACATATCAATGGACCTTTCACTCCAGACCTGGCACACCCTGTGTCAGATATTGGTGCTGTGGCAGAAAAGGAGGGCTGGCCTGTTGATATCAGAGTTGGTGGGTAGCATTTGCTCTTTCCTCTGCCTTCATCTTTGTGCCGTAAATGTTGCTGTCTTGGGATAAGCAGCTGGTCATACAGCTTGGGATCTAAGCCTTTAATTACTGCTATGTGCCCTTTGACTTTGTTGCAGTGTTGTTTCTACATAGGCGTATGAATTTGCTGGAAAGAGGAGTCTCTTTATTTTTTTCTCAGGTGTGAGTAGCCTCTCGCATGTGGCCTAGATCTGGGATAGCTGGAGGGATTTTGATCTCAGGAGCTAGGCAAATTGTTCCCCTTGTTGGAAATTTTAAAAAGATTGGGTTGCCAGGAACATTACATGTTACACATTTGGTCAAATCCACGAACAGGCTTTCAGCAGAGATCTGTGAGGTGCACAGCCGTGCATTCCCCAAGCAGGCTGTTGAGCTCTCAGGCTGTAGTAAAGTTGATGCTGGCTGTCCTAAAGGGAAGGTGTGGATGCTGCTACACTCCCTGGCTTCTCTGGAATTGCTCAGGGTGGGAATGAATAGAATGCAAGTGCATTGTAAAGGCCACATCCCAGGTAGAAACAAGTTATTCAGTAGTGTTACCAATAGGATCAAGAGCAGCAGTAGCTGAAAGCTGAGTTTTATTCTTTGTTGGTTAGCATCAGAGTGCTGTCAGTGCATCGCTATGTCCTTGTGTCATCTTCGTGCTGTAACAAAGGATGTTTTACCCAAGGACTACAGAATGCCTATACCAAAACTAAACGGTGCATTGGGTCTAGACCAAGATAAGTGAGGTGAAGAAAGACCAGTGGGCTCTGAGGTGGAAGTTGAAAGGGCTGGGAAATTTAAAATTCAATATGCGTGGTGAGGCACCCACCTCTTCTTTTAATCACTTCCTCAATTTCTTCTCATCTTGATTTGTAGCCTTTTCTCTCTTCCTAAAAGAGTATCTCTTTGTGGTAATTTGCCTAACCAAAGTGCACATAGGTGGCACTCTGACCTTGTGAAACAATAACCAGCCTAGTGAGCAGGTAACGTGTTCTGGCTTACAGCCTCCAGAGCCTGAGGGACTGCCTGCCTGTGACCTCAGCATCTTGCTGGGAGGCTTGGCAGTGCTTGTACCTGAAAATATTTCAGGCTCTGTGTCAGTGGAAGAGGAGCTTGTCTCTTGTTTTTGCTGCTGAGAGATGGTCTCCGCAGGGAGAAGCAAGCAGGGCTGCACTAACCACCTCCCTGTGTCTGTCAAACACCACAGGCCTGATTGGCAGCTGCACCAACTCCAGCTACGAGGACATGGGGCGCTCTGCAGCAGTGGCAAAGCAGGCGCTAGCGCATGGGCTGAAGTGCAAATCCAAGTTCACAATCACTCCAGGCTCAGAGCAGATCCGAGCCACCATTGAAAGAGACGGTTACGTGAGTATGGCTGCTCTTCACAGGTCCTAACAGTAAAGGTTAAACTTTTCCAGAGGGTACTCAGGAGTCTGGGAGTGACTAATGGAAACCTCTTAAATTTGTCCTCACGTATTGCTCGAGGTGCAGTGACTGATATAGCAACCAGCCTTGTGTTACTGTGCCCCTAGCTCCTGCCACTACCCAGGCAGTGTTTTGACCTGCGATGTTTATCCACTCTTCTCCTTATAGAACAGCTTGGGATGTGAGCAAACCTGTGTATGTGGGAAGTAGGTCCCAGTTTAGACTAAACATAAGGTAAAACTCCAGTGTTTCCCTAGAGGAACCACCATGTGTCTTCTCCCCTTTTCTGTGGGGAGCAGAATATAATGATGTGTTAATTGGTTCTACTATTTATTAAGTGTTGGATGCTGTCACAGCTTGGGGATCAACTGTATGAGTCTTTATGCACAGGTGTGTCCATAAGTCAGCTTTTTATTTCTGTCTGCAGTTGTACTTTTCTCCAGCAGTTGCCCTCTTGATTGGATCCTTTGCTGAATGGACTGAGCAGGCACATGTTTGCCTGCACTTTTAGCAAATCACTCCTTACACTGCCAGGAAATGTGTTGAAAATTAATTAGACCAGCTTTAGTGAAACGTCTCTGAGGAGCTGTTTCTTTGCTGAGTTTAAAGTAGGCAGAGAACAGGAATTCTATGGTAAATCTTCCTGTGCTGTTCCCCAGCGTTAACTTACAGCTCTCCTGGCATCAGCCCCCCTGTATTTATGACAATTACTCGAAACTTGCAAGTGAAATGAGAAGAGGAATTTTCTCAGGCTTGGTGCTTTCTGTTAGAAGATGAGCGTCCTCTTTCTCTGAAAGAACAACATCAGAGATGTATTCCAGGCTTCCCTTCTACTAGTAATGAAATTGTTGTCTGTCCCCAGGCACAAATCCTGCGAGATGTTGGAGGGCTGGTTCTTGCCAATGCCTGTGGGCCCTGCATTGGCCAGTGGGACAGGTAAAGTGAAAGACAGAGCTGTGGCTAGCTTTGTGTCTCAGCTCCTAAAGCGCTCTGCGAAGCCAAATCTGATAGTAAATACCACACACGGGGAATGAAACACGCTAGCCATTGGTTGTAGCTGCCTGATACGCACTGGAGGAGGAGAAATACACTGCAAATTTATGCTGAGCCTTTGGATGAGTGAAGTTGAAGCATGGCCACGTCTATAGGTTTTTGATAGGGAGAAATGGGGAGAGAGATCAGTTGTATTTGAGAGGATGGGCTGGAGTTTGTGTGGGCCTTCTAAAATAGGAAGAGTGATTGGTCTGCCTTCAGTCACTGGAGTGGCTGTGAGGAAAATCCTGATAAAAGAGATGGGAGACATGGGAGAGACTTGCTCATTTGGCTCTGTCATTACTGATGGTGGCATGTCCAAGGGCATGTACTTGATTATTGTTCAGACAGTTCAGCAGTGCACAGCATGGGCTACAAACTACTCCAGGAATCAGTGTCTGACTTGGCATTGCACTGTCCTTGGTTTTGAGGCTGTGCTTAGGGGAGGAAAACATGTGTGCGCTGATTCATGTTTCCAAAGATAGTGATTGCTGCCACAACCAAGCCTGGGGATTTTGGCAGCCAGTTATCTAGAAGCAATATTCCCTCTGGATTTGACGAGCGTTTCCTTCTTTCACAGGAAGGACATAAAGAAAGGAGAGAAAAACACAATAGTTACGTCGTACAACCGGAATTTCACAGGTCGCAATGATGCCAACCCAGAGACTCATGCATTTGTGACCTCCCCAGAGGTAAGAGACAGCCGGAGGGGGCATGGGGAGAAGTTCAGGTGTGTAACTTCGAGAGCCTTCTGGCTGCTTTGTTAGGCACAGGACTTTCAAATGAAGAGATGGGAGGAAGACTAAGCCTTTAAATCGATGTTTTTCTTTCAGATTGTCACAGCCCTGTCCATTGCTGGCACTCTGAAATTTAACCCTGAGACAGATTACCTGACAGGAACAGATGGGAAGAAGTTTAAACTTGAAGCACCTGATGCAGACGAGCTGCCCAAGCTGGTAACTGCTCACCCTGGAGATGGAGGGAGGGGAGGCCTGTCGCTGTCAGTGTTTCACATGTCGCAGGGGAACTCCCGTGCACTGCCTTTAATGTTAAAATTGGCTTGTTCTCTTCACATGCTGTTGGGGATGGCTGAGACTGATGATTTTCCTTTCCTTTTTTATCCTTTTGAAGGAATTTGACCCAGGCCAGGACACCTATCAGTACCCTCCCAAGGATGGCAGCGGGCAGCACGTGGATGTGAGCCCCACCAGCCAGCGCCTCCAGCTCCTCGAGCCCTTCGATAAGTGGGATGGCAAGGATCTAGAAGACATGCTGATCCTCATCAAGGTCAGCAGCAAAGCAGGGGAACACCAACTGTGACAGGGCTGGGCAAACAGGGATTTGCACATGGACTGAAGCTTTGATAGAAGCTTTGGGTATGCCTTGAGCTGACAGATTCCTTCCCCTACACCTGCCTTGCTGTGGGAAGGGAAGCAAGGGTCTTGCTTCCCTTGTGGTGGTGTTTCCTTCTGATACTTTACATATTATGACTAAGAGACTTTTGTATTTGGGGCTAGTCGTTAGCTAATACCATGAAAAATGAAGTTTGTCACACCCTGTAATATGATCCTACCCATACCACACAGTTTGGAGAATTTGTCCCAGCTATAGCCACTAATCAGCATCTCTAATATCTGACTGTTCTAAGATGCATTTTGTCTGAAATTAGGTCGTTAGGATCTTCTCATCCACCAGTATTTGTGTAATCTTCCCATTTTACAGAAAGAAATAGTTACTTCACAATAGTTAAACATCACATTTCAGTCTCCTACTGAAGACATGTTTCGTTTCACTCTCCATGGTGACTTAACAGGACGAAAGCTTCAGCTAACAGAGTGATAGGTGCTGAGATGCAGTCCCTTAGGAATTGTCCTTCAGGAGAATTGTTGATTCTCAGCAGCAGAGAGCCGCAGGTATTCCCAAGGGCTGCGCTTCCATACTGAGCTGTGCTTGTTTGACACGCACAACTCCTTTGGAAACGCTGTGGGAGCCAGTTGGAAGGCTGTTTGTTCTCTATGGCTGGGAATTCTGCTCTTACAGGTTGAGGGGGCTTCCATGCAGACTGGGAACTCTGAGGGAACACTTTTGGTGTCTTGCTGAGCTCCTCCAACAGAGAGGTTGAGCTGTACCAGGAAGAACTTAATGGCTGTTGGTACCTGCAAAACCTGCCTTTAAGTGTCTTGATTCTATGACAGACGCAGCTGTCTTGGGTTTGTGCTTTTAAAAAAGAGATGCAAAGGTCCTTCAGAATAAAAAGTGCTGAGGAATGGTCAAATCATTGATTCATCCTAAGAGACTGATCTCTTCTACTACCCCTTAGGTAAAAGGGAAGTGCACCACTGACCATATTTCTGCTGCTGGGCCGTGGCTGAAATTCCGTGGCCACCTGGACAACATCTCCAACAACCTGCTCATTGGCGCCATCAACATTGAAAATGGCAAAGCCAACTCCGTGCGGAACGCCTTAACCCAGGAGTTTGGGCCGGTCCCGGACACAGCCCGTTACTACAAGGTGAGGCTGTCTCCTGGAGCATCTATTTTGGGAGGGTGTTTGTACTTTGTGCTCTGTGCCAAGACCGAGGATCTCACCCTCCTGCTCAAGTAACAGCAGCTGTGAATTCATTCAGCACTGAGCCTTTTCCTTGGGACGTACTTTGTGGCAGTTTATAGGGGATTCTGTCCCTGCCTGCTGCGGGGCAGAGGATATTGTGACCAAAGGGGACCAGTAACCCTAGGTGAAGGGAGCAGAACACCTCTAGACACTGCACAACTTGCAAGGCACTGGTGTCACCAGGCTATGTCTAAATCTCACTTCCTTATCTGAGCAGATGGACCTCAGTTACTGTGTGAAGCTAAAGAATTCACCTACGGCTAGTCTAGATTCTATTCTTGTCCCCTTTGTTCTTTAAAGCTTGGGCTGGAACACCAAGAAATGTCCTTTCACTCTCAGAACAGCTTGGCAGCGGTCTCAGATTGGTTCTTCTGGTAGACAGAAGTTAGTTTCCTCTCTGACTTCCAGAAGTAGAGCAGGGATCGTGGTGGTGTGAATGCTGACCTGGCACAAGACCATAGAAGGAAAGGTGGCAGCAAGGATTTGTTCTGGAGCCCAAGAGCGACCCTCTTCAGCCCGTGTTAGCCAGAACAGCACTACCGAGCTGCTCTGAAGCACTTAGTTCCTCCAGTTCTGTCCTTCCTTAAAACCAAGGGGAGCCTCGTGGCAGAACATATCATAGCACAGCAACGTCAGCAGTGTTGCTTTGACATCAGATGTGTTGGGGTTGTGTTCATTAATTCCTCACCTGAGTGGCTGCAGAAGTCTCAATCTTCTTTTGTCACAGAAAATGGGTGTCAAATGGGCAGTTATTGGAGATGAAAATTACGGTGAGGGATCAAGCCGGGAGCACGCAGCGTTGGAACCTCGTCACTTGGGGGGCAGGGTCATCATCACCAAGAGCTTTGCCAGGATCCACGGTGAGCTGCGCTTCCCCCACGGTGTGCATAAACAGGACGTGTTTGGCGGGGCGGCAGGGATGTTCACCTTGCCCCGGGGCTCAACACCTACGGGAAGGAACTATCTGCTGACAGATAGCGTGGTTGTTCTTGTCAGGAATCCTGTTAGATACCCACTTAGATATGCCACAAACAGCGGGTACACTGATTTTGTTACAAAGGTTGTAATTACTGTTGGAATACTGCTTGGAGGAGCACTGAGTAGCTGGGAAGTAATCCTCATCCCTGCAGCAAGTTGTTACGAGTACACCTGACCGTTTGTTCTCTGCAGAAACCAACCTGAAGAAGCAAGGCCTGCTGCCGCTCACTTTCGCGGATCCGGCGGACTACAACAAGATTCATCCTGTGGACAAGCTGAGCATCGTGGGGCTGGCAGACTTTGCTCCTGGAAAGGTAAGTGCCTGCACCTCTCGTCACGGCTCTCAGGGTCAGGGATGTGCCCATGGCAGGGAGCAGCGTGGTTATGTGCGAAGGCCTGGAGCAGCACCAGCACTGATGGGCCATGTGGCCTGGAAGCCAGAGGAGATGCTCCATGATGCCTATGGTCAAAATCAGATCATGTTCTGCTTGGGGAAGTCCTTGTACAATATTCTGAATCCTTGGGCTTGCTACCTAAGGCAGGAGCGCTCCCTAGAAGGAACTGCAAGCACACTTCTCTCTTAAGACCACCCCTGAGCTACCAGTTTGTTTTCAGCCCTTTAAAAACATGTGGGGATTTTCCT
This sequence comes from Anas acuta, assembly GCF_963932015.1. Classification (NCBI taxonomy): domain Eukaryota; kingdom Metazoa; phylum Chordata; class Aves; order Anseriformes; family Anatidae; genus Anas; species Anas acuta. Next base: position 162,603,621 of record NC_088979.1, on the reverse strand, counting down.
GTGAGAAGTTTCAGTTAACTTGCTCCCTTGAAAAAGAAGGGGGAAAATAAAAGCTGTCTTCTTCCCTTAGCCTCTGAAATGCATCATCAAGCACCCCAACGGGAGCCAAGAAACAATCATGTTGAACCACACCTTCAACGAGTCACAGATCGAGTGGTTTCAAGCTGGCAGTGCCCTGAACAGAATGAAGGAGCTGCAGCAGAAATCAAGCTAAGTGCGCACAATGCCCCCAGTGCACTGGACTCGATTCAGCTTTGGCATTTTTCATGAAAGTGCAATTCCATGCCTACTGTTGGAATAAATGTCTGATCAAATGTAACCATAGCTTCCTTTTTGTTATGGTACTTCCTCTTCACTGACACTATGAAAAGGGAGTGCAACCAGGCTTACTTTTGTCTTTTAAATTCCCCAGCTCCCTTTTTCTATTTTGGCTCAATTTCAGTTGTCCCACAGTTATTTATACTTGGAAATAACCAGCTAAAGTGGGTTTGTCTGCTCGGTTGGTTGTTTTCTGCCCATTCACTTTACTGATGGCTAAAGATTTAAAATGGAAATAAAGACTGTGACCATCTCTTCTGCCTCGTGTGATTGTCTTCGTAATCCGGTTCTTCAGCTCCTGCTTTCCCCCTCACTGTGGCTGAGAGGGTGGGAAAGAACTTGAAGGTTCAATGCTACCTGCCCGCTTTGTATTGTTATGCAAAGACCACATGGTTAAGCGGAAAAAAAACATCTGCATGGGAGCCTCTGGCTGTTGAGGTGCTAACCTGCTTCACCCAAATTTCTACCTACAAATGGGTGGGGATTTTTTGCCAAGTTTGTTTCTAGCATGTCTAGTTGACTGCGTGTCTGAGCACTGCTGCACAGCCAGCACTCAGTAAGCTCATTGTCCCCGCAGCTGGACCTCAGTTACTATGTGAACCTAAAGAATCCTAGGCTCCCTTTTAATTAGAGCAGTGCACCAGGAATAACAGTTCCGAATTAGGGGGTTATAACTGCGCTGCTGGGAGGGCGCTGGTGACTCAGGCTTTTTTTTCGCAGTTGGAGGTTAGCAGAGCCGCTATCCCAGGGAATTACAGCCCCTTCCTGCCAAACGTGGCTGGCTTTGTAATTATGTGCACCATCACCCGCTTGGCACGGGGCCCTGCATAGATTTTACTCCCTGTTTTGTTCCCCTCTTTCCTTTCATTGCTGTCAGAGAGGCTGATGGCAATTGTTTGTTACTGGCTGTTAGAGCGGAGCAAAGCATTAGTCCTGACACTCAACGCGGTCTGCCTTGAAATCCAAGTAGCTGGACTGCAGGAGGCAACTTTTTTCCCTTCCTGCTAGGCAGGAAGCGAACAGTTTCTCCAGGAATTGTAGAGGAAGGCAGGCTGTGGGGTTTTTACTACTATTTATTCCATTTCTGGTATTAACCCACTCCCACAAACACATTTAACTTGCTTCAAGTAACACTGGTCCATTTCAGTTCATAATTATGAATTTTCAAACTCCAGCATGGTTGAGCCCCTCCTACACAAATACAGCCCGCCTGGTACAGTATTTCCCGTCACCACAAGCAGCCTGCAGCTTTCTGCAGTGGTCCTCTTCATAAAGCCTGAGTTGCTTTGGGGTAAACTGATCTCATTCCAGTTCTCTTTGGTGGACTTCACCCATGCATTGAGTTCCCACTCAGCAGAATGATACCACAGCTTCCCCTCTCCCCCAGCAGCAGCACTTTCCAGCCTCCACAGCAGCACACCTCTCAGCGCCAGTCTTTTGGGGTTTCTCCTCCAGCTCCTGTGAAAAGGGCAGGATTCTGCCCCTCTGGGATCAAGCTGTCAGCCCGAGGAAGCGATGCTTCTAGACAAGCATTCTCTCCCGCTTTCACTCACTGACGTCCAACTCCCTTCGTAGCTCAGGCGAGTAAAGACCTCCCCAGTTTTCCCTCCAGGGCAGGAGACCAAAGCCCCAGCTGGGCTCAGGCCTTTTTGTCCCTGCAAATTCATTTCTCCCGCTCAGTGAAGGCGTTTCTTGAAAGCGACTGTCTTGATCTGGCAGGCTGGAAGCTGACGGGGAAGCAGAGGATGGCAGCTCTGGTTTCTCTTTCAGCTTCCCAGGAGCAGCAGCAGGATCCCGTAACCCCCAAATCCCCAGCGGGAAGCCTCGCTGCGGAGCAGGCTGGCTGCAGCTAGCTGTTCGTCCACCATGACAGGAGGCCCAGGCCTGGCTCGCTGATGGACCCCTGGTCACACAGAGCAAAAAAGAGTGAGCAATTGGAAACTGCACAGGGAATACAGGAGAAATGTATAAAAATACAAAAAGTCTCCCCTATGAGCTACAGAAGTATTCCCCTTCTCGCTGTCAGAGCCCAGCCCTGCAAATATCCAAATTTCCTTAATCCTCATCAATGCTACACCAAACCTGCAGCACCTGCAGAATCAAGCACTTCCCTGTTCCATCTCCTGGCTGTGCCCCGACATACCCCAACCGTGAGAAAACACAGCTCGCACTGGCCTCCACCCACCTCTCCACTGCACTGTACTCGGGGAGGTCTGACACCAGAGCACGGCCTGGGAAGGGCCGCTCAGCTGCTGTGCAAACCTTGGTGTGGTTTTCCCAGCCCCGGGTCCCTGCGTGCTCAGCCCTACCTGCAGGGCTGGCACCTACACTCCGTCCTAACTCAGCCTCCCCGACGGGAGCTCAACCACCAAGCACAGTGGTTCAGTGAAAGCTCGCTGCAAGCACAGAGCGACCGCAAGAATGATCTCCTTCTTCCCCTTTCCCACTCCTTTGATTTTGTGACTTTCTTTGCTTCGTGGTCAGCTTAACACCATCAGTTCCTTGGGAAAGGGATGCTATTTTAGCCCTAGAACAAACCACACTGTTTCCACGGCTCTACAAATTAAGCACATTGTTACCACAAGAGTGTAGGGTGCCTCCTTCTTCTGCACTTCTTCTGTGGCGCTTGAGGTGGAAGCCTCTGCAGAGCTCGGACCCGTGGGAGATGTATCGACGAACGTCTCATCCACAACTCGGAAGCGGATCTCCTCCCCGATGTCCATGTAAAGGTCGTGGGCCCCTTCTTCGGTCTCATATTCCCACACCCACACCTGCTCTGCCTCGTCGCTGGCCACGCCAAGGGCTAAGGATGGGAACGATTTCCCCTGGCAGAACACCTCCTTACAGTTCTGAGAATCCTCTCGATTCAAAGCCTTTCCCCAATCCCTTCTCGAGCTTCAACGCACTGTCCTAGGTCACCCCCTGCACATTCCAGGGCCTCACCTCCGATTTTCCTGCACACAGCTGGGGTTTTTCTCCCCACCCCAAAAACAAACAAACAAACCCCAGGAAGACACTGCCTACCACAGGCAAGGACATCAGACACGTCATGTACCTAGACACTGCACCACGTGGGAAAACCTGTGCCCTGTCTTCAGCAGCAGCCAAGAGCCGAGGCAGGGATTATAGCGCGGCTGTTTGTGGGATGCTGCTGTTCATTCCTATCAGCTGGCAGAGTGATCCCACAGACCCTAATAGGCGTGAGGCCTGTCTGGCTGTGATAACAGCCTGCGGGACTTGCCCGACACAGCAGCCCAGCCTCTGCCACTGAGCACCTGCATTGTTGCGGCAGTGAATGGCTGCTGGGCCAGCACTGCACTATCTTTTCAGGTGAAGCCGTGAAGTTAGCCGGGTGATCAAAGGATACAACTTAGCTGGCTGCTGCAGGGATTCCGGTGGGATGATAATATCATCAAAGAACCCAATAGAAACTGTGGGGAAAAGAATCTGATTAAGACTGAAATGACTCTTCGCAACAATGCAATACCGCAGCAATTCCTACAATGCATTTCTAGACTTATTCTCTCCTGGGAAGGACAGCTGAGATTATGCAGGAATTATTCTTCGAGTCACAATGCTCCATTTCAGTTGGCAGTGAAGCAACCGCCCAGCTGAAGCACATGCAGCAACAGAGGGCACGGTCTGCCTGCCCGCTGGGAAAGAAAAAGGCTGCCTGGAGCAGGGCTGGAAGTGTCAGGGTTCCAAGAAATGAGTCAGATGCTACAGAGGTCCCTGAAAGAAAAGGGCTCAAAAATCAGAGAAGTAACACGTCAAATGAAGACCAAAGGAAAGTCAGATCAATCCCACCTCCCCTGTTAGATTTTATGATATTGAGGCTTATTAGAGACCAGATCTGCCTAAATTCAGCAATAAACATACCCACGATAATCTCTTTGTCCTGACTTAACAAATGAGCACAGAGAGGAGCTTGCATGGAAAACTCCTACGATAACAGAAGGCAACTCATCAACTGAGCACTTCATACAGTACACAGTTCATCATCTGTGATAGAAAGATGTTTCCCTGCTGTGTTTTCAGATACAGGAAATACTCGTCAGTTTTCATGGAACTATATGGAAGGTATTTCAGACCAACACGATCCGATACTACCACCTTAAAAAAAATGTTGTTAATTGAAGCGAGAAAATAAATCCAGTCTAGCTCCAGATGGGCCTGCCTATTCTTGGGCACGCACACGAGTGACAAAAGGGAAGGGGAGCTGCAGGCAGAACCATCAGGCGCAGGGGAAGCTGCCAGGCTCAGCCTACCAAGCACCCTCCGACGGGAGCAGCACCAGAGGCTGCTCATGTCTTCAGCCAGCCTACACAGAGCGTTATGCTGCCTGAAATCGTCGCAGCTCCAGGTGCTCTGCAGCTCTTCCATCCCTAACGTTCCGAGTTGCAGCTCACCGTGAACGCCATCCTGACTGCAGCTTTTAATCTCCCCGATCAGGATCTCATCCAGGAAGGGATGGAAGACCACGTAGCGGAAATGCACTTGAAAGAAAACAGATCGGTAACGTTACGACCACGCAAGCGAACCGTTCTCCTTCCACAGGGTGGCAGCCATTAGAGCAAAATCCCACATCCTACATGCCCTCTAAAACGCTGCATCGAGCATCTTTTACACCTTCCTTACAGACACCAGTTTGTTCAGGAAAACAGGAATCAGAGCTCTGATTTGTACAAATTATAACAGCAGCTGATCATCAGTATCTTGTTCTCCACTTTTCAAGCTTGCAAGAATTCAATTTCACAGAATAAAACTATAAAATAATGGATGTGCAGCAGGCCTCTGCTTTACTTATGATATTAGCATTCTTTGGAGGCCAAGAATATCAGCTGAAATGATACTTCTTGTACTACCTCTGCTCCATTTATCTTTGTCAGCAAAGATACATCTTCTTCCAATTAAATTATGTGGTACACAGTATTATCAAAGTCAATCAGATTCCCTAACAATCTTATTTAACCTCAGTGAAAAATCCAGTTATGGTTCTAACCAAGTATTTATAATTACAAGGAAGCTATACTAAGACAAAGAAGAAAACTTAAGAGCTATTTAACATCATTTTAGCTGTCCATGCTCAGTGCCTCTCTTCTACATAAAAGTAGAAAAAGGGTAATAAATCCTGCTGCCTGGTAATAATAAAGGCTATCTCAGCTTCTGAAAGCAGGAGACTTCTTTGCAAACTCGCAGAGAACATATTATCCTGTTTCAGTTCAAGGAGTATTTCAAAGTTAAGAAAGTGAACGGAGATTAAAGCAAGCAGGAGAGTCTGCCATCCTCCTCAGTGTTCGAGAAGCTTTTATTTGTAGGGAGTGAGTTCTGCTGGCATTAAATTTACATGAGGGGAGCCACACACCATCAGTCCAGTTCCCTTCTAAAAGGAAACACTTCATTTACTCAAGCAATACTTCCACACTGAAAATTAGATCTAGAAAAATGCATCTTTCTATTTTATTTAAAGAAACAAACTTTAAAAACATAAATTTGTTTTTATGCGTTTGCTTCCATTTTCCATTCACATTTGCTAAAAGACGAAAGTAAAGAGATGAATCATTTATTATTACCAAAAAAAAGTCACCTAAAATGTATGCTGAACCAGATCTGTCTAAGTCTCAAACAAAAAAGCAGCAAAACTTCCAGCTAGAAAAACAGCATCAACTGTTGTGTGGATGCTATAATTAGAAACACGTTTCAAAATTCTGGACAGGCAAAATAAGCTTCAAAAAGACAAAATATTTGACAAAAGTAGAACGATTAATATAAATTATTTTCTATTTGGAGATCTCCAATCATTTAAAATTAAATTAACGCCTTCCTTATCCAACACCTATGGCTCTAATTGCAGAGCAGATACGGACTGCAGGAGAAGGCAGGCAGGACTGGCTCTTGAAATCTGTATTTGTAACCAAAGAAAGGCAAAGAGACTTCTGCCATGTTCCTCTTGCCCTCCTAGTAGGAATAGAGTTAAGACTGAAATTAAGTTTAAAGGAGCTTGCTGAAGTTATCTAACAAGGGAATTTAGTTTACACTCGGGACAAGAGCATACCTTTGGTGTGTGATGCCCCGTCTCCAGGGAATATGTACGAATCTTCCAGTTTTGTAATATCGTACAAACAGATGCAAAGACCAACATTGTATACAACCTGTTCAAAGAAAAAAATATTAAAAAAGCAATAAATCAGTTACCAGGTAAACTCCCTTCAAGCTTATACACTGCATTCATCTCTTCAAAAGAAGGCAGAAAAAGGTGGCAAGGTGGGAGGGAGGCTGGTTTAATAAAATCCTTCAAAAGCCCCAGCCCAAACCATGCTGCATTTTGGAGGACCTGCTATCTTCTTTGAGTGTTATAAGAGCGTGTGTTTTTATTGGCACTGGAAAAAGCACTGCTACAAACAGAAATCCTTGGAATTTTTCAGTGTTTTTTTTTCAGTGGTTAAAAAACTTGACCTGCCATGAGAGTAAACAATTGCCCACAGGAAAGAAAAGACAAAAGAAAGAAAGAAAATTCAGCAGCCCCAGTGCTTGTCCAAAGGCCAAACATGCTTCTCTCTAGGGTTGTGTTCTCAAAGGCCTCTAGACTTCCCTTTGTCTTAAATTATAATGGCTCTGGGGAGAAATGAGAGCTCCTGGTTTCTCTGCCACTTCTAACACGGCTTCATAGCCTACAACATTTGGGGCACCTACTAGTCATCAGCAGATGAAAGAGTTATTTCATAACCTGTCCCTCTGATCTGCCACCCTCAACCCTAGATCGCTTGGGGCTGCTCTTTGGCGCTCCCTGCACACTGACAAGCTGCATTTTGACATCTGCACCTGCCTCGTGCTGAAAGCTGCACGCTAACCACAGTCCCACGGGCCACACGGGGAAAGGGCGAGCTCCTGGCCCATGACACAACGCTTCTTACAGCCTGCGCCAAACGCCAAGATCCTGCCTCCACTCCGTGCTCAGCACTGAGCAAGTCATGTACCGCCACTGTCATTTCTCTTCCAGTATTAACGTTCTGAATTTATTTACACTGGCTTTCTTAATTGCCCCAAGATGGGTTTGTGTTTGTTTTTCAGGCTGTGTTTCATACTGTTGCCCTACACACAAGACAGCGGTGACTTCTCTATGATGCTCTGCCCTGTCTGCTACTCGGTATCTTCCCCTTCCAGCACGAGGCCTTAGAGCAGCAGCCTCCCTTGAGGTGATACCTGGCTGTCTCTGGTCCCGGTGTCTTTTATTTCAGTCTGTGGGGACGGCCTTCATACCAAAGCTTTTATAACAGTGCACGTGTAGAAATAAAAATGCAGAAAAAGAAAAAAAAATTAAGTTGTTAGAGGGATGCCACGAAGCCTACACCACGCTGCAGATTACCTTGTTGGCCAATTTCTTGTTTAGCTCTTCAGCAATGGACTCGTTCAGCTGCCTTTCAAACTGCCAGGGGGGGATCCTCACCGTGTCAGTCATCTCCACCAGCACAAACATGGTGGCCGGCGGGCAGCGCCCCTGAGGGGACACGGGGCGACAGCCCGGCCTCGCCGGGACCACGCGAGGAACAGGGGCGGCACCTCAGGAGCTCGGGGGGGAGAAGGAAGGGAAGGAGGGGAAGGGAAGGAGGGGACGGAGGAGGGGACGGAGGCGGCCACACAGCGACCATGGGGAGCAGCCCCGCTCCGCCTCACAGCCGCCCGCCGCAGCGCCTCTGAGGCGATTCCCTACCGGAGCCAATCAACGCTCACTGAGCTCTGATTGACGTGGGGAACAGCCAATCGCGCGGCGAGGAGCGGGGAGCCCCGCCCCCGGCCCGCCTGGAGCGGCGGCCATTTTGTGCCCCCCTCAGGGCGGCCGTTAGTGGCCGTTGGGCGCCGTTAACGGGCGTCGCGGTTACCACACGGAGCCCTCCGCCTTTGGGCAACCGCCCTGCAGCCGGGGGGGCGGCTGTGGAAAATGAGGGGCAGTGCCCGCGGCTGAGACATGAAAGGAGGCTGCTCGAAGCATTATTTATTTATTTATGTATTTATTTAATAGGCTGGCGAGGCGAAGCGAGCGCGGCTGCGCTTGACAAGGGAGAAGTGCCCTGTCAGCACGCAGGCTTTGATGGCGCCACGACGCGTGTCAGCCCCCGCGCCCCCCAGCAGCGCGGAGCGGGGCAGTAATGAGCGTTGGGGAGAGGATCCTCATGAAATGTTATGAGCGGGAAGGGGAAAATGAGGGTGCGATGTTGCATCTAGGCCTTATTAACGAGACGCCTGTCTCGGCTGAGGAGTTCCTGATCTCTCTGCAATTACTGCTGCCTCACAAGGACGTTAAAGGTTTTGTTGTTAAATGGCCGGTCTGCGTATGGGGTGTCAGGACACCTCAACCCAGATCTGTGGCGCCTCGCTCTGCTCGGCCTCCTTCAGGAGCTGCACAAAGGCTCCTTTCTCCTGCGCCGTGGTGGCAGCTGAGCACGGCACAGTTTCTCTGGCACATGTGCCGCATCCCTTGCTGTTCCATCCTGGCCCCACGCAGGGCAGTCGGTGCTAGGTTTGACCTTTGGCCGAAGTGCAGTTTTTGCAAGTGTCTGCAGCTACGTCTTCAGAACAGAGATCAGGTCCTGAGCATGCCCCTCAACTGACAGCAGGGTAAGAAATAGCCTTGGGATCACAGCAGGAGGCAGAAGTTAGATAATGTGTTGTTATTGGCAAGGTGATCCCCCTGGATGATTTTCTATGTAAGAGCTATAAGGTTAAATAGGGGCAAGGCTTCAGGGGAATAGCAAGGTGAATTCCTGGGAGAACATGGGAGACTGAATGGGATGGATTAGGACAAAGCCATATCCTGCATGCATTTCTAACCCACCCTTCAGCTAACGTTTTTCTTGTCTCCATCAGCCATGCCCTGTCAGGGTCTGATGGGTGCCCCATACAAAGCAAATGCGTTTCCCTTCAGCCTGATCCACAGCCCCGAATCCAAGCTGTGAGAGCTGTAGGTCCATGCGGCCTCCCTTCCTGCTGGTGTGTCTCGTGCTTAGCTCCTTAGTGTCTCATCAAGTGAGCCATCCCTTCTAGGGCTGGGATGAGCATGATCCATCCTGTATCAGCTCTCTGATTGCAAACAAGGGCTGGGCTCTGCAGGCTGTTCCTCAGCAAGGGCAACAGGATCCCTCTCTACACAATTACGTATTTTGGTGATATTTTCGATACTGCAGGTATTATTTTTGATACTGCCCCGGGGAAACAAATGTGTGGAGAGAAAGCTGGCGGCGGCGCAGTCAGAGGAGCTGCATTGCCTTAGGACACCAGGCTACAACACCACCAGAGCTGAGCCGTTTTGGCAATTTCTCAGCCTCCACCAGCAAAGTCAAACACTGCAGGAAATGCCTTCGGCTCCTCAGGTAACCTCTCTGACCCCACGCCAGTGCATGCCCGGGACTTCGCTGACGTGACGGATGTTGGGCTGCTACAAGCTAGGTTTTCTCCTCAGAGGAATTCTGTATTTCCAGCAGCCCTTGCCATAAGCACTGTCTCTGATACAAAAGTACAAACCAAAGCCAAACTTTGCCCCATAACACATTGGTGTTGTCTCAACTCCGTTGCAGGTAGCACTCAGCAGCACACTGGGTCTCACACTGCAGCTGAGGTGCCCTGGTGTTGGAGGTGGTGTGAACAGCCCCGTCCTGCTGAGGGGTTTCTTTCTGTCCGAGTAGCACTGACACGAGAAATGGCCACGACCCCACAGGGCCTGCTCACACGTTTCTGTACAGAGCTGTGAAGTCTCCAGGGCCTCTCAGCAGGGCCAAGCCCCTGTGCTGGGGCTTTTCCAACATCTGGGAGCAGGGATCCCAGTGGCTGTTTTTTGAAGCCTCAGCTGCTTGAATCGAGAGATCACAGAAGGATCTTTCTGCTGCTGAGGGAAAACCCTAGGCATTTCTTATCCTCACCACTGTAGAGGAAGACTTGAAAACACAATCTGAAGTTACCTGAAGGCTCAGAAACTGGGAGGAAAGCGCAAGGAACCCCCAGATTATTTTGCTTACGCTCTCCTCTGCCTCCACGTTCCCAGGGCTTTGGGGGAAAACTGGCTCAGGGACGCTGGAGGGGGTGAGCAGCAATTTGCATCGAGGCTGTTTCGGCCCGGCTTTGATTGACTCCAAAGGAATTACGCATCCTCTCACGTACAAAGACCTCAGCACTCCTGCCTTTGCTTCTGTCTCCGCAGGCGTCTCCAGCACCCCCACTCCGTGATCAAAGCTTCCCCTCGTCTCCTTTTATCACTGTGACATGCTCGAGACTTCCTGCCTCCGCCGCTGCAGCGCATGCCCAGAGCCACCTGCCAGCCCAGCGCACCTCCAGCTCCCCGCAGGAGCCCCTGGGGACTCCACGGGGGGGTCAGGCTGACGCACGCAGCTGGGCACACAGCTAGCCCCGGTGTACAAATAGGGCGGGGAAGACGAGGCATTTATGATACTCGCTGTACAAATACGAAAGAAACACCAGGGGAAGAAGAGGGCAAGCCCATGTGCACATCCCCAGCACTCCTCCAGCCTCCAGCTGCTTCCAGCTCCACGCCCTCCGGGGCTGGTTGTGTCTGGGAGGTAGAGCTGCCCCAGGAGAGGAGCTCAGGAGGAACCCAGACCAGAGGCTGAAGCAGGTGGCTGTGTTTCTCCTCCACTTCTTTTGCAGGGTTTTGAGGGCAGACTGGGCAGGCGAGCCTTGTGGCATCCGTAGGCAGTGAATGGGACTCGTGTTTTGTCGTGGAAAGCTGCTTGAAAAGCCCCAGCCAGTGTGATGAGCAGTGGTGGAACCCACAGACGCCACCTTCCTGCTCCAAAATGAGGCCGATAGCACCCCAAATCCCTGATGGATGTTTGCCCAGCCTGGTTTGAAAAATCTCTAGCGATGGAGACTCCAGTGCTTCCCCAGGCAATCTATCCAAGTAATTAACTGTCTGCCCCGTTAGAAAGCGTTTCCTAATGTCTAGCATCAATCTTGCTCCTTGAGATTTAAGCCCCATTACTCCCTGCCCTATCCCCAGCGGACGCAGCGAACAATTGATTCCCGTCCCCGCTGCAGCCAGCGGTCGCACCGCGCCGTGCCCCCAGGGGAGAAAGTCTCGGGCCGATTCGTTGCGCCGCCTCTGCCTGCAGAGATAACCCTCTGAGGCACAGCCCTGTAGGTACAGGGCAGAAGGGAAAGAAAGGATCTTTCGGTCCGGGGGGCTCGCTGTCTGGTGACACGATGCTTTTTTGTCTGGGATGCGATGATTTAAAGGCAGAAACGCCCGCAGCACGACTCGGGGAGATGTGGGGAGAGGCTCGACCCCTCTCTGGGGCCTCCTGTCCCCCATCGCCTTGTCCCTGCAGCCTGTGGGGCTGCCCCATGGCCGTGTGCGGCCGTGCCACCGCCGTGGGCACGTGTCGGGTGGCACGGGTGGCGCGATGCTGGCCCTCCACGCTGACCCCCAGCCCCTCCGGCCCCCCTGCGGCCTCTCCGCTGAGCCTGGCGCGGGGCTGCCCGGCCTGATCCCTCCCACCTGCCCGCTCCCCCTGGCCTGGCCCTGACGTCAGGGAAGGCGTGCGGATGCGTGTGTGCGGGCTGCACATCATCCGCACATCAGGCACCGCGGAGACGTCGGGAGGCGGCCGGCAGGCAGGCAGCCGGCGAGAGAAAAGCCCCCGGAGCCGGGCTACATGCGAGAGCGCTGCTCATCGCCGGGCAGCCGAGGAGCGCTCGCTCGTCCCCGCCGAGCGCTGATGCGCTGCACGCCCCGGCTGCAGGGAGCCCCGGATTGCTGAGGAGGTAAGGGCAGGCACGACGGCCGCCCGGCTCGCCCAGGCTGTTGGAGCCGGAGGTTGAACTTCCCGCACGGCGTTTGCTTTCCAGGCTGCTTTGTTTTGTTTCGTGTCGCTCTTTGCTTTCTCTCCTTAGGTGGCGGATAAAGGTGCGAGGGTGAAGTGCCGCTTCCCTCCCTGCTCCGTGTTGTTTATTCCCCACCAGCCTCCGAGACAATAACTCCGCCGGGGGTGGCAGCGCTGCGTGGCCGCTGCTGCCGGGGGCAAAGAGCCGGGGCTTTGCCACGCAGGGCTGGGATCAGCTGGGGGCAGCTCTCCCTTTGGGAGAGTGGGGGGGAAGCGGCGGGCGAAAAGCTGTCTTATTAAAGCGGGCTGCTGCCGGTGGGGGCTTGAATGGGTGCTTCTGTGGGGCTGGCTGCACTATTCATTCCTGCAGACAGCAAGTTAGAGCCACAAAGGAGGGAGGAAGGACGCGGATGAGGACATTTGCATGAGGTCTTTGAACAGACCCTGCTCTCATCTGAAAATCGGCCAAGCCACAAACGACCAAATCCCCCAAACGTGGTCTTTGGGAGCGATGATTATGCATGTATGCCTCAAAGGTAACCCAAGCCTCCATGATGGCTTCTCCTCTGGCTTCCCCTTGGCTTCCAGCAGCCGCCTTGCTCTCCCCGTGGCCTCCCCAAGAACCCGGCTGCAGAGCACTGACTGAGGGAGCTTTTTATAAGCAATCCGGAAAGGTGACATTCATATTTTAGCGCTAACCAGGCTGTATCGTAGGCGAGACTTATCTCAGCAAAGATCCCCGGAGTTGGGAGTGTGATTGGCTTAGATGGGGAGGGGAAGCTTTCCATGTGTATCCCCAGAAAATGCCTGGGCTCTTTTTCCTGTAGCAATCCATCTCAGCGGAGGGGATTTCAGCGTGCCGGGGACGTGAAGGAGATGGCTTGCCTTGTAATGTAGCTCATAACGGCACGATCCGGTAACCAAAAAAGAAGGGAGGGGGCAGCGAGGCTTTCATTAGCATCGGGCAGAGACGGCGTTTATAAAAACCTGCGAGACGCCGGGGCTGCCATCCTCCTCTGAGGACGGGAGGATGGCTAAACGGAACGCTCACCTCTGTCCGTAGGCAGCCTGCTGGCTCCTGCCCCTCACTGCAGCCCCCGGGAGAAGCCCTTGCCGGGTCCTTGGAGTTCTCCAGCGCGTGAATTAAGCCCCAATGCTAAAACCTGGCATTTTGTGTTGGTGGAGCACCTGGGAGGCAGCTCCCCCGGGGTGGTGGCGGGCCAGAAAATCGCGTCGGCCACCGGGTGCCCTGGCAGGAGCGGGGAGGTGGCTGCCAGCAGCCAGCTGCGGGGCCGGGCTTTCTTTCAGAAATGCGGGTTTTTGCTCTCGACAGGGGAGATGGACCTACAAACTCACCGGGTGCTGAACCAGAGGCATCAGCAGTCCCCAGGGATGGGGAAAACGTGGTAGGGAGAGGCAGGGAACAGTCCGCGTGAGGTGTCGCTGGAGCATACGGGGGAGAAAATGACCCACATGGGTGGGGAGTGGGGATGGCAGGGGGACAGGGGCCAGGCGATGGCAGGGGGACACGCAGTGGCCCAGCCGGGTGGCAGAGGCATCACGTCCCAGAGCCCGTCCGTCTGTCCCGTGGGTCCTGGTGAGGAGAAGGAGCACAAAGAGGAGCCGTGTGGGAGGGCCGACGGGCTGAGGGTGATTAAAGCAATTAAATCTGTATCGGGGGTGAGGCGGGGAGGGGGGTTCTTCGCTGCTGCTAATGAACGGGGAGTGGCGAGGCCGGGGCCTCTTCAAAGGGCTCCTGCCCGGCTTCGGGGTGGGTGCGGAGTTAAACGGGGTCACGGGAGGGAGGGAGACGGTGACGAAGGGGGCCCTTGGGTCTGCAGATAAAAGCCGGTGCGTCTCCTGCCTGTCTGCTGTACGTGGCCTGGGGTCTGTGTGCTGGCACGGCTGGCAGTGCCGCCCGGAAACCTGCCCTCGGTGAAACCCGAAGGCAGCGCAGGGGTACGCGGAGCGCTGGCCTCCTGCAGTGCCCCCATTTCCTCCCTGTGTGGGGCAGGCGTGGGGAGGCCGTGCCTGTGTCCCCACTGCGCTTTTTGCCGTGCGTTTGGTTTCCTCCATCCCTTTGTTTGCTGCAGGGATTGGGATGGGGTGGGAGGCAGCCCCCGCGCGTGCTGCCAGCTGGCTCAGGGCACGGGGTGCGGGTTAAGGACCCGCCATTGTCCCTGAGCTGCTGGGGAAGCCGCAAGGACCCGGCAGCGATAACGCGCAGCAGGAGGCGGCCCCGGTGCCACGGGGGCTGGGAGGGCAGCGGGACAGCGGGGGCTCCAAGTGGGACCGCGGCGTGAAAGCCACCCCGTGGTGGGGCTCTGCAGGGCTCCCAGGGGCAGCGGAGCCGAGGCCGGCTGGGAAAGCAAACGGGGTGAGGGGAACGGGGGCCGCCCGCTCCCTCCCCAGCACGGCAGCTGCTCCACAAACCTTCTCCCGTGTCCTTGCCACCTGCTTATTTTGGAGCGGAGGTGACCCCATTCTGCACGGCCCCCCGAGGCTGCTGCGTCTCAGAAAGCAGAGCGAAACCTCACCGGCTTCCCCGGCGCGTGAAGTGCCCGCAGGCGTAGTCCCAAATACACCCCGGTGGGGCTGGAGGAGTGGTGGGGACGGGGGTGCCGGGGTCCCCAGCTCGGGGCGAGGGACACGGGTGAGCCCCGGGGCAGAGGCACCCGGCTTTGGGTTCCCTTTGCCCTTTCAGCAGCCGCCTGTAACCGCCCCCCCCTCACCCTCCAGGCCGCAGGCAGCAGCCCCCTCCCCGCCGCCGCCCGCCCGCAGGACGGAGGAGCCCCCTGCTCCCACCATGTCGTCGGAGCCCGGCGCCCCGCCGGCGGTGCCACCCCTGCACTCGCCCAAGTCCCCGGTGTGGCCCACCTTCCCCTTCCAGCGCGAGGGCAGCCGCGTCTGGGAGCGGGGCAACCTCCTGCTGCGGGACCTGCCCAGCCCGCTGCCCACCAAGAGGACCAGGACCTACTCCGCGTAAGTACCGGGCGCGCGGTGCCTGCTCCCCCCGGGGAAGCCGTTCCCGGCCGACCCACGGCCAGGAGCTGGCACCAAGGCGCCTCCGTCCCTTCCCTCCCGCAGCACGGCGCGAGCCTCCGCTGGGCCCGTCTTCAAGGGCGTCTGCAAGCAGTTCTCGCGCTCCCAGGGCCACGGGTTCATCACGCCGGAGAACGGCACAGAGGACATCTTCGTCCACGTGTCTGAGTGAGTCCAAGCGGCGCCGGGTCACCCCGGGGGTGCCTGGGGGACACCCACGGGCTGGGGCGGTGCTGTCTCTGTAGGTGACGCTCTGTCCCTGAAGGTGCAGCTGGGTTTTTCCCCCCCGGTGCAGGTCACGGGTTGGGTGCCCTCCTCGGTGCTGGGGGATCTGGGGATGGGGTCCGGCTCGCGGCCCCGGTCCCACCGCCTCCCCTCTCCTCTCCCGCAGCATCGAGGGGGAGTACGTCCCGGTGGAGGGGGACGAGGTGACGTACAAGGTGTGCCCCATCCCTCCCAAGAACCAGAAGTTCCAGGCAGTGGAGGTGGTGCTCACCAACCTGGCGCCCCACACGAAGCACGAGACGTGGTCCGGCCAGATCATCGGCTCCTAGGCGCCCGGGGGGCCCCACGGCCGCTTGCAGGGGGCGCGGGGGGAGCCGAGCCGGCGGTGGGGCCGGGGCCGCCCCCCAGCACGCAGGCGTCTGCGTTCGGTGTCTTTTCTAAGGTTAGGGTTTCCTTTCTCTTTGTGTGTTTGTAGCTGTCTTTCGAGGGGGACGGGGAAAGCGGAGCCCTCCCTGCAGCCCCCCCCAGCTCCGGGGGCAGCCCCGAGCCCCACATCCCCGTCCTTACAGCGTGTCACTGTGCCGGGAAGGGGCGGCCGAGCCCCTTCTTGACCCCGTTCCCCTCACTGGGCTTCAGCCATGCGGCTCCTTCGGGAGAAGGGCCACCCGATCCCACCTCAGTTTTCCGGTGTGTGTTTCTGTCACTGCCAGCTCGGGCCGTGGAGAAGGGGGGCGTTGGGAGAAGCGGGCTCTGCCCCGGCATGGGGCCTGGGGGCGAGCACTGGTTTGGTTTCCTTTCCCCTCCCTGGTGCCCCAGCTTTGGGGGCCGGGTGTGCAGGGCCAGCGGGATGCAGCCAAGGAGAGCATCACCAGGCAGCACCGGGCAGCACCGTGCTGCCCCGAAACGGTGGGTCCCGGCTGAACCCCCCCTCCCCAGTTAAACCTTTGTTCAGTCAAGCCACTTCAATACTATAGTTTAAAAGAAAAAAGGGTGGCTTAAAGGAAGAAAAAAGGAGTTTTAAGGGACAAACGCCCACTGGCAGGGCCCCGTGGTGCTCAGCGCTGCCTTTTCTGTGTGCCACGGAGGGGCCGGCGACGCACTGCCCTCAGGCCGGAGCTGGCTCTGGGGAGACGGCTTCCTCCTCCTCCCCCTCCCCGTGTCACCCCAACCCTGCGGGGACCCCCGTCGTCCCGTGTGTGCCTGTGTGTGTGTGTGCGCGTCCTTAGCTTGCCGTGGGGCTGAAGGGTTTTTAGGTGGCCACGGGGCGAACACGGGCGCGCCTTCCTCCGGGCACGCCCTGCGCCAGCGCCTCGGTGTAGACAGGGTCTGGTACATAAAGCACAAACCCCTTGTGGTCCCTAGCCAGGTGGGCTGCTGCAGCCCGGGGGGAACAGGCACCGGGGGCTGCAGGACCTGGCTGCGCTGGCCACGACAAACTCTGATTATTTTTATTATTATTCTTTTTTTTTTTTTTTCCCTCCAAAATAAACGACAACCCTAGACTCGTTGGTGTTTTTACAACTCTGGTGTGGTTCCCGCCTGTCTGACCTTGTGTCAACCTTTGTAACATTGGCAATAAACCATTAAAAGTGACTTTCCCTTGAGCCCTGCTGGTCCTGCCTCTTTGTGTGAGTGTGCGGGGTGGGGCAGGGGACCTGGGGCGCGCCGGGCTTTCCCCAGCAGGCTCACCGCACCCCCAGCCCGCGTCTCACCCCAAATTCCCTTCCTGCACCTCACCTGCACCCACACACAGCGCGAGGGCACAGCAGAGTCCATGCAAAGCACACGCTCCGACAGCTGCACATTGTGGCTTTAATAGGATTGATTTATATATATATATATATGTATTTAATTAAATTATTCCTCATTTAACAGTTGGTACCAGTCAGACAGGGGCCACCCTCCTCACGCAGACACAGAACCGTACGGCAGCACAGCCCCCGCCACGGGACCCACCGCATCCACTCGCTCACACACACAGGTGGGAGAAACCCCGCGGGGTCACGCTATGGGACAGGCGTGTGGGGGCACCTCGCTGCCTCTGGGAAACCCCAAATAGCCCAGCCAGAGCTGTAGCAAGACAAGCAGGTCGCCCCCCTCGCTCACAGCGTGATGGCCCCGAGGTATCTCCACAAAGAGGTCGCCTCAGCCCCCAGGGCCACCACGGTGTCCTGCACCTTCAGCAGCACCGAGCTCTCCAGAGACCTGCTGACTTGGAATAGATTTACAAGGAAAAGAAACCAAACCCAAACAATCAAAACCAAACACCCAAACATAACCTGGTCCTCAGCGAAAGCGAAAGCGGAACCACAGATGATTCCTCCACGAAGGTTGCAGGGGAAGGGCCAAGACAGTGGCCTGTGAGGAGGGTCCCCTGCATTCAGGCTTCTCCAACAAGGTCCCCTTCTCCCACACAGATCTCGTCTGTGCAGAGAGAAGAATTTGTGCATTTGTTGGGGATTTCTGGACGCCAGGCAGACCGCTGCACTCCTGCAAATCTGGTGCACCACAGACCCGACGTGCTGAATGTAAGAGGGCACCCCGGCTGTGCTGGGCTCACAGCGCCCTGCTCGTACCACTACAGCACCAAATCCGCTCGGGGCTGTGCCCGGGGCGATGTGGGAGCACCAGGCGCCTCTCCTGAGCAGCTTGGTCCCGTGGTTGAGTGGCAGCAGCTGGGAAACTTCCCTCTGCACTCCAGACCCCGGGTGGGAGGCAAAGAGCAACGGGACTGCGTGGATGGGTGCAGGGTGCAAGGAAAGGGGGTGAAAAAACGAGAAAACAGGAGCATGGGGCAGCCACAGGCTGGTGTCAGTGGCTGTGACACACCGGCAGGGAGTGGCGAGGGGCTCCTAAGGGCCGGGAACAAAGGCTGAGGTTTGGGTTTGCATTGGTGTCGATCTCCGTTCGCACCGGGAACTGGATTTGGTGTGTCCCGGTCCGCACGGACACACAGATGGGAAGGCAGCACCAGAGGTTGCCCAGAGAGGTTGTGGAGCCTCCTCGCTGGAGGCCTTCAAAAGGGGGAGCTCCCCGTCCCTCACGAAGCTACGCAAAGGGGGAGATACGGGCGCTGCACCTTCCCTCGTGCAGGAGCGTGGAGAGAAACAGCGAAAAAAAGAAGGAAGAAGGAAGGGGAAGGATGGACGGACAGACAGACACACACATGGCTATGAATGGCCCCTTGCCACGCGCCCAGGTCCCGCAGGCAGGTGCTGCTGCCCCCCGGGGCCCAAGCTGGCAAGCGAGCAGTGTTGCTGGCGGACGGACTGCCTGGTCCCACAAACCTCAGCCAGGAGCGGGGCGCGCCGCAGGGCTGACCAGCAGCGGCTCCCTTCCGCGCGCCCACCCGCTGGCTATCTCCCGACCAGCTCTGGAAAGTGTTTTTCAGTCCAACCCTGAGCAGATTCCTCAAATGAAGGTGCTTTTCCTCGGGGGGGAAGGGGGAGGAAGAGGGGGATTGGGCGGCCGTGCCCCGGCAGTCAGTACTCGTTAGCTCGCTCTGGGAAGAAGATCTCGCGGCACCGCTGCACCGTGTCCTGGGGGGACTGGACGCTGTGTCCCACCGTCCGGGGGTCGTCGTAGATCTCGTAATCGTTCCCTCCCTGCAGGGGGACAGAGACCAGGGGCAGCGTTAGCACCTCTTCCGTGCCATGGGAGGAGCGAGCAGGGAACGGATGGGGAAGGTGCTGGACCCGCTCGCGGCGCAGTGCCGCAGAGATGAATTTCTGCACGACCCACGTGAGAGCATCTCCCCCTCGTGCACCACTAGAGGTCTGTGTCGGCCTCCGGCAGCAGCCGTGCTGCGGGCAGCCAGGCCCGGGGAGGGGAAGCAGCAACCATGGGGTGTGTGGGGTGCACTCACCGGGGTGGTCTCGTTCCCGAAGAAGTGGATGGTGTCAAACCTCTCGTCGTCCAGCACGTTGAGGCAGTAGCGCTTGTCCCAGCCTTCCGGGAAGACGTCAAAGCTGATCATGCCGCCTGCCAGCGGGAGGGGGGGCATCAGTGACGTGGTGGGGACAGGGTGGGGGGTCCCCCGCCCCGGGACAGGGCTGGGCGCGAGCGGGGAGCCCTCCCTACGAGCCCTCCCCACCAGCTGTGCCCTGTGGCTCTGGCACGGAGCTGGGAGGGTGGCAGATGCTGTTCCCACAACAGCAGCCCGAGGGACACCAGCACGGTGACACGCAGGCACCAGGGGAGCTGGCAGGGGCTGTAAGAGAGGCACCGGCTGAAGGAGATTTGGGGTTGCACCCCACAGAGAGCATCGGCGTGTCCTGCGTCCCCACAGGGGGCAAAGCACCTTATCGGAAACTCTCCCACTCTCTTTCTTCACAAATAATAATCCTGCCTCAAACGGGAGGGGGGTGAGCTGGCAGCTACCCACGGGGGAAGATCCCTCCTGGAGGAGAGGTGCCAATCCCCCAGGCTGCTCAGGAGCACACGTACGATGCCGTGCTCCTCTCCTCCCCGGCTACCTGAGATGTCCCTGCTGCTTTGGGGCCCTTCCCCGATGCTGGCCCCGCAGGCAGAAGGAGCCTCTGCAGGACAGGGTGCCCCAGGCAAGGCTCTGCAGTACTCAAGGGAGCAAGAGCCCTGTGAGACCAAGTGTCCCACAAAAGAGCAGGAACTGAACTTGGTTGCCCATTTCCCAGAACAGAACACTGTCCTCATTAAAAGCCTTCCCTTTTTTGTTTTTTTGTCTCCAAAGCCATTTACCTAGGAAGAATGCTGCATTTCGTTGTGTGCTGTCCTTTCTAAGAGAGCTGGGCAGCACGGAGGGCTCCTGATGCCAGCTGGAATGGGTAAGGAAATCGGAGAGGGGAGAGAGGGCTGGTGTGGGGACACCAAGCACCTCGTCTAGGCAGAGCATGGGCCCAGGGAGCTGCAGCAGGATCTGCGTCACCTCGGGCTGTGGCAATGCTGCAGGCAGCACAGGGTGCACTCAGTAGGGCACTGAAGGGAGAGGCGCTCAGGATGAAAGCCCACCTACCTGTTCTGTGGAGGGTCTTCTTCTGGCCTCAGCCCCACCCCTCAGCTCCCCTCATTTCATTTTCCAACCCCTGCTGAGCAGATTCCCAAGGCTGCTCAAGCCCCAAGCTCCTTCAGCTCCTTGCCTTTGGTAAGCTGGCTGTAAAAGCGCGCCTCCACCCCGAGGCATGGCCCTGCAAAAGGCACAGGGTGGCAAACTCCCTGCCTTCTGGCAGCTCTTCTGCCAAGGAGAAAGACGTTTCCCTAGTAGCCAGCCTCCCAAACAAAACTCCAGCGCTGAGAAACACGAGATCCCTTCCTCTCTTACACCCCTGCATTCCTCCAGGAGCCTGTGCAGAGGACTGAATGTGCCTGGAGCTCTGCTGGCAGCCCGGCTGCTGCTGCTTGAGCCAGAACAGACCTCCTGCCTGCGCAGGGGTGGGCTCAGCACGGCTAACTGCAGGCAGGCACAGACAGCGTCACGGGACAGAACCCAGTTGGTCTGGATGGTTCCCAGAGAGGAAAATCTACAGCACGGTTTATTCTCTGCCATCGACCTGCTGCAAATGCGAATGTGACGCCCTCGCAGCGGCTCTCCAGGAATAGAAGCTTGCTGAGCTCTCACCGGGGGCTCCCTGGGGAGCACAGCTCCAGCCCTCACCCAGCCGGGCCCCCGAGGAGAACAGCCTGGATTCCTGCTCCCCTTTCCATGATTTTAAGGGAAGCACAATAAAGAGGCCAAAGCACAGCCAGGGAAGCCGCCCCTACTCACCTCGGGAGAAACGCAGGCCCTTGCCAGCAAACTCCCTCTGCAAGGCTGCCACAAACTTCTCCCGGATCCGCTCCTTCTGCAGAGGAGAAGAGGAAAGAGAAGGTTTGAGTAATCAGATGCTGACACTACCGAAATACACCGTAAGCTGTCTCCTGGGCAACTCTGGCTCATCGCTCTGCTCTGATCACTCTCCCGGCTTTTCTGAGCCCCTGGAACAAGGGAACTCCCCATGCTCTTCGGGGTCCTGAATGGGCGTTGTGATCTGACTGCCATCAGTTCCCTCCTGTCTGACCCTCTCCTCCTGGCTGCTTCAACACCCTTTAACCAGCTTTCACCAGTCCTGCGTGATGCCTGCCTACAGACACCAGCTCAGGGCAGCTCCAGCAGGCTACGGGGAGCAGCAGATCTGCCCAGCATATTTGCCATGGCTCTCCCAGTCTAAAAAGCCCCTTACTGCCAGCTCCCTTATGGATGGGAGAGAGGGAAAAAGACGACAGCTGCTGGTGAGCTAGGCCTGGATGTTTAGGGCTTTTTCTGAGGCTTGAGGTGAAATTCTACCTTTGGTTACTGCAAACAAGGAAACAGCCTGTGAAATACATGTTTTATTCCCAAGGGGCCTGCCACAGCACCAGGGATACTGCTGGCAACCCCACTGCCCTGGCAGACCCCAACTAAATCAAATTCTTCCTTTTATTTATGTCTCTTCTTGGGTTTTCTGCCTCGAGTCCTGTCTCCACCTTGCTGCCTGCTTTACTTTGGTGCACAGCTTGTAGCTGGGCTCCCTTCTCCCCAGAAGGGGGAAGCACAGGAGACCTGAGATCTGTGAACAGCACAAAACCACCAAAAGGGAGGGTGAGCCCGAACGCAGCCCGTACCTTGTCCAGCTCGGAGAACTCGATTCGCTCCTCCGGCGTGCAGCTCCGTCCGATGGGGGAGATGTTCAGCATCCCGTTGCGAAACTCAATGAAGGTTCCTCTGTGTGTGGGCAAGAGCACGAGGTTACTGGCGGGATTTACAGGGGCTGGGAGAGAAATAAAAAGGCTTTTCCAGGGAAACGGCTGCTCAGTGAGGCATGCAGCATCCGCAGAGACATGCAGGAGGAGAGGAGCCGTGCCCACTCATGGCTCAGTGTGAGCTTCAGCTGTGCACGAGCTTCTAAGGTTGCCCAAGAGCCCCGTTTCAGCAGGCAGAGACCAGGCTTCAACAGCTACTGAAGGTCTCCAAGGGATAGTTTAATAAAAAGACTGCAAGAGAAGGGGAACAAACAGTTACTGTGCTCTGGAAACGGGCTGGAAACGATGGGCTTAGGTGAGATAACAGGAGGCATTTTGTGATGTTGCAATAGCTGCAAGGACTGCTGTCGCCGGGACTGGATCAACCGCCTGGCAGGACTGTGGCATCTCCACCCCTGGAGGCCTTTCAGAGAAGTTCCCTGCGTTGGTCTGTGTGAAGCTGGAGGAGCTTGGGGCAGTGGGAAGGAGCAGGTCAGCGTAACGTGTTGCTGATGCTGGGCAGCAGGATCAGGCAGGCCCCTGCAGGGCCTTCACATCCCCCCTCTGCCACCTGCACCTTGGGCTGTGATTGCTATCGCAGCTTGCACAAACAGGGCCCAGCTCCCTGCCTGACACCCTCGCCTCGCACTGACACTACTGCTCTGCCAGTTCCTTGGTGGGCTGGTCCAAAGCACTAAGCTGGCAAAAAATCATCGATTCCCGTTCTTTTCTCCTTTTTTGCTGGCTTATCACCTCAGAAGAGCGCACCGAGGCTTCAGACAAGTACCAGCACCGGTGCACGGGAGGGGCAGGAACAACGCAGAGCGAAACAGAAGCCAATCGGCAGCACTGCTGATTCGAAAATAGATCAAAACTCTTGAGGGAACCTACCCGGAGCAGGAAGATCCCCTTCCTTGTCCGGTCTGAGGAGCCCTGAGCTCCCTAAGCCTCTAACGTCCCTCCCAGCCGTCTGCTGTTTCTCTGTGATAAAGCGCTTACCCCGGGGGAGAAACTCTCCCCCTCCTGTCTCGTAGCACAGAGCAGAAGTGCCTGCGGAAAGGGCACGTAGGCAGCCGTGCCTGAAGCCTGCGGACAGCATCCCTGCAGCACCGAGGGTTTATGGCTCCATGCCCAGGGCCAGGACTCGGGAGACGTGGGTTAAAGTCCTTGCTTTGTTAGAAATCCCACAAGCCTAAATCCACAGAGGCACTTGGGAGCTGAAACCTCACTGGGTTGAGCAACCAGGCAGCCGTGAAGCAACCAAACAGCCCTGAGGGATCTGGGTCCCAGCCCACGGTTTCAGGGGCATGTTTAGCCAGCGCTCCTGTCGCAAGGAGCCACGCTGGCCCCTCTCACCAGGGCTCACGCTGCCACGCGGTGACTCACATCAGGAAACCCATCTGGATCACAGTTTAGCAACTTTTCTTTCAGCACCTTAATTTCAAGCAGACCGCTCGCCTCGGGTTCACCATACAAACACTGGTGCTGACACGAGGGGGAGAGCAGGAACAAAACAGCCAGAGGCGAGGGGAGAGCAGAGCTGCTGGGCAGTGCTGGCTTCAAGTGTTTGTGAAACCGTGCTCTGAGGGGTGGTTTGACATTACACCCAGACTGGTTCAGCTGCAGGCTGTCTCTGAAAGACGTCCTTCTGCTCTCCCCTTCCGTGTCATCTTTTTTTCTCCTCTTTTTTTTTTTTTTTTCTGCTGGATCCAGCAATGACATGATAACGAGCTGATCCAATGGAAAACTACCCTTTTCTTTCCTCGCAGCAGACTAGTTTTCCTACAGACCAGATGTACCAACCCAACTCACCCTGTAACAGCAGGATCTCATGATGAGGAAGCAAGCAGGAACACGTGGTTGACTGCAGAGCATGGCCAGCCCCGTTACTAGAGGCTTCTAGTGACTTTAGGTTAGACAGAGCACGAGACTGTGTGCTTAGACTCTGCACCTCTGCACCTTAAGATGTTAAGAGCTGTTTTTTGTCTGTTTGGAATCTCATACGACCAGTGATAATTCCTGATGCCCTGACCAGCATCTAGCTGTTACCACTGCCTTAAATCAGGTGCATGCAGTAGCTGTACTCTGCTTCTGAAGGAAGAAAACCTGAGGGGGAAAGCACAGGCATTAAGCTAAAAACCAGTTCAGACTCTCCAGAAGAAAGGCCCTCCTAGATTATTTGCCTACAGTGCCCAGCTCAAGGGGGCAGCGATCCTATACAGGGTCCCTAAATACTACAGTAAAACCTGGAGCAAAGACAAGCTCAGTAGCTCAGCTGTTCTTACAACAGCTTTGGGGTCCACAGCTCCCTAGAAATCAGTGATACAACAGACATTTGCACAGGGTCAGTCCTTTACCGTTTCTTGGGCAGTTTCAGCAGCGCCATGTAGTTGAGACAGAAGTTGATGAGATCCTGCAGCAGCTCCTCTCCCAGGTGGTCCTGGATGGCCTGCGGGAGGAGAAGGGGAGTGAGGGAGAAGCAAGAGCACACACAAAGCTGAGGTTCCTGCTATTCTGTCAGGAAGAAAGGACCACAGGAAAACGGCAAGGCTTTTTTGGACTAGGCCTTTCTACCAAACGTGGATGGTATGCAGTGAGGGGACCCTCAGACAGCAGGAGTGGGTCAGTTTTTCCTGTTTGTTGCTTGGCTCTTCTGCCCCACACAAGCACAAACCACTGAACCTGGCGCTAAGCAGCTGCCACGGCTGCAGTGGCCCTTGGACAACCATTAACCCAGCGGCCACGTGACAGGTGGGGGAGCGCAGGCTCTGGCCCCTGTTCCAACCCAAAAACACGAACAGGAGGAGTGGGACATCCAAATCTGGCTGCTGGGGAGGGAACACGGGGCTGCCCACCTGCATGCAGCCACCCTGCTCCCTGTGGCGCTCAGCAAGGCGGGCTGAGGAGGCAGAGCTGTGTTTGCACGAGGAGCCGGCCTACCTGCTTGGAGACCAGCCGCCCGTTCTTGTACTGCACGGTGCCATTCTCGGCGAAGACGTAGTCAAACTTACTGATGACTGAAAGGGAGGAAAAGAAAGAGAAAAAACAGATGCTGCTTCAGCCCTCGGCTAGGAAAAGGGGCCAGACAGAGAGAGAAGAGCTGGCTGGGTCCAGGACCCAGCATGTTTTCCTCCAGGTGCCTTCACAGCACACAGGCAGCGACCCTCAGAGCTCGGGGCGTGCGGGAGCAGCCGCTATCTGCGGCGGGCAGGGGGGCAGCTGACGCAGACGGGGGGAAGCGACCTGACTGGGGTCACAGCCTGAATCAGTGGCAGACGGCAGATAAGAGCTCCGAGATGTCAGGCTTTCAGCCACGTGCGCTGCCGGGGTGCTCCGGTGATGCAGTTGTTGGTTATCTAACGCCGGGCCCTCCTGGCAGCAGTAAACAGATTGCTGCTGACTCAGCCACCGGCGCCGCGCTCCCCCGAGCCACGCAGCCCATCGCTGCTAATGAGGCAGAACGGAGACCTTAGGACCAGGCTGCGTGCTCGCCATCGAGCTCGGCGATGGCAAACAAGGCGGAGGGCGGACAAACAAGGCTGCCCGCCCTGCCCTGCCCTGCCCTGCCCTGCCTGCTGCCCCATCCTCTGCCTCACGCCCTGCCCGGGCTGGCGATGCTGTGGGTGCGCTGCCAGGCGGCTCGGGCAGCCTCTGCTCACATCCCATGGCAGTGGGAAGCAGCCTTCGAGCGGCGGCTCCTAGGGCACGTCCAGCGACCCTACAAGCGGGTGTGGGGTCCCACTGCTCATCTGGGGCACGCGTGAGCCCCCGAACCTGAGCGGTACCCCCGGGCTCAGGGCCGAGGAAGCGGGTGGGCTCGCGGGCTTCTCACCTTCGTCGCCCTCGCCCAGCTGCTCGGCGATCTTGGAGTAGTCGGAGCCGCCCACCACGCCGATCTGCACCCTGCCGCGCAGCTCCTGCAGGAACCGGTCCACCTCGGGCTCGATCTTCTGCGGGAGCAGGGGGGGGGTGCCCGGGGTCAGCCCGCGGGGCCGAAATGGCGGCCGGGCAGCGCCCACCCCCCCCTCCCCCCCTCACCTCACCTCCCTCCCGGCGGCTCCCCCTCACCTGCCGGGCCGGTGTCAGGGTCCCGTCCACGTCGAAGAGGCAGAGCACCCGGCCCCGAGCCGCCGCCATCCCCGCTGCCGCCCGCTGCCAGCCCGCCCGGCGGCCCGGGGGCGGCCCGGGGGCGGGACCGCGCCGCGGCGCCATCTTGTGGCGGCTGAGGGGGGCTGAGGGGGGTGAGGAGGGCTGGCAGGCCGCGGGAAGCTGGTCCAAGGGGGTTTTGGGGTTGGTTTTAGGATTGTGGTACTTTATGGGGTTTGTCTACGTGCAATCACACATATCTCTCTCTTCTGTGCGGCGCAGCCATGCCCCATCTGCCTCAAGAGACAGCCATGCAGTCAGACACACAGCAAACTCCCGGTGCCCATAAACACAAGCCATTTCTTGTTTGTAAGGCACAGCACGGTACAAAGACAATACGTCCCCTGTCTGACTGGAGGAGACACGGTGCTGGGAACAACTGCAAGCTCGCTCCCCTCATGGCCCCAGAGATGTGGCAGCACTTCGGTTCTCTCCATAGCCCATGCTGCCCCTCTGGTCTGTCCTCCCAGCTGCTCCCTCAGGGCATCCCAAACCTTGTGCCCAGCCTCGCAGTTATTTCAGGCCAACCTGCCTCCTGTGAGGACTCCAGGACACCACCATCGCTCTGCAGTCTCTTGGCTGACCTTGTGCTTGCACAAGCTGGGTGCTCACCCCTTCACCCAGTTGGACTCAAAACATCCCCCTGCACATCCACATCTACACTTCATAGCACAGCAGGAGGAAGAGGGCAGGCTCTCAGCCACATCTGGGTCTGGATTTAATAAAAAGGACGTGGTCCCCACTGGGATCTTTGTGTTATTCTCAGTGTCTGAGGCCAGTGCAGGCTTCTGCTGCAGAGGCCGCATGTATGGGCAGCTTTCCCCTCGGGCACCCAGCTGAGGCTCATCTTCCCACTTGGGGCAGGAGACAGCCACCAAAAAGGCCCCTCCGTGGGACCTGACCCCCTCAGCTCCCGGGGAGCAGGAGCAACTCCGTGCTGCACAACGCCCCAGCACTGCCGCCCCGTGGCACTTGCCGGCATCAGGAGGGCCACCAAGGCACCGCTCCGCCTCGTTTTCTGCACGCCTACAGAAAACGCTGGCTTTAAGCCAGCGGTAGAGCTTTCCAAAATCTGACCTACCTGCTGTGCTTTCTCCAGCTTATTATTTCCGCCGTGCTGCTTTACGAAGTCTTTTCAAGTCTACAGCATGCCAAACCACCTCCCTCAGCACCTTTATGGCCATTTACCGTCAGCTGGGGAGGGCCTGTGCCACTGTGGTTTCCCCAAGAGCACAAAAATCACCTGGGTTAGCTCTGAGAACAAGCCACTGCGGCTGTCCCAGTTATTTAGTACTTCAGAGAGCTGCTTAGCTCCTCCCTTGATGCATTCCCTTGCTTGCGACTTGGACAGCAGCAGTTGTGGATGAAAGCAGGTATTTTGGTCCAAGTTTTGACCGTGTCTGTGAGCACTGTACATTATGACTAGGGCCGCTATTATGGTCAGCATCTCCCCGTTGTACTCACTCCCAGGTATTTTACCCGGGGCTAATACTTGAAAGTAAACCAGCCCCCCATCTGAAGAATAGACCAAAATGACCACAACCATTAAAGCCCCTTACCCTACTAAACCCACACAGATTGCTGTACAAACAGCAAGCTGTGTGGCTCAGCACATGGATGTCATCAGTAAGTGTCCAAAAGCCCATACTGAAATAATTTCTTACCCAAAGCCCCAACTTTCCTCTAATTTTTAACAGCCTACTAGCAGAGGCACCATGGACGCTGCTACATAACCCTCACCCGTATGCCCTCTGCAGCTCCAGAGGAACCCAGGAATGAAGCCCACTTCTTAAGGCTTCTTCCTTCCTTTTTAAAGTAGTAGCACTGAGACAAGCAGGAGAGAAAAAAAAAAAATAGAGCCTTTTGTTATGTTTAAGCTCTTTTGGGCCTCTTCTTCAACAGTACACATTGGTTATTTCATTCTTGAACACTTAAATGAGCAATGGCTGTACACGATCTGTGCTGACAAACCACCTACTGTGTGACCTTTATTCAGCTCATCCAAGCTGTGCCAGCCCTCAGAAGAGGGATTTTAACATACCACAGTGATTGCAGAAGTAAAATGTCCCCAAATTAAATAAAAATATTGCCCATGACCAGTTCTAGCAAAGAGCAGTAGCCACTGTCACTTCTACCAGCAGTACACAGCACAAACTGCTGGGATGGTTTCTCAACCTGCAATTTCCAGCAGGGAACAGAGTGAAGCAGATTTCTGGTGGGCTGCCTTTGCTGGGTAGCTGCGTGGACACATACAACCAAACAGGAAATTGCTGTACTTTTTTATTGTAATAGAAAAAAAAATCAAAACATCACTTTCTGTCTAAAGATGTTATTAACATTTTAAAAATGGCATGGTGGAACCCCAGCAATACTTGACAGAACAGTAAGTGTGGGAAAAAGGGTCCTGCCCCCCTCCAGGAGTTCAGCTTCCCTGCTCCCCTTTGTCAATCAGCTGGCTGAAGTTTGCCACCTCTGTACACTTCCATACATTGCTCATTGTAGTTTGTGCACCTATGAGTAGGTATGGCTGGGAGGAATGTTGACTGCACAGACCTGCAATTTACACGCAACCATCTTTGGAGAAAATGGGTTTCCTAAGAGGCCTACGGGGTGCAAGGGTCTCATTACCCAGTAAGATCAAACAAACAGGATCTCCTCCTATAGTTCCTTCGTCACAATACACAGAGTAGATCCAGGGACATGGAGACCCTCTGGAGCTCCTTTTGAGAGTACCACAGTTACTGCAACCAGAATGTGTCTGAGTGAAATTTTACCCACTGATACTCAAGTAGCAGCATTCTCTCCGCAACAGGGCTGCTCAGGAGGGGAAAAGGCTGATTGCAAAATGCCTGGGGTGAACCTCTTACATCCTGTCAGGAGGCAGGAAAGGAAAAGGCCCTGAAGCAGAAACCAGGCTCAGGACCTCTGAAGTGGACACATTTGTCATGCAATGAAGCATGGGGCAGAGACCGTGGTACTAGAGACTGTGGTGCCTGTGCTTGCCTTGCAGAACAGCTGTACCAGCAGATGGCTGTACCTGAAGTGATAGTTTGCCGAAAGAAACAACCACAGCTGTGCTCCTTGTGGGTACCAAACTAGCATACCCAGATGTTGTGCTGTGTTGTATCAGCTTCTGTATACCTGTTCGACAGAGGAAGCGCCAAGATCTCTAACGTGCTGTTGTGTTTTGTGGTATAGTCATGTCTGTACTCAGATGAGAGACCGTTATTCTTCACAAAATAGGCATGGAAAGAGTCTGGAGGGGATTACACAGACAACAGGAAAACTATGCTGTGGCTTACCAGAAAACAAACACTTACCAATTCCTTCTCCAGAAGCACCAAGAGGTGCTGTATGGTAAATAATTTACTACAGAATGCTTTCTGCAAACAGTACGTTTTGATGGTGAAAGACTGAAAACTTTTGCATTAAGTTTTTGCATCTGTACTAACTGCTGGAGTTGTCTCCTAGTCCAGTCTGTCAAATGAACATTTAAAAAGTTGATGGCATGAGCAGAGAATGACAGAAGGAAAAATTCACCGCTGACAACAAAAAAACATTCTGGGCTGCAAGGGCCACCTGCACTCAGAGCAGCTCCACACAACTGCAAAAGGACTGACAGTCCCCGACTTCCACTCATGTAGTGACTCCACAAGGTGCAGGGCAACAGAATAACTGACAGAGTGACTGAACTGTGGGTTTCTTCCACTTCATCCCCACAAAAATAACAGCGTGAGAAACATACTAATCCGTATTACTCTGGGAGAAAGATAGCCCAGCAGAGGAAAGACATCTCCTTTAGGTATACGGAGAGATGCAGGACTGAGCTTGCAGCAATTGTTTGCACAACAAAGCACTGGAACTAAGGGCTATACTTTGCATAGATGCTTTCTTCAGTGGCATCTGGGATGTGCAATCCCCATTTATGAAACACCAGCAATGTTTTGGGGGTTTGCCTGATATCTTTCTTGCGTTCCTTCTGAAGTATACTTGCTACAGAATTGTTCAGGAAATCAGTGTATATACATGCATGAAAAGAAATCAATGTGCCTCATCTTTCCTTCCCCTGATTTTTTCCCCACTGCAAATAATTGCAAAGCCGTAAGAACCTGAATTTCTAACCTAAATTCAGAACCTAAATTCATGCCTGTCTGAATTTAAGAAGAAGAGATTGGACTGTGCACTTAGTCACATCGTCTGAACTTTTGGGTAGACCTGTGGGGTGTCAAGAGTTGGACTTGATGATCCTTAAGGGTCCCTTCCAACTCAGGATATTCTATGATTAACCTTAAATTAGAAGATGCAGTATTGATACAATCTAACATCAATCTAAGGATAGGACTGCTTCTCCATGCATCCCAATCAACTCAACTGTTCCACAAAAAAGCTTAACTTCACTATTCCTTATTTTCTGTAAATTTGGGGAGACCTAGCACTTATTTCCCTCACTTAAGCAGAGCGCTCTCATTATTGTGCAGCTGCCATGCTATTCCTGCCTCACTGTACCGTAACTCTGGCTTAGTGAGAAAAAATAGCTCCTGAGCAAAGGTAAAAGTTAACAGGATTCTATCCATCTGCTGACAAACCTGCTTGGAGAAAAGAAAGCTTACTTTCACCTAAAATTTGCTCATGAGATTCTGTCCATTCAGCTGGTTCTCTCCCTTAACACTTGGATCTCGCCTTACGAGGCTCCTGGTAATTTTCAGTTGCAGCCTCCCACCCACACACAGCTGATCCCATTGAAAGTCTCAGCTTTGAAAGTGATGCTGACTAGCTCAGCGAGGCCACCCTTTCCACTCAGCTGTGCCATTGCAAATACTCTGATCAGATGAGTTGAGCTTGTCCCCTGAGCAAATAACACAACGTTAATGAAATATGTGTAAGACTAGTACAGGGACACCTTCACTTCCTAGGCTACAAACACTTCCTTTGTCTTCTTGCTACAGACTTCAGTAAATACCCCCAGAATACACGCAGTGACAAGAGAAAGAGATGTGAGCCTGCAAGGGATGGCTAGGACATCCCATTTACACCAAAATGTGTAACGGGTGCTTGAATGTTCATGGAATGAATTCCCACTTACCAGCACGGGAGTTACTTAGAAAGTGTCAGCCTAACTCAGGCAGGACAGCCTTTATAAATTAGTACAATACTATTAGAAATTATGGCAATCTTTTTGGTAGCATTGTCTTACATGCACCCTGATAACCCTCTCCCTAGGAAATTTTAAAACTGGTCCTGTAATTTCCATAGAGTTAATTCTGATGGGAAATTATAAAATAGAAATCTGGTAGATTCGTGTTTAAAAAGGAAGAGGCATGGTGAGGCTGGGCACAATGGGTCACTCCTGTTAGCTCTGTCCATTATGTCTGCTGAAGGCATTTCCTCCAGGTGCCTGGATCTGGATGGTGTCCAGGAGGGGTCTCAAAGCTTGTCCAAAAGGTCTGAGAAGGCAAAGAAATAAACACATCAAATAGCTTACTTGAACAATTTTTCCCATTTACTACAGAAATGGGCTCACTTCCTAGACTGGAATCAAATCACCATAACAGAAGTAAAGTTGATGAAGAGACTTTCACTTTTCACTACAAGCAAACTAGATTTAACTTATCATGCAGAATTTACTGTTCAATAGCTAAGGATCTTAAAGCAGATTTTCTATAAAGGTAATTCCAAGTCCTAACACACCCACGCTGCTAATGTGGTATTAGTGTGTCTGAAACTGGCTTTCAGTAATTCATTCTACTTAAGCATGCGAATGAAATCCCTGTTATGCAACTGCAGTTCTTCATTAAGCACCACATCAATATTAAAGACTAGAATAGCCCCTAGTCCCCTTATAAGACAATGATTCAACACAGAGAATCATGTCTGTTGCAATCTGTAGCACCAAGTTTGTCTTTTGGTGTGACTCACTCTGTTACAGCCTGGCTGAGAGATCTGAGGAAATAAGAGCCCAAGGCAGAAGATGTGTCTCTCAGATGATGTGGTATACCACTGCTACGAGAAAGACCTAAACAATGGAGCTAAATCACCCTGCTGGGATCTTCACCATCTCAGACTACAACAGAAGAGGTCGAGCTGACCTGCCTTCATTTCCTCTTCCATATTCTTTTTCCACTCAGTTCTAGCTTTAAAGCTGCAGCAGTAATTTTAAAATTACATCTCCCCTGCCTCTTCACAAGCAAAACTGACATCTTCACTGGTGCTTTGAGTATGATACGTGACCATTGAGATATACTGGTTCCCCAAGACAAAAAAAAAGACAAAACCTAACAGCTACCAAAGAAAAGACACACTTGCATCACTTTCAGAAAGTCCCTTTACGTGTCTGGTCACATAAGAGAGGCCCTCACAAAATAGCTAATTTAAGTTAAAGACAGAAGAACAACCTTCTTTCACACCTTCTCAGTAATGCCAGTGCCAGTTAGCACCTGTCGGACAGTGTTGTAAGCATTAAAGGAAAGCAAATAGCATCCTCTCCTTAATCTCATGCTGGTTCTCACAGAACCGGCAGAAACTGGTACTGCTGCCTCTGTCAAATATTTAAGCATTAGCATGAAGCAATAGACTACAGGGAGAAGCAGAATGCATACTCACGTGGCAAGAACTTCAGATGGAAGGTCAGTGATGTAGGAAGGGATTTTTCTTCCTGTCAGGAACTGTGCCACTTCATTACTGAAGGTGTTGCAGTTATGTTCAAAGATGTTATAAGACTCACTTCTGTGCCACAGGAAAGGAATTGAAACATGAAAAGCGAGACCCAGCAATAAATCTAACAAGAAAAACTTAGACCACTAATGAGGAACATCTCCTTACATCAGCACTTTTCTCCCCTTCCCAACAAAGGGTGCTAAGTCAAGTACGTAAAATACAGACATCAATTCACCTTCAAATTCAATTGAATCAGGGTGGAAAACGACATCTCTCTGCATCACTGACTCTATACAATGTTTTTTGAAGGGTAAGTGAGGTCAGGTTTCTTTGAGTAAAACCACAGAAGGAGTAAGGAAAAAAAAAAAATCACAGGAATTATTGATACTGAAATTTAGCCAGAACACTAATGCTACCATTTCCTATCCTCTTGAGAAGCTGACAAGACTCTTTAGCAACCAAGACCTTGATTTTACTTATCTGAAAGTTGGCAGCTTTACTACAAAGCTTCACCCATGACTCATGGGGCAAAGCCCTATTTACTGAAATATTTCATACAGTGCCTTCGTTTTCCCTGGTGATCCTCTCTAAAGCGTTTTAGGTATTATTCCATTTTGAAAACAACAATAACACAAAAATACAACAACAAAACAAACATGTGAAAGATTTGCTGGTAGAATGTCTTCCCAGCCTAGCTCAGGGCTGGCACACGAGAGGGTTGCCTAGTTGTACGTATCAGTTCCAGTCTCTTATCTGGAGAGCACTAACTAATACACTAGGCAAAGTTCTGTGAATGGGATGGGTTTCAGAAGACCTTTCTCCCTCTTTCCCTAAAAGCCTTTTTTTTTTTTTTTTGGCACACAGATTTTATAGCAAAAGCTGCTACTTACCGGAACATAGATTCCCCCAAAGACGACAAATATTCCAGAAAAAGTTCTTCTGTGACTTCCGTGTTTCCCAGGTCAACAACCAAGTCTGGGGGGCCAAGCAGCGTTCCTCCCTGTAACAATTAACATCCAGAAGATAATATTAAAATCAACAGACTGAATTATTTTGGGGTCCACTGAATTGAGCTATGGTTTCTCCAGGCACAGAAAGAGGAACTTTTAGTTTATCAAGCAAGGAGCCCTACTGGCCTTCCCCATTCTCCACCCAGAGAATGAGAGGTTATGTGCCGAAATCTCTAAAATACAGAAAAATTCTGCTTTAGAAGAATTGCCCATCAGTTTCACCACTCCAGTGGCAGAAAGGTCTGTCAAAGCATTGTGTTCTATTTTTTTTTTTTAAAAACTTCCCTCCATGTTCTTTTCCTCAGATGCCCAGGGCAACCATGGCAAGCAGCCACATCTGGCTGAATTCAGAGTTCTCTTCACTTGCTGCTTTTCTAAAGGACACAAGCAAATCTGATCTGTAAGCCTATCACAAAATTATCTCCTCAGAAAACTAAGGTTAACTTACAGGTGCACAGCTGGAGATTCCTCCACTGCCAAAGAAGAACTCATCCTTATGGACTATTATGGAGGTGTGCCTGCCAGAGAATAAAAACAGATGAAATAAAGGAAATATTTAACCTAGCACATTAATCACCAGTAAAGACATTGTGGTCAAGGTCATCACCAAGTTAATAGCTGAAGGAAAAAGTCAATGCGTTTCTGTGACTAGGAACAGTATCTGCTGAGACAAAAAACAAACGGAAATGATTATCAACCCTACTGCAACACTGTGGGAGGTTGGGAAGAAGGGCTCAGCTAGGTGCCTAAGCATGTACGAAGGAAGACTGGGACTTCCACAGCAGCACGAGAACTCCAGCAGCCTCTTTCCGCTAACGGGTTGAGGGTGAAGTTGCTGAGATAGTCGCAGAGCTAGCTCTGTCTCTCTCTGCTGGCAGAAGGGTCTGACTGATAGCAACCCACTGAGGATACGGTTGGGCAATCACTAGAGAGGGCTTGAGAGAGACGCAGAAGGTGGGTTATTTATTTATTTATTTTTAAACTTTCTGAGCATGACCTACAGCAAACTAGGAAATGATTTGTAACTGAACGTAGCCATGGTTCTTACATACCAGGAGGCTAGATTCTCTAATACCTTCTCCCCACCTACTCTTTTACTCTCATGTTTAGTCCTGCAATTAGAAGACAGTGTCTGGGACAGGGACAATATCCTGAACCCTGGAAAATGGGTACAAGAGAGCACTAAACCAAAACAATGACTAAAACCATGAGATCCTAGCACCTGACTGTATGTGATTTTACTGTCAGTCTGTATTCAGGAACAGAAAGTGCCTTGGTCTCTTCTCTGTGCTAAAGTGTTCTTAAGACCTGCAGCAGATACAATCTATGGATAATACTTCCTACGCCACAGGAGTTAACACATTATGCAAGTTAAATGCAGTCACTTACCAGATGCCTTCCAGCTGCTTCCCTGTATGCAGAAAAAAGATGATCATTATTAGCAATGTATTCTCCAGATTTCAGCCTACCTTCTGTCAATCACAAAGGAACCTTGCCTGTTATTTCACCACGACAGCATCCCCCCAAAGACACAGCTTTCATCCCAGAGGCAGTTCTAAAGAAGCAGCATGCCTTTTTTCCCAACCTAAACTACTGTGTCCACACCAGTGCCTCCCATTTTTCCTGCTGCATGCAGAGCTGGCAATACCACCCTACCCTGCCAGTGCTTACATACCTTGGGCTTTTGCCTACAGACAAAGGAAAGAAACCTTATCCCACAGTTACAGAGCCTTCAGTCATGACCAGAACAGTTGAGTTTTGCACTGCTTTCACAATCACAAGCGGTCTGCCAGCACGGAGCACTCACTTTCCTTTTTCAGTGACTGATCTGACTCGAGCCAACTATCTGTGGTGATGGTCTCTACAATCAGCTGTCCCCTGGCTTCCCCGCCTCTTACAAACTAAGAGCTTAAATGAATGTGTGGAATTAGTGTTGTAATTTATACAAGTTATAAAATCAAACTGTGTGTTTTGTAGAACACAGCAGCAGCAACGATACGCTTCAGGCACAGCTAAACTGATAGCATGGTTGTCTTACAGAGAGCCCCTTCTGAAATTCTTTTCCAGTTCCCTGGTGCATCTTTTTCAAGTGTCCTCAGCACACCACCTCACACTCAGCTGTCCTCTACATCCAGGCAGCACCTCTCCCGAGAACTTCTGTTGTCACAGCCTTGCTTTTAGGTGCCAGAATGTGATTTGAGCACCAGCAGGTTTCCTAGAACTAGACCAAGAGCACCGTAGACAGATGACAAAAAAAAAAAGCCAGCTGAACACAAGAGGCATTGTGCCAGGAAGAATTTGTTAAGGAAGTGCTGCTGGGCTACCTTCAGGCCAACAGCCTTTGCTCTGGTTTGGACACCATCTGTTTGCATCAGATGGGCATCAGGCCTCCTAAAGCCTGCTGCAGACCTCAATTCCTGAATTCTAGGCCATCGCGTCCAGATATTGTTCTCTTCCTTTCCATTTTTCTCCTTTCAGTGAAGCTTCAGAGCTCTGGTCTTTTTAAAATAAAGAAATAATAATTAAAACCAGTTCTATTTAAATGCTTGCGACAATAAAACTTTTCTTGGCTATCTTAAGAGCCACCGCCTTGCCAATCCTCCGATGAGGATAATCCCTCAGGCCTTCCCAGAAAGGGATGCCTATGTGCCCAGGTAAGGAATTCACAGCCACCACTGCAATTTCCTCACTTCAGTTTGACGCAAAATAGGCACAGAAATGGAAACCTGCTTCAGATGAGGGTCACACATGTGTGGAGGCAAGGAGAAGTCTGTCTGATGCCTGCAGTGTCACAACCAAGTGAGCATACACAGTTTTATTGTAGGTGGACTGATCTGTCACTGCCGTGGCCCGCAGCCAGGCAGCAAACATATTCTCTGCCATCCTGTTGCAAAGAAACGTGGGCACGGAGCAGGAGGGAGGCCAAAAGATAGCAGCAGCGATGAGGGGAGTGGAGCAGCGTGTCGCAACATCTCAGCAGGATTTGCTGCCTCTTGAGCACGTCCCACCCCACTGAGCTGGATCCTCTGGCCCTCATCCCACACCTTGCCCATCGGAGCTCTCGCCCCGCATCCTGGAGCTGCCAAAAAGCAGTGATAGCACAGCTCAGCAGCACCAGCAGCTGGGGAGGGCACAGGGCACGGCCTGCAGCAGCTGGCCTACCTCCTTGGCATTGCGTAGTTCACGTTCTCTTTATCTTCATAAATTAATGCACGTTTCTATTCACAACAAATCACTGTTTTCCAGGAGGAAACTGTTGCAAAAGCAGCACGAGGAATCTGTTCTCACTGGATCTACCGTGAACAGGACCTCCAGGGATCCCTTTCCACCAGTGTGGTTCCCTGATTGCACGAAGGCAAAAAAGCAGAGAGAATTCAGGAAAGGAACTTCACATTAACCTCTACTCCGGCCGGGGGGGGGGGCTCTCCCTGGCTGCTATGCCCCAAGCCCACAGGCAACAACAGCAGGGCAGCTCCGGGCTAGCACAGCCCCACAAGGCAGGGCTGTCTGAGGCCAGCTGCTGCCAGGCGCTGCTTTGAACGGAGCCGCTGTTTGTTTTTAACTCCTCGCGGACAGCGTCCAGCAGCAGGCACAAAATACACTGCTCACAGCCTCTCGAGGTACAACACACACGCCAGCCCAGCCCTTGCCCAAGCAAGGATCTGCACTGCTGTTCCCACAGCCAGTTGCCCAAGGCAAGTTGCATCCAGGCCTGGCAGCGACACTTCCAATAAAGCTGCTGCTGGCAGCACTGCCCAGCTTCATAAGTAAAAGGTCAAGCTTTTCGGGGAGCCACCCCAAATAATCCTAGAACAGGAACGTCCACATGGGATGGTATTTGTTGGGCATCTGCTGTTCATCCAGGTAAATAAGGTAACAACAATAAGGTACACAGGGAGTTTAAATATTCCAATGGGCCTCTAGCTGTTGAGGAGGAAAGGGTATTGCAAATTTAGCTGAAGGCACTTCATCAAACAACAATTAGTGCAGATGGCCAAGTTGCCAGGTATCAGCTATCCCGCTGCAATTACCTGTGAGGAAGCTCAGCCTGCAGTAAACGTGGGGTAACTCAGTTTAATTTCAGCTGCTGCCATTGCAAGCTGATGTAAGGCAGATTGCTGTTTGTCACGGATGAAGAACGTGGGCATTGAAGTCACCCTGTCAGAGCCGTGAGATTCTAGGATGGCAGCTCCTTAAGCTTTGGAAACCCGATCAATGCCCAACCTCTTAAGCCTTCTTTTCTACTTGCTGAGGTGCTCATATGGATATTTCCTGAAGACACTCAGCAGAACTCAGGAAGGGATGTCAATTATGCACAGATCCGTGCACTTCAGCCTCTCAAGGATTTAAATTGCTGAATGAGGCCAAGTTTCATCTGCTTTTTGTGGCTGTTGGCTATTATCTTTGTTTATAACATTCATAGCACAAATAGCTTTCTTGCTCAAGTACATACCAGAGAAATATGAGAAAAACACAACAGTCAAACGCGTTAAAAAATCGCAGGAGCCTCAGCTTAGCTACAGGAACAGGGAGAACGGAATGGATTTGTTTGTTGTGCTGATTCAGGAGACTGCCATCACGAGCATGAGGGCATTTTGAAAGAAAACAAACCTGAATAATTTTAGAATAACAATCAAATCAGATTACTTCCATGCTGAGGTTTATCTGGAAGGCCAAGCAAAAGGCAGATTAGATGCTCGCCAGTCTATCTTCCGGGCAGAGTCAATTTGTTAATCTCTTGGCGCACGTGATGTCGTTTATTCCTGTGCGTTTTAAGTACCAAGTGAAAAGAGTTTGCATATTAATCCAAACTATTAGGCTGAAGGGCAGAAGAGCTGAGACTTGAAGGAACTGTGTAAGGAGACGGATGTTTAGCCCATTTAGAGCTTGTTGTTCATCCCTCAGCTCAAGAGCAACTTTTAAAAATGGAAAATTATCCTAATTAGTCAAACACTTTCTCCTATGTGATATTCAGGGTACTCAACTGAAGGAAAAGACTAAGAGAGGGAGGAGGGTGCTTCATTTCCCTTCTTGTGGTGCCTGGAGAGACCAAGCAGGGAAGACTGGGGGAGGGAATTGTACTTGATTTTCACAAGATCCCTAGCAAGTGTTTTGGAGCAAAGCTGCTGGGATTTTACAGCAGAGCAGTTTAATGTTTTTTGGAAAGCGTGGAGGTGAGGCAGCATAGTGTGCTGGGGCTAGGAACAAGGAACAAAGCAGAAGGTACTTTCTTTGGACAGTTATCTTTTGCTCCAACTCTTTCTGGGCTGCTAGGTGCTTACAGCTGAACGCCCTGCTCAAGAGTTCCACCTGACACACGCTGCCGGCCAACTCGACCGCAGTGAGCCAAGGCTGCTGCAGCAAACCAAGGTCCTGCCCATTCTGCGAGTCACGTGGGCAACAACCTCACTTACAGGACAGGGGAACTTAAAGAGCTGCAAGACATTTTTCTTCAAGCCCACAATGCAATGGGATTTTAATCTTCCTTAAAGATTTCTCTCAGTATCATCTTCCAAATCAGAACAATTCAGCTGGCAATGCTGTTATCCTCCCTGTTATCCTCCTTATACAGAACCAGGTGCAAACTGAGATCTCATTTCCTTCTGGTTAGCATTTATTATTATTAGATCACATAGCTGGACAGACAAACGTAGTCTGAACAGACTGAATGAGGGAGAGCAGACAGTACCTGCAGAGAAGGTAGAGCAACAGCACACAGAAGTTAAACATGCCACGCCTGATATCAAAGCCAACTGAACTTCACTGTCTGGTCGCTTATACTTTAGAATAGAAATATTCACCGAAAAGTTACAGGAAACTCACAGAAAGTAACAAGAACAAAAACACCTGGGGAAAAATGAAGAGACTTGCCAAGAGAGGTGAAGATGTGCCCAAGGGGCATGACTAAGTCACCACAACACCTGGAAGGAAGGAACAACGCTGCGTGGCTCTGCTGTTCAGGTTCATCACTCAGCCACAACGCAGAGCCCTGATCTTGAACCAGGCAGGCTAAACTGATCCTTGAATGCTGCACGGACATAATACATAATGCCTCTGGATCCTATTAGCACGGCTAAAGGCATCGTGCGGTGATGCTCCCACAGCAGCCAGCCCCGTGAGGAGGAGCTCACCCCTGTGTGACAGAGGGCTGGGTTATCAGAGGGTCATAAACTGGTTTGGGCTGGGAGGGACCTCACAGATCACTGGTGCCATGGGCAGGGACAGCTCCCCCCAGCCCAGGCTGCCCAAAGCCCCCTCCAGCCTGGCCTCGAGCACCCCCAGGGATGGGGCACCCCCAGCCTCTCCGTGCAGCCCGTGCCAGCGCCTCCTCACCCTCACAGCGAGGGATTTCCTCCTCACCCCTACCCCAAACCCGCTCTCCCCCAGTTTAACCCCATTCCCCGTGCCCTGCCCCTGCTCCCCCTGCCAGTCCCTCCCCAGCCGTCCCGCTGTGCGGCCTCCCCGCGCCCCCTGCTCCCCACATCGCACCGGTGTCTCCTCACCAGGCCCCGTTACCGTGACCGTTACCGCGACCGTTACCCGCACTGCCCCGTCACGCTGACGGGCCGGCCTCACCCCCCCCCCCCGCGGTCCCGGAGCCTCACCGAGCATGACGGGGCTGAGGCGGCGGGCCATGCCCTTGGACAGGTCGTAGACGTAGAGCTGCACCGGGTGCAGCGCCGCCGGCTCCGCCATGGGGCCGGGACCGGGGGGGGACCGGGGCCGGGGGGGGGGCCGGGCGCGAACCGGCGGCGGCGGCGGGGTCTGGTCAGGCGGCGGGGCCCTGCGCGGTGCGCATGCGCGGCCCGCGGGCGGGTGGGCGGGGCGTAGAGGGCAATTCTCTCTCCTCATTGGTCAGAGGCGCCGTGAGTGACAGCTGGGGCCGGCGGGGCGGGCACCGCCTCCATCTTGCCCCCTCCTCAGGGCGCGGCCGCCATGTCGCAGTGGGGGGCCTTCTACCGCGCCCAGCTGCACGGCGACGATGAGGAGGAGCGGGAGGAAGGCGACGGCCATGAGGAGGGCCCGGAGCCGCCCGGTGAGGCTCCCCGCCGGCCGGGGCCGCGCTCTGCCCCCGGGGGGGCGGCGGGGAGCCCTTCTGCCTCACGTTTCCCTCCCCTTTTCCCTCAGGGGGCGCCGGGTTCTCGGGCCGGGACAGCCTCATCTTCCTGGTCGATGCCTCCCGGGCCATGTTCCAGCCCTGCCACGACCAGGAGGCCGCGACGCCCTTCGACATGACCATGCAGGTGAGGCCGGGTGGCTGCCCCGCGCTTGGAGGGCTCCGAGCCATACTGTCATAAAAAAGATGTATTTCCTTCATATCCCTGTTAAAGAGAACGGTAATGAAAAATAATAACGCTTTCCCCCCAAAAAAACACAAAACATCCCGAAAAGCAACGCCTTGAACTCTTTCTCCTGGCAAAACGTAGCTTAAAGCATTCATTATGGTTCTTCTGTCCTCCACAACTCATAGGAACTGCTAACCGCCAAAGACAAAAAGCATTTCCACCAATACTGCAACAAATGTGCATGTTTTGACCCCTGTGCGTTCTTTCCAGTGCATCCGGAACGTGTACACCAGCAAAATTATCAGCAGCGACAGGGACCTGCTGAGCGTCGTGTTCTACGGCACCCAGACGAACAAGAACTCCGCCGACTTCAAGCACGTCTACGTGCTTCAGGACCTGGACAATCCAGGTAAAGGCAATAAAGAGATAAGAATGTTCATGTAGAGGGCAGAGATTAAAAAAAAATAAATTTGTAGTACTGTCAGTAACTGGCCTCTCTGAACACAGAGCTGACAGGTGAACAAAAAGGTTCTTGGTAGTGAGATGCGTTTCGGGAGGGTGGATTTAGAAATTTAGTGGAAGCTTAGAAACTTAACGGGAGCTTAGCCTTTTCTGTTATAGTTTGTTCAGATCTCCTTTCTTTGTCTTTTTTTTTTTTTCTATTTTACTGTGGTCATTTGCTTGCCTCTGTTAAAGCTAAGAGGATCTCAAAAGAACTCTTGAGAGCCCGTCATGTGCTGGCCACACTTCAGAATAATATGTGGACATTGTAAGGAGCTGCAAGTTACAGCTGGTGGAGAATATCACAGAATGGCTGAGGTTGGAAGGGACCTCTGGAGGTAATCTTGCCCAGCCTGCCTGCTCAGATAGGGTCAGCTAGAACAGGTTGTCCGCTTTGTTACCTGCTTAGGGTGTGTTGTCTCTAATTTCTGTAGGAAGTTTTGCGGTTCTCGATTTTAGCGCTTCCATTTTGTTCGGGTTACCTTGCATGCACTTGTTAACAAGAGTGCCAATTGTTGAATTGGAAAACCTAGAAGCAGTGCGATGAGTGCATGCTTGGGGCTACAGGTTATCAGACAGCTGAGAGTGTTGTAGGGGAACTCTGTCTACTAGCTTTTAATAACTGTCATTATCTCCGGGGAGGTTTTATTTCATTTTCTTAACTAGGAGGTGCAGTTTAGTGCTTTTGCTGTTGTGCTTTAATAACGCATGGGTTTTCCTGTAAGAACTGTACCTTGTCCTACTTTCAGAATTAATTGCAAGTGGGACCTGACAGGACTGCCCAAGGTTCTTCTCCTTTCTTCGGAAGAAAGTGCCTTACAATTCTAGCACATCCTTTTTCCTCTTCCTTCCATGCTTGCCCTTTTTGCCTTCGTTAGAGGCGGTAGCTTCATCATGCCGATAAAGAGTGCGAGTGAAAGGTGGATGTTGCTAAAAAGGGAGAAAACCGTACATTTACTGCCACTGGAGAGCCACATGGAAAAGACATGCTATTATTAGTTATTATGTAGTTGTTATGAAAACTTATGGTATCAATTAAATGAAAGCTGAGGATGAAAATAGGGGAAAAAAGGATGTTTTCAGATGAGATTTCAAGAGTGCTATGGAATTTGAGTGAAGGACAAAGGAAGAAGCTCTGCAGAATGCAGTAGGTAGAAAATGGAAGCTTGTCTCCCTTTGTAGAGTTGTGGGAGAAGACAGAGGAACTTCTTTTAGATGGCTGGAGAAAGGAGTCATACTTGGGCCGCAGTAATTCATAGATCTTTAAAAAGGCCGTCAGTACCTGACTGGAACGGTGTTCTGCTCCATGTGGTGATCTGCGGGCTGAATCTCACCTCTAGGCTGATGCTATCGGGCATGTGGGGCAAAGGAGCAGGAGGAGATCTTAACCTTCCCAAAGTGCTGTGGAGACAGGATGCATTTCAGTCTCTTCTCCGTTCGCTGGTGGCATTGAAGTCTGCTGTTCCTCTGAAGTGGGTACAATTGGTGCATTTTCTGCTGAGAACTTGTCCTTTCAGTTCAGGGTGCGTGATGCTTTCATCGCTGCGTGTTTCCCCCAATAGAAGGTGCCCCACATTGGTGCCAGGGCACTTTGCCTCTTCTTGCAGGTTCTTTCAGCTGATAACCAGCTTACATTATTGAAAAAGTTGGGCCATCTCAAACAGTTTTCTCAGGTAGGGGTTGGAAGGGCATCACTACAGAGCTGTTGGGGGCATTACTCACGTGTCAGCTGCAGGGAACCATCAGTGCTTATTTGGAAGAGTTTGTTTCAGTATTTCTAATACATGCAAATACTTATTTCCCTCAGGGGCAAAGCGAGTCCTAGAGCTGGACCAGTACAGGGGAGAAGAAGGACAGGCGCTTTTCCGCGAGACCTTTGGCCACAATGCTGACTACTCACTGGGCGAAGCGCTCTGGGCCTGCTCCAATCTGTTCAGCGATGTCCGAGTCCGGCTGAGCCACAAACGGATCATGCTTTTCACCAATGAGGATAACCCTCATGCCAACGACAGTGCCAAAGCCAAGCTGGCCAGGACCAGAGCTGGTGATCTGAGAGACACGGGTCAGTGTGCTCCCCTTCAGCGCAGGCCTGGAATTTGAGGCGATAAAAGTGATGTGATGGCTCCTTGCAGCAGATGTTAAATGCATTGCAGGTTCCTGATGGAAAAAGAATGTAAAATCATCAGGAATCTTTCTGGCGCTTTCTAAATGAGAATGTTTGATATCCAGTCTAAATTAGAAAATCCATTATCCAACCTGGTATCCGACAACAAACACTTCTTTCTAGGGTCTCTCTATCTACCCTCATACCATAAATCAGAATTAGAAAGGGCCACGGAAATAAACTATTTTACTTCATTGCTCTGCCTCTTTCTCCAGGAAGGGAACAATAACACTAGCAAGGGAGAAATAGCACTAAGCCAACACAAAAGGAAGATTAATGATTGCATTCTCAATTAGCAGAAGATCAGCAACCTGGGCTCAGAGACTGGAGAGCAAATGCTTCGTTAGTTCAACTATGCAGCTCAGATAAGCATTGTTTTTTTGAGTTCAGCATACGTGCTAGATCTAGAAGCTCTGAGGCAACCTTAATCCATCAGCTCTTATAACTGGGAAGGGGGAATTTCTGAACTGATTGCTTCCCTCTATGCCTGAAGGAAGATTAGGTTTTAAAGGAGCTTAGCAGAGCTGTTTCATGCACCATGTTGATGCAATTCTCAGTTAAGGAAGGAACCTTTTGCGTGCGACATTGCTTTGACTGAAGATGAAGAAGGTGTTTTGCCTTTTTCTCTAGCAACTTGCACATCTGGTGCAGATGGGGCAATTTGGATCTTTCTCTGTCAATGACAGAGAAATCTGAGAGTTGTGGATCATGCCAGTGTAAGAGCAAAGCAGTTTCAGTGATCCTCCTGTCTTTTACTTTCCTTCTAGGTATTATCCTGGACTTGCTGCACTTGAAGAAGCCAGGAGGGTTCGATATCTCTTTGTTCTACAGGGACATTATAAACGTAGCAGAGGAT
Organism: Anas acuta; assembly: GCF_963932015.1. Lineage (NCBI taxonomy): Eukaryota > Metazoa > Chordata > Aves > Anseriformes > Anatidae > Anas > Anas acuta. The sequence goes on along the minus strand of NC_088979.1, from coordinate 162,558,856 downwards.
GAGGACCTTGGGATCCAGCCTGACGAGTCAGGGAAATTGGAAGATCTCATGAAGAAAGTACGAGCAAAGGAGACAAGGAAAAGGGCTTTAGTCAGGTGTGTGTCTTGTTACGGTGTGTCATTCAGTGGAAGCAACGGGATTTTATTTTCAGACTGCATCTCACCTACCTCTTCTGGAAAGATTGGTCTCTAAAAGCATCACTACTTTGATTCCTCAATCTTAATTCCTAAGCCTGAGATTGGTGTTTCTTCCTTGGCTTCCAAGGGTATTTGTCCTTAGTGGATAAGAGTGAAGAGTGAATCTAGGCCTCCTCTTTTCCACCAAGTGATGCCTCCTGTATTCAGGTTGGCCAGAAAGTATCATGCGGAAAAAATGACATCATTGCCTAAGTAAGATATCTACCCAAATATCGTCAACTTGTGGTCTAAAATGTTCAGTTTATAGTGCAATCTGATAGAAATGAGGCTTTGCTTGTCCGTGTTAACTTAAAAAAAAAAAATTCAATCTCTGTGTGACCGATAGGTATTTTGGTCAGTAATTAGTTACATGTGGCCAGTGTGTCTAGGCACTTGGTATGGATTCACACAGCCTTGATATTCCTGATCTACTGAAAGGTTAGAGATACTTATAGAGAGATTAAAGGGAACTTGACAAAGTAGATGGGAAGTATTTTTGGAACCACCTCCTTCATAACAGTTGATTTTATTGAGTGAATTCATGGCAGAATGATGTGGGGTGGGTGCACAGTAAGTGAATGAACTCTACAGCCTCATGTTTTTTTAAATATATTAAAAAAAATCCCCACTTGAGCTGTTGTTACTAGCATTCTTGCTCCTGCGTGCAACTTTGTTTTTCTCTTCTGGGAATGTGACTCAAGTTTTCTAATACCCAAAAAGGAAGAATCCTGTACCAATGATATTTTTGAGAGGAGAGCAAGTAATGTTCACAGTAATTCACTGTCCTGTGCTCAGATCTTTAAGATTACCTTCAATTTTAAACTTTTCCTTCTGAGTTTTTCTCTTAACTTTATATATATTTTAAATCATGGTATTGGTTGCCTTGATGGATTTCTTTGGGGGAGTTTTGCTTTCTGCTTGAACGGTTGTGTGAATTCAGAGGTCATATTGCATTAAGCGCAAGTGAATTTGTCCAACCATGAACTTGTCCTGTGCTCTACCTGAGGGTAGCTGCCCTTCCGAGTGATAAAAGGTGGAAGAAATTTGGTAGTTGAACTGTGTTTAAATAATTTTTATGACCAGAAGTGACAGCGTTGCAAGAATGTTTTTACGCAAGTGAAATTAGGGAGAAAGTAATAATATGCTTCCAGTTACACGTGTGATTTAGGGTGGGGAGAGGAGGTTGGGGAAAATTATCTGGGAAATTACTGGTGTTTGTTTATTTGTTTGTTTTAAAAAATGATGGTTCAGAAGTCTCAAGCCTGTATCTGCTTTTTTACACAGGTTAAATCTCTATTTGAACAAAGATCTGTCTCTTTCTGTTGGTGTTTACAATCTTATTCAAAAAGCTTACAAGCCATATCCAGTGAAGCTGTATCGGGAAACTAACGAACCCGTTAAAACAAAAACGAGGGTGTTTAATGGAAAAACAGGCAGCTTGCTTCTGCCTAGTGATACAAAAAGGGCTCAGGTAATGTATTACGTGTCTGCTTCTGCCTGTCACTGTGATTGCTGGATGGAGAGGTGGGGGAAAATGTTAAGCCTTTGCTGCTTTTGTTTTGTATTTCACTTTCAAGATGAGATGCAGAAATATTTACATCTGTATGCCCCTGGGGATGGTGCGGTCACTTTGTAAGTTATTCAGAGAGAGAGTGGGCTGTTTCTCTGGCACAGCTCTCGAGGGAAAGCATAGCTGCTGCTAGCAGTGCGCCCAGGAACACAGCTCATTTCCTTCTGTAAGGCAGAGCTGGGTTGGCAGCATCTGACCTTGCATGGCCTTGTGCTGTCACTGCTGGTGATGGTGTTTGATTCATTAGGAACTTGTTTTGACTACTTCATTAAACATATGAGTGTGGATCACAGAGGGTTTTTAGAACTCTCCTCCAAAGAAAAAAAAAGTATATTAGCTTAGTTTATCTATATATTTATTAATTTGTTCTTTGCTTTGTCTTCCTGCTTGATAGCTTGGCTGATGTGGACTGAATGATTGTCACGTTCTGCTCAGGCACAGCCTTACTTCAAAGTGGGGTAGCCAGTTGCTAGGGGAATTGTCACAAGTGCACTTTGTGTTTCTTTCTGTTCCAAAAGCTCATGAAGTTGTTTAATTATTAGTTTTATTTATATTGGACACAAATGTCTTGAAATAAAATGCAGAAGATAAGCAAAAGGCCAAGCATCAAGCCTTTACATGTCTTCTGCAGGTGCACTACAATGCATTTTCATTTTTGTGGAATATGAATGATGCTTCAAAAATGTTGGTTCTGCCAGGAGTAGCTGACGTGCATCTGCTGCAGCAAGTTTAGAGCCAGGAATCCAAGAGGATATCTGGAAGTGTCTGGGCAATCCCAGGGCAAGAATCAGGAAACTGCATTATGTCATTCTGGGCTTGTTTGGGCCTGCTCTGAGTAACTGCAGGGCTGAGATGTGACAGCCTTTCTATTCCAGGTTTTAACCAGTGGCTTGGGAAAGTGCATTTTGCTAATGACCAGTCTGAATTTCCATTGGGACAATGGTTGCGGACTGTGACATGCCATTTCAGTGTGCACTAATAAGGAAAATTTGCTCTGTCTTCTCTAAAAAACCCTTTTCAGTAAACCCCTTTTCAGTAGTGGAAGACAGCAATTGCATCTTCTTCTTCACTTCTCTCCTCTAAGTTCTCTTCTGCTGTCATCATTTCTACATGTTCTTCTCTGGCCCTCTCTGATTTAGGTGTATGGTAACCGCCAGATTGTGCTGGAGAAAGAGGAAACAGAAGAACTAAAACGATTTGGTTCTCCAGGCTTGTTTCTGATCGGCTTCAAACCACTTTCAATGCTAAAACAGCACCACCATATCAAGCCTGCCCAGTTCATCTATCCTGAGGAGTCCCTAATAAGTGGTAAGCAAGGAAGGCAAGGGAAGAGCCATCACCTTGCATTAGGGTAATCAGCTGATTCATTGCCTGTTTGGGTGGTGATCATTGAGTGTGAAATCTTCATCGAACTTAAAAAAAAAAAAAAAAAAATTGCTAATGTTGAACTATATAGAAATAACTGTTACTGCCCCTCTCAGTTGCGGTTAATTTTCTTCTTCAATAGCAGAAGAGCTGATTGGGCTTTGTGTTTCATTCATGCAAAGCAGCTAATCATACTAAGCACGTGTAGCCCCAAAATACTTAGTTTTATCATTCATGGAAGTGAAGGATTCTAGGACATGACAAGAAGGCAAATGTGGTTTAAAGCAAAAAAAAGTGAAGATAACTGCAGTTTTCAAGTCCATATCAGCTACAAGTGTAAACACAAGACTTGGGAAGTGTGGTTGAATTAACACATTATTGGCTTGGGAAGAGAGAAGGAGAGGATGCTTAAGATTGTGTTTTCTCCTTTATTATCTATCTTTGGAAGATAATTCATCTAGAAATACAAAATGAATCCATCCCAAGCTGCATTTGTAAAGGAAAAGGTCCAGCTCCTCCATGTGCCAGTGGGTAATGAGGGCTGAGTTACAACCTTGCATTGTCTGACTGAGGAAGAACGTTTATGGTAGCTTCTCCAGCTTAGCAGTTTCCCGAATGAAACATGTTACTTGTATGCCAGTTTTTTTGTAACCACACTTATCTGGTGAAATACAAAGCAAACATACGTGGTTAGGTCTCAAGGGGGAATATTGCAGTGTGAATTCTTAATTTTTTACTTCTGCAAAACGTCCTATGATGTGCTGCTATTCCTGTATCCCACCCGACCAGAGTTAGGCTTTGTAGACATCTTCCAGTTTTCAACCTTACTTCGTTTCTCGGGCGTGTTTTCAGTTCTTTGCTCAGAACTCTCTCAGCTCTGCTCATGAGGGACAATATGAAGGTCATTTTAGAGGTTTCTCCTTTCCAAAAGTTGCTTTTTACCTCTGGAAATATTGCAGGCATTTTAAAGAAGTCACAGATAATCAATCTGTAATATCTAGGGTTACATTCCTGAACAAAGGAGCAAATCTGTCAATCTGACCTATGTAGTCTTTGCTTTACAGGGAGTACAACTCTGTTTAATGCCTTATTGATAAAGTGCTTGGAGAGAGAGGTGATGGCACTGTGCAGGTACACCATCCGCCAGAACACTCCCCCTCGCTTTGTGGCCCTGGTTCCCCAGGAGGAAGAGCTGGATGAACAGAAAGTGCAGATATCTCCTCCAGGTATGGGAAGAGATGCTTTCTTTCCCTACTCTGTGGGATGGGGTCAGTACAATAGCTTCCTGCGTTGTGTGAAAATATTCTGACATCATTTTTCTTTAGTTTTGTTATTGTAAGCATCTGATGATGCATCTGATTTTAAAGCCTAGGTCGCACCTCTGCTTACTTGGGTGTAACATGGCTACAGTATTTTCCCTGCCTCCTACCCCTTTTTAGCAGATTTAAGTAACTGAGCTAAAAGATAAAAGCCCTTTTGTCTGTTTGTTAGCTAGATGAACATGTCTTTCCCTGAATTTTATTGTATCCTTGGTTATGTTTTAAAATGTTAATATATTTCACATATAGAGCCTTGCACCTTATCAGCTGAGTGGGGAATGATTAGGGACTGCAGGCAGATTCTTGCTCTTTTGCATTTTCTCCCTTTAACTGGAAAATCCTCTACTGGCAGAATGTAAAGTAGGGGAATAACGTTGCTTGTGTACGATGTAAAGCATTTCAGAAATAACATCTAGTCATTAATCAAATTTGCAAGCAAGCCTTTTTCAAGCTCGTATTTAGTGAAAGATGGGGAAGGTGGACAAGTTACTGTGATCTTCCACTTAAAAAAAACAGGTCATGAGTTTTTCAGCTTTTAGCTATCCATTTAGTGAGATTCTTTCTCAAAAAGCCAATAGTGGTGTTAGGTATTTACATAGAGATAGGGATTTATTGTCATATTAGGTATGAAGAATTGCGGCTACTTAAAACAAAATAGCTGGCAAGTCTGGGGAGTCATCAGACCTACCTATTTACTACCTTGGTCTTTCCCATAAAGCATGTTTTTGAGGACGTTGTTCTGCATAATTGTTCTCTCGCTGTCTCTGTTCTGTGTAGGTTTCCACGTCATTTTCCTACCGTATGCAGATGATAAGAGGAATGTTGATTATACAGAAAAGGTGCCAGCCAGTCAAGAACAGGTGAACAAAATGAAGGAAATCATTCAAAAACTCCGGTTCAAATACAGGTACATGCAGATAAATAGTGTGTGGGGTGCACATAGGGAAGAACGCACAACGCTATCGCTTGCTCTGTTGTACGTATTTTTCAGCTGCAGTTTCCACACGATAGATTTTGGTGCATGTGTTCACTAAATAGATATAATTGGGATGTTTCTTCATACCTGCTAATTTAATCATAGAATTGCCAAGGTTAAAAGGGACCTCTGAAGATCATCGACTCCAACCCCCCCTGCTTAGCAGGATCACCTAGAGCACATTGCGCAGGATGGCATCCAAACGGGTTTTGAGTATCTCCAGAGAAGGAGACTCCACAAACTCTCTGGGCAGCCTGTTCCAGTGCTTTCTGGCATTCTTTAACAGGTCTACAGCAAATGTTTTAGAAAGATGTAGTTACAAATACATTGGCTGTAAAACATTCCACAGCTTAGTAGTGCAAACTCAGTGGTCAAGCCAGGCACCTTAAAGGTTGTGGTTACAGTAGTTGGGCAAGACTTTGAACTGCTCTCTAGGTATGACCTGGATTTTGTTCCACAGTATGGCCAAGCATCATTGTGCAAATGTTGCTGTTGTTACGTGTCACGGGGATATGTCAGCTATAGGTGTAGGTAACTTAGCAAGCCTTGCTAGCTCCATTTCATAACGCAGTGTCTTGCATATATAAATTACATCGAAGTTTTTACTTAGAAGGTTCCAAATGTGCCTCGGGGTTGGGGAGCACCTTGCTTCCCAAACGTAAAATGTTTGCTTGTGTACATCAAAAAAAGTGAGATGATGACTTGCCTAAACAAGTTGCTTCCCTTTGCAAAAGCCTTGTACAAACTTTATTCTTAATCGTTCTGAAATGCCCAGGCATCATGTGCTGCATGTAGCATGTTTGGGAATTCTTTGTAGTATTGCTCTGGTTCTCTGGGCTGTTGTAATTGGTTGCAGAGGTACCACATTTTGTTCTGGTTGTGCCAATCTATCACAAATCAGATCTGGGTGAGAGTATGTCAGAGAATAGGCCGTTTTCATCATAGCTAGGACAAAATTCATAAAGTGCTCTTAGGGGACAATTTTTTATTTGTAGAAAGTAGCATAGGTGGAGTCAATGCAAGATGCTTCTGCCTGTTCCTTTCACACAGCTTTTAACGTTGTGGATATGTGACAGAGATGGTCATTCAGCAGATAAATTGAAAAGAGGAAGAACAGTTTTTCCAGTGAGATGGATTGATGTGCAGGAAGGAGGGAGGTTTTACTTTGAAATAGGTTGTTTGGAGATCTTACATGTCTTATCTGGCTTCTCAGCAGCATGAACTGAAATTTTGGGGGATTCTTGACAGGACCGACAGCTTTGAGAACCCGGTTTTGCAGCAGCACTTCAGGAATCTGGAGGCTTTGGCGTTGGATATGCTGGAACCAGAGCAAGCTGAGGATTTGACAAGTGAGAATTACTGGTTGATGTGATGGGCAGTCGGATAAAGGGCTCTTGACGTCATCTCTTTGAAGTCAGAGATCAGAGATCTGGTGCTACAAAACCAAAAATCTTCTAGAAGGATGTTTTAGTCATGTGCTGTTCCAAGATGTAGAGTTTTGGACGTGTCTTCAAGAACTCTTCTTTAAAAATTCTTTCTATTTTCAAGAATCTAATTAATATCTTTGTCTGATAAATGGGCAGCATTTCTTACCGAATTATCTGCTAGGAGGCAGTGATGCCACCTTGTGGCTGTGACGATTTATATATAAGAATATCTCAAAGGGTAGAAACCTACTTTTGATGGGGATGTTTTTGTTTGTTTGTTTCTTTTGTTGTTTTAAATTTTGTTGTATGCTAGGAATAGTGTTAGAACAGCTATTTGTTTCTTCTGAAGTGATACCTAGCAAATAATCTAGGTCCCTGTGCTAGTTACTGTACAAATATGTGACAGAAACAACCTGTTCTGCAACAAACTACTTGTAACCTTAGGTAGTAAATTGCTGTAATTGTCCAAGGTTAGACCTAGGTAAAGGTGCCACCAGCTAGGGGATCTGTATCACTTCTACCATGTAAATTTTGTTCTGTGCATATATTTACTGTTCGGGGATGTGTGTGACACTATTGCACATATATAATACAAATCTTTGATATTAGCAGGAGCTGTGAATTTCCCACTTGTGATTTTCATAACATAGCTCTTCGCATGCTTGCAAGAGGCTTGCATGCTAGTTTTTACAGAAGCAAGATGGTGTCTTGTGATGTGCTTGTTTAGACTCCTGTATTTGCTCTGTTTTTAAGAGGGCAAATCTTTATCTTTTGCTAGTGCCAAAGTCTGAAGAGATGAGCCGCAGGCTGGGCAACCTGGTGGAGGAGTTCAAGCAGCTGGTTTATCCTCCTGACTACAACCCTGACGGGAAGGCTGCAAAGCGGAAACAAGGCAAGTAATGACAGTGCAGATACACAGCATGGTGTCTGTTTTCTTTTCTTTAGTTGAGGCTTCTGTGTTTTCACTGATTCTTAGCACAGGATATTTTGGTATCCAGCTAGACAGCTGCTGTAATGAGAAACTGCATAGTGAAAACCGAGTGGTGTAAGAAGGAATGTGGGTAAATTGTTATAATATATCCATATTTTTTTTATAACTTTGAGTTTTATAACAGAGAAGTAAAATTGTTAATGCATTTAGTCTGTGTTTTGGGTGAGGAAACAGACTTTTACTCACGGAACAGTTTTGCAAGCTCAAGATGGGCGTCTTTAGGACTACGTGTCTAAGTAATGCCCAAGTACATACATAGTATGGGAACCTGTGAAACTCTGCATAAAGAAGGAGTGTCAGCTGAATTCCCTGTGTGAACACAAAGTTTTGTTCTTGAGTTTGAAATCCTATCAATGAAATGCTGCATCGTTTATGTAGTGAGTGACACCTTTAGAAAGAAATGTAGAATGAGTGTGTAGATAGCCATTAAAGTGTCATGCTAATGGCTGCTAACTGTGGTGTGTCTAAGAAATGCTGATGTCTTTCTATTTAATTTTCTTTTTTAATCTTGGTGGTATAAAATTTGTCTTTCTAGCCTATGATGATCAAGCTGACAAGAAGCCCAAGATAGAAGTCTCGGAAGATTCGCTGAGGAGTTATGTGCAGGCTGGCACTCTAGGCAAGCTCACTGTACCTGCTCTGAAGGATGCCTGCAGGTTTTATGGGCTGAGGAGTGGGGGGAAGAAGCAGGAGCTCATAGATGCGTTAACTGAATACTTTAACAAGCACTAAGCAGGAACAGAAAGCCCTGGTTGACTTCCATCTGCTTATAGATGTGACTGTCTTAAGTGTATGCTGGGTCTGTTCAGTCCTGCTCTGGAAGAGAAGGCAACTGTTGCTGAATCCAGCAGTGGAGAAACTTCTAGTCGTTACGAAAAATCTCTGCAAACTCAACTTCTGTTCACAGTAGCCAAAGGCAGAATTAAATTTCCTGCTAATTCAGGTTGCCCACTGAAAGCAAACACAGTTGTGCCTTCCTGGTTTCTTAATAAAAGTTATTTTGGACTTCTTTGTAACACCAGCTATACCATCTTTTCATCAAAAAGACAGCAAAACGCACTTCAGTGTGAGTAAGAAAGCAGAATGATCCGTGCTAGTGGCATCACATGCATTCATCTGTCTGTGTGCTAACACAGGATGTAAATGTAGTGGGTTACTCTACTGGTACTAACGCTGGCAGTTTTGGAGAGTAGTAATCAAAATTGGGTTCTTTTCTACCATCAGCATTATAAAGATTACCAGCAGATCACAAAGGAGAAAATCATTGCTGGTGATCAGTAGCCAGTCCTTCGGGCAAAATGCCAACGCTTGGTAAAGCTGCTCAGCCAGGTCTTCCATTTTTAAATGGCAATTGCAAAAGCAGGTTTAAAAAAAATAAAAAGTTGTGTTCCCTGGAGGGCTGCAAGCACTGATGACAATTAAATTACTAAGATGGCACAGAGCTTTTCCACCTCTGTAGTGAGTATGAGTCAGAGTATTGAACAGGCTTCAGTGCTAAAATCCGTGCTTTAAAAATAGCTCGCTGTGACGGGTAGCCCTTGTTTGTTACTTCCACTATTTTTTTAATTATACTTCTGGAGGCTGCATCTGGGGATGTGTAAATTTTGGTTTTCAGACTCACCCCAGGATGTCCCACCTGTCTTGCAGTGCAAGGTGAGTTAAATTTTCGTTGCTGTAGGGAACAACGCTAATTGTTCCTAAACTGTAACTTGATGCAAACATGGAATACCTGAGATGCTCATTTTGGTCTGTGTTGGTTTTTTTTTGCGTTCAGCCGAGATTCTTCTTTGGCACACTCAATTAGGCAACGTGCTGAGGAATTAAGTCATGTATTAAAGTCATGCCCATACTGCAGTGAGTGTGGCACACTTGTTAGGAGCCAGCTGCAAACACTGGTGACACTGCGAGCACCCTAGCTGTACCAGCACGCTGCCCACTCGCACAGTGCTGCTCAAAAGAGGAGCTAACACATACAGAGCTCTGCCATATTGGAACTAGATGGTCTCTCAATCAGCCTGCATTACAGTAGATACTTTAAATAAGGATTTGTCTAAGCAATAAATTCCTTTTGCACTTAGGTGAGGAAGTTACCCTAAATACTTGTCTTAGCAAGACTTGAATTAAGTGCAGTGGAATAGTGAGACTGCCCTGTCCTTAATTCTGTAAATTTTCCTTTCCTGGCTGCCCTTATTAACTTTGTCTTGGCTTGCTAACCCCCGAGTGCAATATGTTCCAGGCCTTAGATGATTATGGCACATTTTGTCTAGGTTATTACATTTTTTTTCTTAAAGCAGGCTATTACATTAGGCAGAAGTTTAACAAGGATGGTGGTAGAAGGCTTCAGAGCAGAAAATTAGACAGTTTGGCTTGCTCAAGAATCCTTTATTTATGCTCCTTATATGCTTTGTTTTACATCAGCTGTTTTGGCATGGTACAGAGAGGGCAAGTCCTTCGTAGAGTTGTGCTTTTAAACACAACTAGCTCAACAATCAGCATCAGGGAACAGCAGCCTTTCTGAAATTCATACAAATGGTAGGACTCCAAAATCTTTGTATTGACTCAACAGTAATGTCCTTGCTGAGATGAATTTACCAGCCATTTATAAAAATACACAAACGTGATTTAAGTCTTTTTGTGAGATAAGTTTCATCTGTGGGGGATGTACCAGATAGAGGTATGCAGTTGGTGCCTCTGTGGAAACGTTACAGAACTTATTTTCCCTTCTGTTGTACCTCTCAGTCTTTCCTCTCTAGCTTTCCACTTTGGAAAGGTGAGAAGCACAACTGAGCTGGGTAGCCACGTGAGGAGCTAAAAGCCTGGGGATAAACTTCCCACTGTTAGAAGTCCAGGCATGCTGCAGACATGTTCGGTACGATCTGCCCTGACACGGAGGTTTATTCTGCTCAGACCACAAATTGGTTTTATTACGCAACATGTATTTAACTACAGCTAACTCTCTAAAACCACTGCTAATCCAAAATGCTGATGGTGCCTCACGCTTTTCCAGATCATGAGGTTACCCATCATTCCCTTCTTGAGCCACAAGTTGTTTTATCTGAAAAACTACTTGCTCTCTTGTTCTGGCCATGACTTCTAAGCACTGATCTTTAGCTAGATGACCATGATGTAGTAGCATCCCTCAAAGCACAGGATCCTCTTTATAATTTGCCAGAGGTATGGTACTTGTCAGTCACAGCCAAGTTGCTGTCTACTATATTTTGTACTTAAAAATCCTAGGAAGCCCAAGCTTTGCAGGTCATTGATACAATCCATGCAAATAAAACTGAAGGAGGATGAACTACCACACTGCAGTAGCCTTTAGGCAATCTCTGAGCAATTTAGCTTTACAAGTAGGAACGCTTTAGTTGGTGGTAAACGCTTCCCCAAGGGAACGACAATTATGGACATTCCTGTGTTTAGCTTTGTCAGCAATTTTATTTTCTTAGAAAGACAGTATTTAAAAATAAGTGAAATTAAGAAATTTCCCCTTCTGCACTGCTGTAAGATTTCCGCTCCCCATACAGCTTTTCCAGAAGTCTTTTGTCTGGTCTCGAGAAGAGGGTTGTGCTATGTGTAGGGACCTGGGCTCCACCTGCTGCTACACAGTAGCCACCGCCTTACACAGGGTCTGTGCTGCTTCACTTCAAACAACTCCAGCAGCCTCAACACCTGCATTGTACTGGGGAACCAACACGCCTTGTCCTCTGTAGCCTAAACCCTTCTGAAGCACAAAGATACTCACACCCGTTAGAGGCTGAAGCTTAGCAGAAATACTCAAACACAAAGGAAACTAACAGGTAGGTTAAAAAAGCCCTGAGCAGGCAGACATGGAGATAACGGGGAGGGTTTTTTTTCCTTCTCTCTTGAACATCCAACAGTAAATACAATTGTACAACCACTTTTCAATAAGTATTACAACGAGAAGGACCATGTTGGAGTGGAATAAGAGAAAAGAGGGGGAAGAGGAGGCAGAGACACTTTAAGAATTAAGCCGCTATTAAACAAAAATGTGGTGTTTTGAAATGGAACACTGGTATAAAAACTCTATCAGCACCAACTAAAGCTAGACATTAATTCCCCCTGACTTCATTTTTTAACCATTCCACACACACTTGAAATCATAGGCGTTTAGACCAACAGTCTCTCTATAGCTTGCTGGACAGACTGGATCTGAGGCTTCAGCTGTGATCCCTCCTTGATGGTGATTGAACAGGCGATGACGGGCCGGGAAACACCGCAAGCTCTGCCCAGGGCCTGCTTGGAGCGCACAAACACATAAGGCACGTTCTTGTCCTCGCAGAGAAGAGGGAGGTGCAGGATGATCTCCAAGGGCTCAGCATCGGCAGCCATCACAATGAACTCCGCTATTCCTCGGTTCAGTGTTTTCGTGGCTGTAAAAGAAACTGAAGAGTAAGCCTAGGTCCTTCCGTAATGCATATCTAATGAAAAGTAACATTAGGAGATGCTGGAATTAGTGTGAGCAAGAAGGAAATCTAGCAAGAGGACAGGCCAAAGAAAGCCAGCAACTACAGGACCATGTAATAGAACCAAGGCAGCTTCAAGTGCAGGTTGAAGTGAAGTGTGCTCAGCAGTGCACTCATGCAAGGCCAGAGGCTGGCCTTTGGAGTGCAAATAGCAGATCCTAGGGAAGGGATTATTCACAGGGTCACACCTGGGGTACTGTGCCCAGCTCTGCCCTCAAGCATGGGAGAGATTCACAACCCAGTGAGGCCAGCACAGGGCTGCTCATGTATGATGACAGTACAGACACCAGTGCTACAGTCTGAGCTTCTACCAGAGCTGTGTATAAGTGCTGGAAAGCTTTGTTCTGTCCCTGAATAGTGCTTAAGCAGGCTCTAAGAAGGAGGGAGGAAAAAGATACTCCTAATAACCAGATCTATGTAACATTATTGGCTCACAACTGGCGAGCAAACAGTCTCTATCCACAGCTTCTCAGCAAATCCTCGCTACAAACACAGCATTTTTGGCACGCTGTGCACCAGGGCGGCCTCACCTTCGTTGGCTCCCTTGCGGAGCTGCTTGTAGTTGCAGGACTGCTGCACGAGGTCCAGCAGCGTTTTGGTGAGCTGGGCATCGGCCAGCGGGTAGGCTTTGGGGTTCACCTCTGCCTCGCTCTGGGGAGAGGAGAAAGAGCAGCGCGTTACGCCAGCAGCCGGTGCGGGGTCCGCCACATCCACCGGCTGCCGGGCTCACCTCACATTCCTGCGCTGAATTTATAATTAAATATAGATATTTTTATTTTTTCCCCCTCCAAAGCCCCCCGGGCCCGGCCTGCCCCGCAGCCCGGCCTCCACGTGCTCCCCGCCCGCCGCCTCCCGGCCGGGCCCGGAGCAGGGAAGCGGGGCCGGGGCCGGGGCCCCCCCCGGCCCCCGGCCCCCGGCCTCAGCCCCGCATGGCGCCCACCCCGTCCCGCTCACCATGGCGGCGGCGGCCCCGGTGCGTGAGGGAGCGAGAAGGAGGAGGAGGAGGAGGAGGCGCAGAGCCCCGGCGCAGCGGCCCGGCCCGCCTCACCTCGCCTCGCCGGAACTGAGGGGGCGGCAGCGGGAAGGGGCGGGCAGCGCGGGGCCGCCTCTCGCTGCAGCTTCCTCGCCCTCAGCGCCGCCTCAGCCTCGGCTGCCCCGGTGGCGGCGGCTCCACCGAGCCCGTCCCGGCCGCCATGGCGGCGCCGCCATCTCGTGGGCTGGCGGCGGGGCCGTGCGGCCGCCACGCTGCGGGATGGGCGCTGCCCCTCCGCCCGCCGCTCTGCATCGCCTGCGCCCTGGGCACCCTGAGCGATGGGGGCGCCTCGGTGGGCAGCGCACACCCCATGTGTCCCCCTCATTCCCCCTCATTCCCCCCTCACAGCCTGGGCTTTGAGGTCCTGGGCTGAGGGGGCTCGGGGCAGGCAGCCCCGGCGTGGTGCTGAGCGTTAGCCCAGGGCAAAGCATCAACGGGTTGCCCTCACACTAACGGGTTCTCCTCACACTAACGGGTTGTCCTTACACTAATGGGTTTGTCCTTACACTAAAGGGTTTGTCCTCTCCCACCTGCAGCTGGTGCGGAAGAAGCACGCGCTGTCCCGGCTGCGCGATGCCCTGGCCTGGCAGGCGCTGCCCGTCATCCAGCTCTTGGCCCTGGACGAGAGGGTCTGCGCCTCTCTGGTAGGAACCCTCTTCGGTAAGAGCGCCCTTGTGCCACGCCAGGGAGAAGGCAGGTGCCTTTTGGGGGGGTAGGTGTGAAAATGCGAGGTTTCTCCACATTTCAAGCACGTTTGAAAAAAGCAAGACGAGACTTGAGTTACCCCACTCCATGCCTCCACCACCACCACTGTGAGGTGTAGCTGCTCCCCATGGACAACTGCTTGGAAGAGGTTAATTAATTTCCCCGCTCCCCAAGGAGCTGAACCGGCACATTACTAAAGCTCCCGCAATTTTCCTGACATTTCTTTGAAGTCTTCCTGGAGAACAGAGAGTGCTCTGGCTTATGGCTCTTCTCAGGCTGCCCTCACCCTGCTTTCATGCCTCACTGCTTCCTCGTCTTGCTGAACTTGGCAATATGCGAAGGTTCACACAGAAATGAAAGCATGAGCTTAAAAGGGTGCTGCAGGATCTAGTAGCAAATATGCAAAGTAGTAATCTATATAGTGCTTTTTTTTTTTTTTTTTTTTTCCCACACCATCCCGTTAGATTGGTAGAAATTCTAGTAGCTGTAGGTCTGATACCTGCTGCTTTCTGAGGGGTTGGCCTCGCAGCAGAATGCAGATGTCAGAAAGGGCCTTTCCAATAACAGCCTCGCAGATCTTGAACATCTCTGACAGGTTTCTCTTTGCATAGCAGTGCTGTTGGTCTTTGAAATGTGTTAAACAGCTGTGGGATTTTGCTGTACTTGGTGTAACTCCTGGAACAGCTGGAATCCCAGTCTAGGCTTGGGGTACAAAGAATAATATGTACATTATGGATTGAACTTAAATGAACCAAGGATACATTTGGTGCAAGAGTATAAGAGGGACCCCCAAAGGTTTAAGCAATGCTGTGGAGGAAGCAGGAGAGAGAATACTCATTTGTTGCCTAATTGTGCAAATAACTTGGAAAACATTGTCTAGTAACAGCTTCAATTTAGTGTTGGAATCGTTTTCACATGCCTTAAACTTAGTGTTTAAATGTAGTCTCAGCGTTTTCAGTACCGTGGAGGGAGAATACTGCTCTCAGTGATGGGTGTGAATGGAAGAAGGAAGGGACATCTCACAGCTGGGCTCTAACTTGTGTCGTTCCGGAGTGTTGTAATTCAGATGTGTACTGCCGGATACGTGCAGGGAGATGTGGTAATGTTTGCAGTTTCATATTTACCTACATAGGTGGAGCCACTGACTTCAACTATAAAGTGCAAGAGCGAAAACAATCTTGTAAAAAATTACAGGAGAACTGAGTGCCTCACAGGCCCTTTGTCCTGGTTAAGGGAGCCCTTTTACAAAGCACTCCTTGAGAGTATCCACCCTCCTCTGGCAAAGTCAGCTTGTTCTCATGTGAAACAGGGGGAAAACAAAACAGTACTGAAAGAATTTACAGCTCTTTTTACAAAAAGCATTTACAGCATTGTTTATCACAAGCAGGAACGAGTTCCACGGTTGATTGTGGTTTATCTTTTAGGGATGTGCCATTCCGTGGAAGACAGCGATGCCCAGGACCAATTCATAGAAGGTGAGAGGCAGGTGTCATGTCTCAGCCACTGGCGGTTTGTGAAGAAGGGTCCGTCTTGTCTGACAGTGTGAATGAGATGTTCAGCCCCTGCACAGTTGGAATTGGGGAGAGCATCTGTTTTCTTTCAGCTGCAAGAGGGACAAGCAGGCTGTGCCAATATTTGGGGGGGGAGGGTGAGGGTAGGGAAGAGGTGCGTGCGGATTTAAATATTAACATTTCTCTGACAGGTTCTGTATGCACCTTGAATTTAGCATCAGTTTGGTAACAGTGGTAAACAAAGCTCCATCTCTGGGCCTGACTGAAGTCTAATTAAAGCAAATGGAAATCTTCCTGTTGGCTTCAGTGAGCTTTTGGATCTACTGCTTTTTCCTCAGGACAAAGAGTATTTGGGATTTAGCTGTGCAGGTTCCAGATTCCTCTTTGTGAGGAGTCCTTCATTTCTGATCCAAAGGGAGAGCCTGCAGGTCTGAGAAGGGATCTCTGCAGCCCAGTTAACCTTGGGTATCTCTGCTGAGTCTGGTGATATTTGCAGAGCAACAATTTCCTACTGTCCAGCCACGAGAGATGAAAGGAGATGTGACCAGCTCCTTTCAGAGGGGTATAAGTTTTCAGGCATGTGTTTGAAAGGGTGTTACGAAGGTGAGAGGTCACTCTGCCATGATATGGTTTTGCTGAGAGATAGATGCTCTCAATCAGAGGAATTTTAACTTAATGACACCTAATTCTTGAAAATTCTTAGAAATTATGAGAGTTCTGGGCAAGAAAGGACCATTAAACCATCTATATATCACCTGCCTCAAGATACGCCTCTGCTGAGAGGTGTAGCTCTTTAGCTAAAGTAGGTCTCCTAGATAACCCTGCAGTGTTGCCCTGGATATACCCAGAGACAGTGAACCTAGAAGTCTCTGGTATTTTTTACGATGCTTTCTTAGAATACAATTGAAAAGAATGTGGTCCTGTAGAGTGTGCTCTGCTTCAAATGAGTCATGCCACGACAAGAAGATAGGTACAAGTTGTATGGAGCGACGTTGGGCACGGTGTCTCAGTTAAGGGGAACAAAGATGAGCCGGGCCTTGCTTTCTGGAGAGGTGCATGGGGTACCTGCAGTCGGTAGAAGTGGCTGGTAGGCCTCAGGGGCAGGAGCAGCTGGAGGAGGAGCTCTCAGACTGCTTCCAAGGACACTCACAGCTCCGATGCCTTCTCTGGAAGGATGTTTTCAAAGGCCAGTTTTCATACAGCAGGAAGCCTGTTCTATTCAATTACCATTTTTTTTTTTTTAATAGTTTCTGACTAGGGCTTTGTTTCCTTCCCTTCCTGGTTCCTTATGTTTACTTGGTGTCCTGATGCTCTGTTTGTCGCTTGCAGCTCATTTCCACGCATGGTTTGTGGTGCTGCTAGAGCAGGATTGCTGTAATATTGCTGCGGAGAGCCCCGGCTGGGCTATCAGGAGTAATAGCGCTGGGACTGCTGGTGTTCCCCTGCTCTCTCAGCACCCCCGCGCCCATTTAATGTCTAAGCTCTTTGCTCACTGGCCTGCTAAAGCCCTGTGGAGGATGGATTGTGAGCGCTCTTCCATGTGAGTTACTGATCCTGTTTCTTCTGCCTAGTTCTGGTGCAGCTGGTAGCGGAGCTGAAGTCCGAGCAGTACTTGCACTGCATTTTGGATGAAAGCCAAAAAGAGGTCAGTGAAGGTGAATTCCCTTCAGTCTTTCAGGGGTTGAAGAGATGGCCCTCCAGGACTGCAGGTACTGCACTCAGATACAGCTTCTGCTGTAGCATGACATCCTAATGCCAGCTCCCGTACTGTGATTTTGGCGTTGCTGGTGTCTACTCTGGAGTTTTCTATCGTCCCCATGGCACATTGCAGCTGTACGGCTTCATGCTGTTCATGAAGCTGTGTGCCTTCCTCTGATTCTTCTTTTTCCGCCCTTACCATGACAGCGGTATGAAGAGCTTTCCCAGCCTGTGCTTTTGCTGTCTTTATTCCTAAATTTGTGGTAGCCCTACGGGATACAAAAAATCGGGAAATAGCAAAAGTGGGGAGAAGTTCAGCTGGTTCATCTGCTCGTAAAGAAGCTGGAGAGGAAAGGGAGGAAAAGGGACAATAAGCAAGAGATTTCTTGGATTAATTAAAAGACCACTGCTGCGTTTTGAAGACTTAATAGGTGTGTTCAGAGTTTTCCTCTGATCTATCCTAAATGGTGAAGAGGACCCACTTTAGGAATGATCCTGTTCTGGAGCACGATACATCAAAGAAAGCTCCCTGTTCTGTGTGCATTTCTACCTTTGGGCTGTGTTCTTAGCCATGAAACATTTTCTTTTTTCTTCTTTCTCTCTCCTCTACAGCTGAGCAAAGCAACTACCATGAGAGGCAGCCTCCCCATATTCACTCTCTTGGGCAAGCTGGCAGATACCATCCCAGTCTTTGCTGATATACTGGTGGTAAAGCACAGTGAGTAACCTGTCATGCTCCACTGAAGGGTTGTAGTCACAGCCCTAATACACATAAGTGTGCATGCACTGCCCCATCCCCGATGTGTGAGTTTATGAAGGCTGCACAAGAATCTTGTCCCTGAAGTTAGGGTGGCGTTCAGACCTCTTGGGTTGCTGGTCAATACCTTAATAGCAGGCTTGATGTCGTGCTCTTAGCCAGCCTGGCAAAACCAGCCTCTCTAAACTGGGCTTTGTATGTATGCCCTGCAGGAATATGCATTTAGTTTTTCTTTCCTTGGTCCAGCCCTTGGGGGTCTGGTAAGCATACTTAGCTGTGTGTGAAAGTAGCTGGGGGTGGTGGACCTTCCTGTGCTGAACAGTGAGCTCCTCTGGCTATTTTTAATTGTATCTCTGCTCGGAGACTCTTAGAAGTATTCCCTGATTCCCTAAATGTTTGACTGGGTCAGAGGGAGTGCATCATCTAATCGTGGCATTCAGTAATCTGCACACACCAGTCTGTCTGGTGGGCTTCTGCAGGTCGTTTTGACTGGGAGGGGACAGTGAGTGGCTGTGTGGTGCTTGGCTGCCTACTGGGTTTAAACCACAACACCAGGTTTCAAGGGTGCTGTAACAAAGTCAGTTCATTAGTGTGAATGCTTGCAATTTCTGTTCCTCACACTAGGTAATTTAGTGGATCATCTACCATTGGGCTTGATGTACCCAAACGAAGGTGTAAAGGCTGCTGTGTGCTACTTGTATGGCAAGCTGTACTCTTCTCCTGTTGGCACAGAAAGGCTCTCAGCACACTTCGAAGAAAAGCTGTGTGGTCTCTTCTTGAATACTTTGGGCCATGCTCAGACAAAGGAGCTTCAGGTTAATTGTTTGGGTAAGGCATTGCTGAGAGAAACTGCAAGGTGCAAGGGAAGGCTTACAACAAAGGAGAAATCCCTTGGTTGGTTTAGATGCCCTGATGTGGGTTGGTCCCTAGAAGAGCTGTTTTTCTGCTTGTTTGAAGCAGTTGATCCTTGCTATTAGCATACAGCAATCAAATGACCCAGACCTGCTGCTGAGAAGTGCATATGTGCACTGCGTATAAGTGAATGCCCAGAAGTGTCTGAATGCAAATGCTATGCACAGACAGGTGGGTTTTGTAGAGCAGTGGGATGGAGTCTGACAAATATCATCTTCAGGTATGGAGCATCATGTTCTTCAGGTTAAAAAGGTAACTTGGAGGTGGTGTTTTCATGCATTTATGCTTCCAACTGCATTTACGTGCTGGAGTGCACAATTTCAGCCTTCCTGGCACTTCTTGTTTGCAAACCATCCAGGGAATTCCTTTTTCTTGTAGGAGGT
The DNA here is from genome assembly GCF_963932015.1 of Anas acuta. Lineage (NCBI taxonomy): Eukaryota > Metazoa > Chordata > Aves > Anseriformes > Anatidae > Anas > Anas acuta. The sequence goes on along the minus strand of NC_088979.1, from coordinate 162,539,549 downwards.
GAGTAAGAATTGAATTGCTCCTTAGATCATCTGCTCAGCCACTAGAAAAGGATGATGATTCTTTTGAAAGCTGAGCTCAGGCATTACCCTTGTGAATTTGTACTGATGTGTACTGATGATTTGCATCAATACCTGTAACAGTGCTCCATAATTTTATACCAAGGGTGCTTTTTTTATATATGTGCGGATGTTCTTTAACTAAATGCAGATATTTATGTAAGAGCCTGTCCCATGTGCAGTATGATGCTCACTCTTGCTCCCACTTTTTCAGGTTTGCTAAAGGAGCTGCTGAAGTCTGACCATTTTGTATCCATTCTTATGAATAATTCAAGGACAGAGGAGGAATCTGAAAACTCTGACTTCTTAGAAGGGGAAAATCCACTTCCACTTGTTCTCAAAAAGGTGATTGCTGAAGTAGTCTTACAGTATGCAGTCTATGACTTTCTAACAGGTTATCTCTTATTCTGAGATGAATTGTTGGTTGAAGTAAAAATATATTAGTCTGTATTGAATCTTTATTTGATTAACTTGAATGGTGTTGCCAACGCTGACTAGCAGTAGAGACTGCAGTGGAAAATGGGGACACCCCCATAGATCTCCTCATTGTTCATTCGTGAATCATGCAGGGGAGAAGTTTTCATTGTGGCCTCAGCTGGCTTTACTCACCATCACTTGAAACTCTTGTAGTGCCAGTAAGACTAAGCACCAGGGCAGAACTATCCTTACTTCTCTAAGTATATATATATATATATATATATATATATATATTCTTGTATTCTCTATTGTGGTTCTTGTGTTGCATTTTTTTAGTGCATTTTAGCCTAGTATTTTGTCTTACCATACCAAGTTTAATCAGCAAAATACATGCCAAAAGAGAGAGATTTTATTTAGTTATTTTAAATTTTAAAATTTAGAGGGAACTGTTCACTACTCATATCTGCGCAGTTGACTTCCTATTTTCTTTCTGGCTTTTGCTTCCCATCAGCTCTTGTTGACCAGAGATGAGATGTTACAGGCAGCGAGTTCTCACTGTGTGGCTGCAGTGCTGGTTCACTCTCCCAGTAGATATGCTTCTGCCTTTATCCATGCAGATGTCCCAGGTAAAGCAGTGCGATAACATTGCATTGTTTGTCTGTCTGTTTGTTTTAGGAATCAGCCTGGCTCCATGATGGCATAATCTATGCAGTGACCTTTTTGTGTCAGTAAAGATGTCTAATGTGATTTTAGAAACAGAAGTGAAGAAGGAGTTTTCAGTTGAAAGTATAGCAGCAGCTGTCAACAGGCAGAATGAAGTTTCCCCTGCAAGAATTTGGACATTCCTTGAGGTCAAGGTCCATCATGCAGTATAGATACAAAGCCTAAATAGGCTGGGTTCCCATCTTATCCCATTAAGTATTGTAAGCGTGCACAGAATTTGGTCCAGGAGCTTTAGAATCCTTTTCAGATGTGGGGGAGATGGTTCATTGGTTCACTCTACTCACAAAACACAGAAATACTCTGTTTTTGCAAATTCTTTGTGAGATACAAAAGTTCTGAGGAAAAAAAGATCACTTCATCTGTTATAGCTTGCTTTGTGGCTCTTCATCTGTGCCAAGGGTTAGAGCCACAATTCAGCTCCTGCTGGATAAGTTTGTGCTGGGAAGAAGCCTGCCTGTGTGTCTCTGCTCTCTGTTGAAGACTAGCATACCTCCAAGAATTCACTCCATCCTCCGTTCCTGCCATTTCATTATACAACAGTTCTCCCTATGGCTGTTGCTATGCCTCCTGCTTTCCTCCTCCTTCCTCTGCTCCATTCTCGGAGCAGCTGTGCACACTGTGAACAGACTGCCTTTTACCAGGGTGCCCTTATTTGTGCTCACAGAATTCCTGTTCGAGTGTCTCTTGTGCAACAGCGAGATTCTCATCTGGTCAGTGTACTGCTGTCTGCTTCTGCTAACTGAAGAGCGCCTTTTCTTCTCCAAGTGTCACACAGTCTATGGTGAGTCATCAGCCTTTCTGACAGAGCGACCGCGAGTGATGCTGCCAGCATTGCTTGTGCCTCGAGCTGCATTTCAGCACTTCGCACACAATCACAGCTTCCAGTCAGGATTTATAAAGCACTGAAAATGAGTACTCACCAGATATATTTGTGATGTCTGCCGCAGCTTGAATTTACAGTGCCACCGTCCTAACGAGTTTCTGATGAGCATGCATACGTTATACTAACCAGTTATGATGACTGTTAGTATAACCTGACTGTTACTAGTAACCAGTTATCAGGAGCTACTACTAGGTGCTGCTGTGGAGTTGCCAAGGGTGGATTTAGGAAGGCCAAATTCCTTCCATTCTTCTGAACTTTCCTCCAGCAGTGGAGATTAAGGCCTGTTATCAGTGAGCTGAATGAATACAGTGTTTTAGACAATTGTTTCTGCCAGGGCTCAGAAAAATGATTGTTTAAATCTTCCTTCTTTTCAAAAGTTCATTTTGCTTCCATCCTGGAATTTGGGGTATTAAAAACCCTCCTCTGCCTTCTCTTGAACATTGCAGGTATTGAATCTCTGGTGAGGAGTCTCCAAGATGTCCTGCAGCTGAACAACGTGGAGTTACAAAAGCAAGGACTGCTGCTCTTCACTGAAATACTGAAACGGTGAGGAAGTGCCCTCTACCTGGCTTGCACAGACAGCATTTGGTGCTCCAAAATGGAAACTGTTGTGCTTTTGCTTTTTAAGGTTTTTGTCCAAGGACAGATACCTACACTGCTAGAGCTTTTGTGTTTGAAGCATGTTGTCCTCTTTGTGCATACAACCACCAGTGTATCTGCATCTCCCTGCTTCCTTGGCAACCTGGGAGGTGAATTCTCCTTTCAGCTGTAGGCAGAACAGGAGGGGAAGACTAGGAAGGTCCAGGTGTATTTGAGCAGGCTGGCTCCTGCTAAGAGTGACAAAACAGAGCATGTAAATTCCATGGCTTCTAGTCCTCTGTAGTCCTCTGTCATCAGCTGAGCTAAATTCAAATAGCAAAAACAAATTCCAGGCTGAAATATTAATGTGTTCTGTCAGTTTTTCCCTTGTTTTCTGCTAAGGAATAACATACCCTGGCTTGTTTATCTTCTGTGTTTCCTGTTCCTGCCTGTGTGATCTTGTTCCTGTTCTGTCATGGTAGTGACAGAGTCTTGTTTTTGCCACTTAGTTCCCCCAGGAGAGCCCTGGAGCTGAATTTTGGAAATGTCAGTCAATTTTATAGCAAGTGGTAGGTTAAAAAGGAGAAGGAAAAGCAGCTGCACTAGAAGAGCGTGAGGATGCCAGTGTGGGATCTGTCAGAAAGAGAAACCAGAATGTGGGAAACACTAATTACAGCATTTATGCTTGTAAAACAAAGGGAACGCTCTGTGCAATTACTCCAATTTTCTAGCGCACACATTCTGTTTCTCTGAGGTTCACATTTGAAATGTCACTTTATTTAAAACTATACCGTATGGAGAGAAGGGTCTCATCCTGGAACCTCTCTTCTTGTTTTGCCTTGCAGCTGGATTCTCTTGCTCTGTAAGTGACCACCACGCTCTGGTGTTGCCCAGACAGGATGTGCTGCCTCTGTTGGCGCTGTTAGAAGTGTCAGGAACGGGGTGCAGCTCTCCCTGGAGTGCTCCTTGCCTCTCCCAGCACAGAGTGGCAGGCACTGTTAGGGGCCTGGAGACAAGAGGCTGCAGGATGGTGCAGGAGTGCTGTCCTTAATGCATTTTTCCCAGGCCCTGCAGACATCCTAGTGCACCATATTGCAAGTGGGTTTGTGCCTCTTGAGTGAGTCAGCAGCACTCCTCCATCCCTTCCTCCCTGCCTGAGTCAGCGAGGACTTTTTTCCCAATGTGTTTTACTTCAGAGGGTCAGTGATCAAAGGAAGGAAATAGAGGGGATTAATAGAATTACAGTGTAAGTAGAAACAACTTCAAGTTCAGCACATTACTAATGGCTTGGGCCAGAGGCTGATCCTGGTGCCTGAGCTCCCCAGCCTTTTCCCTGCCTTGCCCACCTCTCAGCCTTTTCTCACAGCAGAACGTGAGGTGACTGTCAAACCGGATTTGATCCCGTTGAGTAACTAAAGAGTGGTTCTGCCTCTGCTCACTTTTTGCCCTGAAGCTGAGCTGCAAATTTAATTTCTACTGAAGTTTACTTTTCTCTTACATTTCTGCATGGGAGCTTGTGCTCCTGGCTTGCCTTAGTCTGGCATGTCTGTGAAAACTGAGTATCAGGGAATACTCTGGCTTCCAAGGCTGGATGCTGTCATGCTGTCCTTTTCTTGCCTTGCTTTGGAGAGGCCCCCTGGCAGGCCATTAGTGCCTCTCTTCCACATGTAGCAGCCAGTCTTCTCCCTTCTTTCATGATTGTACCTGACTTGCCAGGAGCCACATGAGCACCGTCTGCCCTTTGCACATCTCTGCCCAGTAATGGGATTAATGACTCGCCATCCCTCCCTGCTCTTGTGTTGAATGCTCAAAGGTGTTGGGCCACAAGGTGATCAGATGACCAAAATGATCACTGTCAAGAAAAAAAAATCAAAACTGTTGGATTATGTTTTTATTTTATCCTGTTTACTTTTTATGTTCTTGAAAGTTCCAGCCCTGCTGGCAGCATCTGCCATTAGAATTGCTGTAGGACTGTTAGGGAAGCTATTCTCATGGCCTTGTCCTTGTTCTAGGACCATAGGACAGTAGTGTTTACTTGTTTACTCAGAAATATGCATTGCCAGATTAATCTGCAAATGCCAGAGCAGATGGTCTCGGAATTAAGTCCTAGGTAGAGAGATCTCTGTGTTTTGCAGAGCCTGTTTTTCATGTGCTTTTCATGTCACTATTTGCTGCCATACTCACAGCGTTATCCAGGCTGTGTGTTTTTTTTTCATCATAGTAGGGCTCCAGACCTGCTGAAGTTCACTCTTTGTAGCAAACCCTCCACCTGCTCAGATTTGAGGCTACATCCTTAGGAGCAGCTGGCTCTGAATACTGAAAAGGATGCTTGGAACCACACGGCTCAGCTGTCCATTTGGTCAAATAAGGAGAGGGTGATACTGTTGCTTACTCTGACAATATTCTTCTTGCTTACTCTGTTTCCTCTTCGCAGGCAACCAGTGGAAATCACGTTATTCACAAACCGAGGGGTATGTCTAGATGCCATTGATGTTTTGATGAAGACAGTGGACTGCCCAGTGCTGGAGGTGGTAGTGGAGGCTGTGAAAGCTGTGGCAGCTTTTCTGAGGTAGGCAGGAAAGCGTTTGCAGGCTTTTCTTCAGATAGCTCTGAAGAAGTGTTGGTCTCTGTGGCTCCCTTGTGTCTGTGTGGGTGAGCGTGTGCTGCAGTGGGAATTCTGGCTGAGGCAGGATGGGTGTAGCAGAGCTAGCTTCCCACCCACCTGCTGGGGCACTGGAGCTGTGGTAGGCAGCAGGATGCTGCAGCAAGGACCTGGCATCCCAGGCAGGCCTGTAACTGCAGCTGCTGTGGCTTTGTCGTGCTCTGGCCTATCCAAACAGATCAGACCGCGTACAGATGTGCTTCCTGGTTGTAGTGGGAGCAGACACTAAATGCAGCGAGGGTGTGTTTGGGCTCACATCTGCATGAAGGCACTATTCAGACTTTGTGACCTTAATATGCTGGGCTGGAGAGAAATGGCAGCAGCACACTGCTGTCCTGAGGGGTGTTATTTCTGCCGGTGTCACCTTCCCATGTGGAGTGTCCCCAGCAGGGAACGCACATGCTGTCTGTCTTTCTTCTTGTTCAGGAAGGACCACCTGAGCTCTCCTCCAGTCCCGTATGAAAAGCTGCAGGAACTGCTGGAGGTGGTGCTGAAGAGATGTGCTGACCTTTCCCCACCACAGAGCAGCAAGAAGCATGCAGTAAGTCAAGAGTTGTGCTTGTTGCTAGGACCAGGCAGGGTAGGGATGATCATCCTAGCGCAGCATGTTGTTTATATATTCCATACCTTTACCTGTGGTTTTGGGGGTCTCTGGTGTTTTTTTGAACCTCATTCCTTGACAAGCTAACAATCTTTGTCTCTGAAGGAGCTGAAGATGGATGCTGGTGAGTGCTCTTTTTAAATCACTGAAAATTGGTGGGGCACCAAGTGAGCGTGCTGCTCTCGTTATATATTCAGTGCTGCTAGGTTCATTTGAACCTCCCCTTCTTTGGGCCCCCGCCTGTAGGCTGCATCACGCAATCTATTTTTTTGGCAATGAATGTCTCTTGCTGTGCCTTCAGACCAAGAGAGTCACGTTGTATGCACAGTGATCCCTTAGCAAGGGAGCTGTTAGCCGCTATTTGAACTGCCAATCCCTTCCTGTTCCTGGAATATGTTCCTGGAATATGTTCCTGGAATATGCAGTTAATGTGGTGTGCTGCTGGGACCTGTGCACCTGTGAGGGGAGCTCCCATCACTGATGACTACTGACAAGGCAAGGGATGAGCCTTCTTGCTCTAGGCTCAGGGTCATGTAGGTTTAGATTGCATTTTTGTGGCAAGAGCATCTTGTGGGGGTGCCAGAACCCCAAATGGCTGCTGAGCTATCTTTAGGCCCAAGTTGTTTGGTACCAAATGTCTGCCTTGTCTGCCTGGAGAAAGCAGAAAAGCTTTCTGCCCCATAGATAGGTGTTGGTCAGTCTGTTTGCACACACAGCTTTGTGTCAGGACAAAAAGCTTTACAGGAAGGAAATCAGGCAGATAGTAAAGACATTCAGGCTGTCTTTAATGGGGGAAAGGGAGAAATGATTGTAGCTGTAATAAGGTATCAATTAGGTAGCTGTAATAAGGTATCAATTATCAGTATCAATTGAGGAAAGATAAGGAGTTCTGAACTGCCAGGCCCAATGCGTTGCCAAGTCATCCTCTGGCAGTATTCAGAGCAGATCATTGCAACGGGTTACAGTGTAAAGGTAAATTTTGAGCTCCAAATGGTTCCCAGTTTGGGCAGATGATAAACTCTGACCCTGCAGGTGGCTTCTGGCTAAACTCAATCGAATGCTGTGTGGAAATAAGGGCCAATACATGCATAGTTGCTTACAAATCTGAGCCAGAGTGGAGAACTTACAAGATTTCTGAAGAGGGAGAGAAACTGCTCAGCACTGAGTCAACAGTAATTGGAAGAAATGCAATAAAAAAACAACCACACAAGTATTCCCAGAAGAATTTGAAGCTGAGCTGTTTAAAACTCAGATTAGACCAAACCATGGCAATACAGGCTATACTGCCCAAGGGACAAGGTAGTGCAGAATTAGTAGCCCTGTAATTCTGCCTTCCCTTGGAAGAGCACAGTAAATCTCTTAACTCTGCCCTCCCTAGGGAAATCACAATAGTAAAGAAACATCTATGTAAAAGAAGTGATTGAAATGAAAAATGTTCTTCTCCTCCTGCTGGTACCAGGGAAGAAAGCCATTTTGTCTGACAGTGAACACAAGATTTTGAAGAATTCTGTCCTTTAACAGGGTGATCTCCTGTTCCCAGTGTCTCAGAGCCTTAGCAGAGTTTCTCAGAGACAGGGCCAGCTCTTGCTCAACACCCTGGAAAGTTTCAGAAGTGCTTGCAGGTGAGGACAAGGGAGGAATGCGGGTGGGTAATATGTGTGCCTGTCCATCTGTCCGTGTGACTGAGTTCTTTTACCAAACCTACCACTGAAATACCACAGGTGGGTTCAATGCATGGCACTTGTCAGTGAAACAACAGAAGGAGGGATATGTAGTTACAGTGAACATTTTGTGACACCTGTATGTGCCTGCTAAGAAATTTCACTCAGACCTAGCAGCTTCATATTTTGGCCAGTGAAGAACTGCTTGGAAATTAGCCCAAACTGGTGGTGATGTAAGAACTGTGGGAAGGTATGTGTGCAGCTTATTCCTGTGCCATCATCTGCCCCAGATGATGACCTTGTTATTTGCTCACGTCTGTAACCTGTTACTGCAAGTGGGTTTATAGTCACCGACTTTTCCCGTTTTGCTGTGTGAGAGCTCTCTCTCGACCCCTACCTGCACAGGAAAAGGTGATAGATGAGTTTGGGTATGAAACCAGATCTGCTGTTAGGCGAGTCTGGTCACCATGGTTATTTTGCCTTGCATCACTAATGTTTGGCTTGGCTGAGAGAATTCAGTCAGAAGATGTCCCTGTCTGTGCTGACCCAGTCTCTTGGGATGGTGCTGAAGGTTGTCATGGTTTTTGGATGAGCTGAGTGGCCCTCAGTCTGATTTTCACAAGGTTTGCTGCATTGTGCTCTAGGCACTGTGGCCTGGCTTCATAACTTCACTCTTGTGGTAATAGGGCCTCCCACAGCAGATATTTTATTCAGAGAAGCTAAGTCTTCCTTTCCCAAAGTGTGGTCATCTTGTGCAACATTGCTGACTTTTAATAGCTTCACTCAAGAGGTAGCTCCGTGTTATTGCCAGGCTCCTATGTTTGCAGCCCATCAAGTGTCTGTGGGGTCCTTCGTGGTGAAAGTTTTGGTGGAAATGCAGTGTCTCCTGGCTTCCTTTACAGAGTGAGGAGGATTCCTCTCTCCTCTGGTACCCGCTGTGTGTTTGTAGGTTAGCAGTGGAATTCCAGACTGACCCCATGGCCCAGGAGAACGCTTTCACTGCCCCTGGCTCAGAGAGCAAGGAGACGCTGAGCAACTTCTCTGAGTTCCTGCTGAGGATCTGTGACAGTCTCTGCATCCCCATGGTCATGGTAGGGCTTCTTTTGGACTTGATCTATTCCTTTAAACTTGGTCTATTCCTTATGAAAGGTGCCCTCAAGCACCGCCAGTAGGTGGTACAGGTCTTATGGCGAAGAGAGCATGTAGAGTAAACCCAGAATAGCTGTGACGTTTGCCACCTCTCCAGAGCGAAATGTGGTATTACATAGTTCGTGCAAAATGGGAGCATTTAGCCTCAGTGGGTGGAGAAATTCTTAACGTTTCCATGTAGATGGCAGTGTCTTTCCTCAGACCATGCAATCCCCGTAGCATGCCTGCCATGTTATCTAATCCATGGCAGCCCTGTTGCAAACGTTGAGGAAATTTTACTAGTGCTTTGCCACAGGTTTAGGTATGGATCCTTGCAGTTGCTGTGGGGGCTTGAAGGTGTTTTGGCTTTATAACCAGTCTGCTGGTAGGCAGCTGCAGGGGCACTGCTGTTATCGGTCCTAAAGGGAAGGTGAAGTGCGTGTCCAGTTTGGCAAAGCTGGAGACAGAGTGCTGCTTCTTGCTCATTGGATTCGGGTAAAAATTAATGAACTGTGGTAAAATTGTCCAGTGACCTTCTGCAGGAGTGAGCTGAGTCGTTCTATTCCAAATGTTTTAGTGCTGGGCTCTGTGGAGAACTCAAATGCCTGTTCACCACTGCTCAATAAAACTCTACATTAAGTGTTGCTGAAGTCAGCTGCACTTAAGTATATGTCCCGTGGTGTATGCCGTGCTGCAGAACCGGCCGTCGGACCTGCAAGAGCAGGGTAATGTGGGCAGCAATGGGGCCTGACTGGTTGCCAGCTGGAACCAGGAAAATGTTTCATGTTTGCTGTAATGCCTTGCAGTGTTAGCAGCGTAGCTCGTAACATCAGCTGAGGGGAATGTTAGTTGCTTTCAAAGTGCTACCAGGCGTTTTGGTAGAAATATTAAGCTATCTGTTTGGATTTAGGAAACTTCCCGAGAGGGCAGGAGGCAGGAAGAAAGCTGCTGCTTTCAGTGTGTATTGCATATCGTGCCTCTGAACCTTTATTTCTTCCACAGAACTACCTGGAAAGGGCTGTCAGCTCGTCAGTGATGGAGGTTTTCATCTCAGCACTGAACACCCTCTTTACAGTGGTGCCAAACATGCGGATTAAGTTCTCCAAAAAGCTGGGTATGGTGGTAGCGTGGGATCACGTTCTCTGTGCTAATTAGAACTCCTGTGTACTCTGTATTCCTTGCTCTTTGCACACCAGAGCAGTGACACACAGAATTCAGTTCTCTCTTCTAAACATGTAGAGCTGTCAAATCTTCCCTTTTCCTTCTGAGCAGACAAAAAAAAAAAAAAACACTCAGATACTTTCCTACAAACCTAACTTGGAATAGTTTATTGTGGGAGAGACGGCCTAACACATGTATTCTTACTGGTATGGCCTGCCTTGTTCACTAGGCTTGCATGGAGATAATTACGGCACCAGGCTACTATTTTTCTTTATCGTACATATTCTGTGCTCCTTTGACATTTCTGCCTTGCTTTCTGTCTAGCATCCTCCTCCTTCATCCGCCTGACGCTGGAGCTGAAGGCCAGATTTTGCTCTGTACAAAGGTATTGTGCTATGTGAATTGTGAGTGAGGCAAAAATTTCCGGAGGGCAAAGCAGATCAGGCCTTATCTAATGCACCCGATTTAAGCAAGAAGGGAGGTTAAGAGACTCAGGAGTGGTTGTATCCTACGGCAAATTGTAAACACTGCCTTTGGAAAAGCTGCGTCTGTGAGAAGGGAGAAGCAGTTAGCTAGGGGGAGGGTGAATTTTCACAGCTCTGCGAGAATTCTGTGCTCCACTGTGAGCTGTGCAGAGGTGAAGCAGTCTGAGTTTTGAAGAGTGGAGTTGGTGGGTGCTTTGTAAAGGAGTAACAGTAGCATCAGCTCCATCTGAGCTCTGGCTTCCAAGGCACATATCACCACTACCTTTGTTCCCTGGGGTGTGATAATGCGTAAGATGTGGGAGGGAGGAGGAAGACTTCAACAGGAGGCCTTGCAAAGGGTCTTCTGTAGCAGAGATTACAATTTCTAGGTTGAGTAACACTGGGGGAGTCTCCCTTCTGCTCTGCAGAGATGTTTTACCTCCTCTTCCCTGTGACTGTATCTCATTAAAAGAGTAAACAAAATACACTGCACCCTCATCCAGCTTAACACTGTGGAAATTAAAGTGGGGATGTCTGTGCCTGTGGGTGGTGTGTGGGGAGTGACCTCGGTCTCTAAATACAGTAGTGTGAGGCATCAAGGATGCTGTGGTACAGTGCGAAGATGTTTATGTCCTATTCTGCAACGAAATAATTGGAGAGAGTAGTTAGAAATAGAGCTGGTCTCACCCTTTCAGGCGATATTCTATTGACATTCTTCATGGTTCATCCCTGGAAACACCATGGTGCCAAAATCTTTCACACCGGCAAAAAAGTTTTGGCAGGCAGTGTGTGATAGTGGCAGTGTGAAGAGGATGTTTCTAGCCTTCTTTGCTCTATCTTTCTGCTCTTCACAGTAATCCTGCCTTGAATCAGGCCTGTTCCAGATTCCTCTGCAACTTGTGCCTGAGCCTTTACTCTGCCACAGAGAAGGAGAGAATTTCTGCTCAGGAAGGCAAGTGCAGGGAAGGAGACACATTGCTTCATTTAGGTTGAGGTCCTGCCAGCCTCTATTTAGGCAAAGGGGGAAAAGAAAGGGGGGGCAAAGAAAGGAGGAGGAAAGGGGGGGGGCACATATAAGCTCTATTTAAAGATATTTTTCTAGCTTTTTTTAAAGCTAATCTACAGAGGAGATAACTGGCAAGAGAATGCCTTTTGAAGAGTTTGACTCTACTTGAATGAGTGTTTTATGTGCCTTTGGTTTACATGGTGACATTTATTAGCACAACTTTGCATGGCTTAATTACAATGATATTAGTTGCCAGAGTCACCTTTATCTGGTGATAAGGGTCCTTTTTTTTCCTCTGTTGTACTTTATTTTTCCTGCCTATACTGCAACTTTCGATGTTAGGCAAGTCCCAAATAAATAAGATGAAAGTTTCCACATCACAAAAGCCACTTTTTCCCCTAGCAGTGGTTGGTCACTGTAGTGGCAGCATCAGCAAAGAGCTGGGAACCTCAAACAGAAGTCTCTTTTTATCCTCAAAGCCAGCTCTGTTAGATCAGGTCTCACACCTCCATTCATTCCAAATCATGGACGTGCTCTTGCTGCTTCATGCACTGTATGCAGGCTGGGGTAGTAAGCTGCCTTTGATATTTCTTACATCAGGAGCTTCACTAGTTTAATATGATTGAGTTAAAGGCAGACAGGTGCTTCGATTCTCCCTCCTTCCTCCCCCCCCGCCCCATTCCTCTCTGCTTATGCCTCTCTGCTATTACGTTCCCCATCATTGCCTGCCTGCTCATATTAGTTTTATGTTTAGAGCAAGAGATGTCTGAGCTCCTGCAGAAGGCTTTGCCTCAATTAAACTACACAGTTGCTGAAAGCCTTCTCCTCCTGGCTGAAAACCCAGAGGCTTTCTCCTTGGATCAGTCCCTCTGCAGCCACCAACACTGCTTCATACTCCTCTTGTACTTTGCCTACACCCTTGGGGACAGGTGAGCCACGAGCATGCAAGGCAAGTAGTTATGTGGCCATTACAGACCATGTATCAGTAGGTAAAACATGTCTGATTTAATTGTTTCCACTCCAATCTCCTTGCCTGCAGGTTTGTCCCAGAAGCAGAACTGTTTCTAGCCATAAGAAATTTCCTCCTGTCAGCACAGGACCGTGGAGACTGTCCCCCTCCATACATACTCAGAGCTGTGCTTTACCTCCTTGCCGTTTGTCAGGACAAAAGCAAAGGCCTGGACTCGGTAAAAGATTTCATTCCTACCTGTTGGACCCATTTTACTGAAACTGAGGTTCCCCCCTGCTCCTGTCAGCCCTCCTGCAGAAAGTATTTTGGTATGTGTGGTGAGTAATGAATGAGTGGAGAGTGTGCAACGCATATACACTCTGGAAAGTTAACTGTGAAAAGCCACTAGGGGATAGGGATTTGATTGAATAAACTCGTGGCTGTGTGGGAAGTGTAAATGTGTTGGATAGGCTGTAAATTCACATACAGAATATTACAAATTTCATAGCTCGGCTCTCCTGAACACATCCACAGCCTCTGCAGCAGCCTTTCTAGTGTTCCCATATGGCTCTTTGCTGCTGCGCAGCTTTGAGCACTGTATAAAGCCTACAAGTTTCTTAGCCTTTGTGATGCAAATGGGCTTCACAAAATGATGTTTAACTGATATATTTGATTGTCTACTAAAAGGGCTGTGTGACTGTTTTTAACAATAAACTCTCATCGCTTCAGCTTTTGGATATTCACTACCCAGTGGTTATTTTGTTCGCTCTCCCCCCTCTCCCTTTCCCTCCCACATGCTTAACAGAGGTCCTTGTGTACCATAAGGAGGATCCTGGATAATCTCCCAGATCTGGGCTTGGTCTACGTTCACTGTCCTCTCCTGCTTGAATTCTTCCTGCGCTACCCTGAACTTATGGGGAGATTTGGACACCAGGTTCTACAGCTCTGGTTTTCCTGGGAAGACTGCAATCAAACCAAGACTGAAGGAGCTGGTTTTGGCATGTCTGATCAGCTGAACAGTGCTAACCCTTTACTTCCCATTCTGCAGAGCAATTCCAGCATTTTGCTCATTTTACTGGTATGTGACTTTCACAAGGACAGGCTGTCATCCTGGCTTTAATTTTAGGGGAGCACTTAGGACTTTTTGGTTAATAAAGCACTTAGTGCTGCTCTGAGGCCCATGTCTGCATACACGGGCCTCCAACTCACAGACAAGCCTGATATGGAAAATGGGATTGTGAACATGTGTTAGCTCTTTTGGTTATCCATCTACTGTGATGGAAAGGGAACTTTTGGGAGCTGGCTAGGAAGGAGCCTGAAGGGTGCTGCTGACATATTTCATGAAATAAAATCATGGGCTTTTTCCTTTCTCTATCCCGATACACAGATGGATAGTCTAGAGCCTTCTGTGGTAGCCTTTCAAGAAACTGCTTTGCTAATTTGGGAGCAACGGTGTACTACTAGTAGATGAGAAGGATATGAGGAACAGAGAGCTTTCAAAAAGAAGCAGGAAGAGAGCAGGTCTCAAGGGCATGGGTTTCTGTTTGCTTTTTTTATTTTGTTTTTAACTGGAGAGTCTTGCCAGATATCTTTGCAGTACTCTGAGTTTTTAGGACTGTGAATAACACATTGTATTGCTCTTAAAAGATAAAATACAAAACTTAGGACAGGGAGAATTAATGAGTGTAGGGGAGAAAGAGGCCTTGCAGTAACATGACTAGTGTTTTACCATTAGCTGGTGTAATGAGCTCTGTTGATCTATGCAATCGTGAGAGAATTTGGGTGCCGATGGCTGCTCGAGGTCTTCTCTCACTTCCCCCTCTCCCACCTGCCCTGTCACCCCTCCCCATCGGTGGCCACTTGTCCCATGATTGTTTAGCCAGTCTGATAAGCAAATACTTGTTAGTATTTCCACACAAGAACATTATATTTACCTTTAAGGGAAAAGCTAACAGCTGTGATGTTTCTTCTGCAGCCTGTTACAGTAGGACCTTGGTAGTTTCTGTACACGTTTCTGCATATCATGGAGAACAGAAACCCATTTCAACAAACAGTGAAGAAGCCAGATTTGATGCCGAATGGGCACCTGTGAGGCATTTCAGACTGGCAGGTGTTTGTTCTGATCTAAGACGCTGTGAAGTACATTTTCATATCCTGGGTTATGGAACTGATTGCCAGGAGGGCCGTTGTGTAGGACAGTTCTTGAACAGTCAGGGCGACATTGCAGAGCAGGTGCCAGTATCCAAGTGTTTGATGCCATTGCCAGAGCAGTAGTAAAGGTGATCAATGCGTTGACAGAGTGCAAACGAATTGAGAAGTGCCCCAGGAAATGCCTCTGCCCTATTACCTTTGGCAATAGTTCTGGAGCTATCACTCCACAACCTAAAGCAAGTGTACAGGACGCAGGTCTGTCACTGCACAAAAGGGGAACGGTGACTCCTCCTCTCAATGGTACAGCATTCCTACTGTCCCCTTTTCTGTCCTGCCACCTACTCTTGCAGAAATAAATTAATTTAGCTCTGTCCTACTCTTTAAAGTGAGTCGTAATAAATCACAGGCTTTGACAGTTTACCTCTCAGCTAGGGAAGGGCATAATCAATCTGAATTTAGATGGCCTAATAAACCAGTGCAATATCCTGAAATAAATATACTGTCAGATATCAACAAAACTTACGAGGTGAACAACCTCAGCCTGAGAATCCACTAGTAAAATGGAAAAGCCTCTGCATGGTGGAGTGAAACAAAAATTAATGTCCTTCCAAGGATGATATATTTGCTTATCTGCTTTTAATAAATGCCTGGATTAGATGGAACAGATGGTTGGTGGCTTCATCTCAGACCTTGAGCTCCTGAGTAGGAAGGAAAATGTCAGCACAGTGATGCGTGTAGCAGGACTGGGAAGGCTGTGGGCCTTGGTTAGCACTGTTTGGTGCTGTGTATGTTTACCTGGGAATGAATGTGGTAGTGATCACACATTGGCCCACTTGTCTTCATGCTCCATATCTGAGCTGATCTCTCAGGGAATGGAGGTAGGCTGAATGACATGAGATTATGCATGAATTAGGCAGGAATTAAGTTCAGAGCTGGAGAGGTGTAGGTTTTTTGTTTGCTTTTCTTTTTTTTCTGGCACAGAGCCTGTTCTTACCTGAACTGCTTTCCTTAGGCAGAGGGTCCCAAAGCCCTTTTCCTCTCCATCATCCTGGCCTGGATGCATGACTACCGTGTGACAGGGGAAGGGAGCTGGAAGAGGCTCCGGGCAGGCTGTGGGCTTGGTAACATTGCTCAGATCAGTTTTTTTTTCCTGTTTACCTCTTTCTGCTGTGCTGTTTGCAATGCAGTAGTCAGGACTGCTGGGAGAAGAGAGGAACGGTAGCGCTGATGTAATTTATGTTGAGGCTATCACAGTATGTCAGCACTGCAGGCCGTTTCATGCCTTGCCTTTATGGAGCTGCATCTATACATGCTGTGCAGGTGAATTTAATGTTAAACACCTTAGCAACAAAGTATGCCCAAATTTAGGCTACTGGCTGTGGGATTTAGCTCAGAGACTCCAGACGGAGCTCTGTATTCCAGAGGAAGGCTTGTGGGCTGGATGCTCTGTACGTGACTCTTCCATTTTCAGGGACTGAGTGATTGCTTGTCTGGTTTATGTACGTTTCATACAGTTTAGCTGTTATGTTGCTACTGCAGATAGTAGGCTGCCAGCCTGAGACTTCGGAAAATGAGTAATTATGGACTGACTCAAAGCTTGATTTTGGGTAAGCATGTTAATATGCAGCCTGATTTTTCAAAACAACAAGGACAGCGGCAGTGCCAGAGGCTCCGCGTTCTTGGAAACAGGGCCCTGGCTTTGTGCACTCGTTTTTGTAAAGCCTTGACCTTAAACATACCTTTCCCCCATCCCTGTGTGCTGGATGGGGGTTACACAGCCAACTGCATTCTTTAACAGGGTATTTATTCAGAGATGCCTATCAGAAGAGTGTCTGTCTGCTTTATCAGTGCTCCATTTAATCAGGACGTACTTAGTCTGAACAATGCTTTATTCAGATGTTTCCCATGACTCCAGATGAGCACAGTGGTATTAAATAGCAGTGACTTCTGCCTAATCAGGGCAGAATGGTAACCTGTGTGCTGCTTCCCTCCCAGGACCTGGTCTGCTCAAGCCCCGTGGAGGTGGCTCAGAAGGTGTTGGTGACTCTGAGGACCTTCCTGGAAAGAAGTGAGGACGCCCTTGTCTGTGACCTCCTCCGGAGCCGGTTCCTGCAGATTCTGCAGCAGCTACTGGTAGAGAGTAGCTCAGCTTCCTTACAAGGTGGCTCCCCTCTTGGATTTGGCTCTTTTTGTACAATCAACTAGCAGGGTAGATGGCTGAAGCTATCTAGTCTGGGATGAAGTATCCCTTTTGCCTCTCTCTGTGCTGGACAGCTGGGTGAGCCTAAGTGCAGATGGCTCCCAGGGCACAGAGGCTGGGAGCAGACATCATTTGAATCGTTCATGACATAGATCCCCACACGGGATCTCTGATATTACCAGATTTTATAATTCTGTTAAATCTCAAACATATAGCAGGGTTGTGACTGGGGGAAATCTCTGTTTTCCTTCCTGACCCTGGCTGTAGAGTGGGGACTGTTACCCAGTCACAAAAGGTGCTGTGCAAAGCAGCCCATGAGGCTGAACTGAAAGAGGGAAGCAGTGCTAGGATGTCCTTGGCTCCCTTGGGATAGGGGTCCGCCACAGTTTTGCTAGCTCTTGAGGGGGATGCTGACACTTCTTGCTCTGCCTTGCTCTGTTTGGAAGTTTGTCTGGCCAGCAGCTGGGATGGAAGCATGAGAGGGACATTGGTTTTGCCTTCTCTCCAGCAAAGTCAGGTAGGCTGGAGAAGAGAGTTGTTGAAGGCAGGAGTGTGATACAGCATGAGATAGACAAGATTATGGACAAAGAAGGCAATGCTGTCATCTGCTAGATCTGTCATGTTGGGAATTGTGCACATCTGGAGTTGTGGTGTCCCTTTGTTGTTAATCTAGGAGTGCCAGGTCTGGGGGGAGGCAGATTGTCCATATCCTGCTGCAGGAATCAGACCTCTTCCTCCAAACCACTTGTGATGGAGACAGGACACTGGGCTAGAGGGTTTATTTTTGCAAGATTAGAGCCCTTCTGCTACATCTGATATTCACAGCTCCTCTTCATACCGCATCTTGAACTCATTAGTGAGGGTATTGGCAGCGTCCTCCAGAGAGCCAAACACCAGATGCACCCTGGAGACAAGGCTTATTCCTAGCACACGGGCAGTTCTCTGTGAGGTCTGGGGCAAAGAACTCCAGGAGATTTCTTGCATACAGACCTGCCTGGTCCAAAGGGGCTGTAGAGATGAGAATGAGGTCAGGAGGGTATAGCTGTGTGTCTGTGTGGAAAGGGGGAATGCTTTCTCCCCTAATTCACCCTCATTCCTAAGCTGCAATTGTTGGCACTCTGCAAGGTAGAACAGATTAGAGTTCACTGACAAGCTAACCTGCCAGTACCCTTCTTAGCTAACAGGAACCTGCCCATTTTGCTGAGCCTGCTATTCCTGGTGCAGCTGCGGAGCAAGGGCATGAGGGAGCTGGACAGCACAGACTTCAAGCTGCTTCACCAAGGTGAGTCTGTGCATCCCTCTTCTCCCAGGAGGATTTGACCTTGGTTGGTTGTTCCGTAAGATGATTAGGGGCTGGCTCTTCATCTTTTGAAAGAAGCAGTGCCTTGCATCACACTTACCATTGTTTTAAGATACGTTCATAGCCAGAGTGCTGCAAAGAGCCCTGGCTACCAGTTTAGGCAATAAAGCACTTTTTCTGCCTCTTGCTTTTGCAGCACATTTGTTGTTTGAAAACCCCACAAGGTGGCCAAAACGTTCTCATGGCCATGACACGATGTCAGAGTCCGTGAGTGGTTCTGGCTCGGCATATGATGGCATTGGTGATGTGCTTCCTGAATCCCCCTTCCCTGCCCTCACTTGCTAACACAGGACTGAGGGGTTCAGCCCCCAGAGGTGTCCTGTGAACCAGCCGGCAGGGACAAGCAGCCCAGGGAACGCAGACTTTCCTTGCAGCATGAATCCAGACTGTATTGGTCCCAGCCAGCTGCAGGACTTGCCCACTCCTCCCCAGAGACACAGAGGAGAGGGGTATGTTTGTTTACTGCACATGCTCTGGCCTGCTCATCTGCTGATCCTTAGCTGATGACTTCTCCCTTCTTACTTGGCAACTGGAGATTAAGGCAGGCCAAGAATGAAGAATAGATACTAGAGGGGTACTCAGCTGATCCGTCCTCTCATCTCTTTCCTCTCATCTCTTTCTGCTCTGTCAAATTGATTTGTACAGCAGACTTTGAAGGACTATCCCTTTCAATTTGAAATGTTCCATGTTGCAGGGCTGTCTGTGCTGCCCTTGTAAAGAAGCAGCGTTTCTCAGACACTCATTAGCGGAGGGAACTGGGGGCGTGGAAGAAGCATGTCATCTTTACAGCAGCCCTTCTTAGCCTCTGTGACTTCAGAGCACAGCTTAGCTGCTCCCAGAAGTCACAAGCTCCCTTTTCTCTTGCTTTCTGCTCTTTTTTTTTTTTTTTTTTTCCCCAACACAACTCTGTCTCTGCCCCAGCACCCCCTTCATTCCCTGCTTTCCTCCCCAGGCTATGTTCGTGAGGGGAGGGCACTCTTCTCTGATGCAGCCTGCAAACCAGCTCGTAGATGGAAGGTTGTAGGGAGACACGTCGATGTGTGTTTTTTGAAAATTGCTTATTCAGTGTGTGAGCTCTTCAAAAGATCTCCTATGACAGTTCTGCTGAGCCCTGCAGTCCTGAATTTCCCTCCCAGACTCTTGCTAAACACTGTTCCTAAATCCCTGGTGCTTACAACAAGCGTGGCACGTTCATTACTTGTGTGAGCAGTGGCTGTGAGCGTGGAGGAGCACAGCTCTCCCTGCCATCCCCTGCTCGGGCTGTCTGTCTCCATGTGAAATGGGCACGTGGCTGCTTATGGTCCACCCAGTATTAGGATCAAACGTTTTGTGGAAACAGGGAACATATCTAAGAGTCTGTAGCACTTGGATTCATTACTGCCCAATGTATAAGCCTTTTAATATACTCCTTTCTGTTGTCTTTCGTTGTTGTTATTCTCTCCCCTCCCCATTATCACACCCTCCACTGCATCGTCTTGGTCTGAAGCAGACACTCTGCTTTGTCTGCACCCTGCTCTGTTTAGTTTTGTTTCAGGTTGTGTTGCTCTTGTATGAATTCCCTCCCCACTGGCAGCTCCTTTCTTGTGCTGAGGTGCTGCGTCGTGTTGGTGCCCGTGTTACACATGTTCTTTTGTTTCCAGTCAGCAACCTCTGCGGGAAATGCAGGCCGAGAGACACCGACCTCCTGCAGCCATCCTTGAATTTTCTGTACTGGAGCCTTCATCAGACAACACCTTGTAGTCAACAGAGAGGTGAGGCAAGACTGTATTGATTGCCAAGTTAATCTCTGCGAGGCTGTAGCTTGGGCATGAGAGATTGTATACTAACTGCCTCAGCAGGTGAGGTGGATTTTTCCACTTTAGCATCGCAGTTAACAAACAACACTTTGTGTTTGGGATCATTTATTTATTTATTTTCAGGGCGAGGGCTTTGTTTTGTTTTTGCTGCCTTCTGATAATTCAGGAATCGGCTGCTGGGAGACAGAACCGCTGTATTTTTCTTATTCAGAAAACTCAGCGGTGGGGCTTCGGTGCCTGGCTGACGTATCCTGGTATTGCCGTGGTTCAAAAAATTAAACAATAATAGAGACAGCTATAACCAACCTCCTAGCTGTGTCAGCTGAAGGCTGGTCATTTTATTAGCTGGCCAAGCGGTCGCTCATGCTGCGGGAGATGAATACGGGTGTAGCAGGACAGCCTTAGGTTGATGAGCCGTGGCAGCTGAGGCTGCCTCACCGCAGCAGGGGTGTGCTCTGCACTTCTCTTCTGCTTGTCAGGCTGGCTTAACCTGTGCCATCCCACCAACCTCTCTGATGATGTCTCTCCTACACAGCAGTGGCTGTGCTGCTCTCCAACGTGTCCTTGCTAGAGCTCCTCCAGAAGGTGTTGGAGTGCACCTGGACGAGGTCCTTTCCCTCTGAGCCTGCCTACCTGTTGCCCGAGGATGCCTTGCTGTGCTCCGGATGGCTCTTGGCTGCTTCCCTCCTAATTTATCAGCATCGTTACAACACCGAGGTTAGATCCATTCTAGTGTTCAGATCCAGGGACTGGCTAAACCTTAAAAAAAAAAACCACCACACAAATACTTAATTAGCAGGGAAAGTGGTTTGCTTTGGCCTGGAATCTGTTTGTCTTGGCTGCTTTACTGTTACACATTATTCCTTTCTGCACCTCTCCAGCAGGACTGGAAGCTAGCATGTTGCTGGAGGATGAGACACAAATCATTTCAGAGTTATAGATGGGCAGAAATCTTGAGGGGAAAAATGCATACCCAACTCTCCTGGTCCAAATCACTTTACTCTTCCAGACAGCACAAAATAAACCTTACAGCTTTTCTTCAGGGAAACCTGGGGGTGTGATGCACAGCTCCCATGTTATAAACTGCTTATTTGGTACTAAAACAATCAATAGTAGAACAGTCACTATCCAAACCTATTACTGGCAAATAAATGCTTAATATTAGCAAGCTTATATGGATGTGGGCAGCTGTCATTGTATTTGATGCTTTGCAGTCCAATGACAGAGCTGAGCAGGAGCTGGCAGCTGCTATTAGAATGACAGGTTAGAGGGAATGGAGCACTTCCTAAAGCCAACACAAGGGAAAACGTTGCCTTTTGGAGTAACTACCCAGGCCTGTCTCCCCTCTCTTAACATGGAGGTAAACAGCATGTCATGAGTTCTGAGCTCTGCTTCTGCAGTTATGCCCAGTAGAGTATGTTCTTTGGTGCACCTACTCGTGGATGATAAAGCCACTTCAAGCACACGTGTGCACCTGCACAGATAGGCAAAAATTGGTTTTCTATACTGAGGGAAGATTTCTTCCAAAAGACCAAACCAGAACAAGTCTGTACCTGTTACTTCATGGATGTGCTGCCTCTGGTTAAGTCTTGCACTGGACTTGCATGGGCTGTCAGCTGTGTGAATGCATGGGAAAACCTGCCTGCCCCTGCTCTGTTAACTGCTGTGCACAATTTTTCTTCTTAGTTTTCAACTCAGGGCTGTGTCTGAGTGGTCAGTGTTGCGCTAGTCCCAAAAGGGACTTGCTTCAAGTGGCTGATGTCGAGTTTCATCTTTTGGAAGCCATTCTCTCGGCTCATATGGATCCTTGAAGTGTAATCATTTAGTGGCTTATAAACCTGTTATTTGGCCTCATCAGTACCTTACTGGCTTGATGTGCTACGCTGTGCAATCCAAAATCCTTCTTGCACCAGAGATGTGGATAGACACTGCAGATACAGATGGCAAATGGAAGTCGTTGAAGGATGCTTCAGTCCTTCTAATCTCCAACATTTCTAAGCTGCAGTATTTCTAATCTTCTGCTGGAAGGAAGGAGAGAGGATAAGAGGAAGAGTCACTTCTGCTGTTTTCTGCTGCTCAGTATTGGTAAAGCTGCACAAAGCATCCTGGAGGCCCTAGCAGGGAGCCTTTGGCCTCTGTGACTGTGGGGTGATGCCAGGCTGTCTTCCTGAGCTTGCAGTTTTATACAGGGCAACAATGGCTCTGGAAAACGTGAATCACCCACATTCAGCTCAGGTGGGTGTTAATAATGAGGGCTTGACTGGCCCTTCCAGCCTTGTGTCACAGCTGTTAGCGTTCCTGCTGGTGGCTTTAGCAGAAGCCATTGGACAAACATGGGTCATGGGTGGAAGGCTGCTGAAGCCTTTGGCTTGCCAGTACTTAGACATGCAGCCAGTGCCACCCCGTTACAGAAGGTCCTCCTAGCGTTCCTATTGAACGTTCCTCTCTTCAGAAAAGCAGTTTGGATGTCACAATGATATGACTTTCCTTTCTGGATCAGACTCCTGAAACCCTGTTGCTGTTCCCCTTTTTCAATGGTTATCATGGAGTAATGTCTAAGGACTGAAAATACAAAAGGAAGCTTTTTACCTGGTCAAACCATTTTTTCTTGTATTTCATTCACCTCTAGGTTCACCAGACACTCACTCTAGACCTAACAGAAGCCCTGAATGCAGTCATCTTCAGGAAGAAGAAGCCAGTCCTGCTGTTAGGTATTTTGTGGGGATTTGAGTGGAAGCGGTGGTTAATACCATGTTACGGGCAGCAAGGGAGAAGTGGTGACTATGGGATGGGGCGGTGCAGGTGCTGCTGGTAACCTGAAAGCTTTGGGAGTGCATTTTGTTTGCACAGGCACCAGCACGCAGGGCAGGGGAGAGAAAAACACTGATACTAACGAGAGGCTCCCTGTCTAGTGAGCATCATGCAGTTCCTGAGAGCTGTCCTGCGACAGAACTTCTTCTCCTCCCTGCTGGTGATTATCATCCAGAACACAGCCCAGGGTGCTACACAACCACAGCCATCACCGCTGGAGGATGCTGCCCTGCACCCCCTTGCCATGCAGCAGGTCTTCTCGCTTCTCGTCAGCCTGCAGAACCTTTTGGTGCATGTCTACTTGCAGGTATATAAAACACCAGCTTTGGGACAAGGCCCATAAACTAACCTGAAGAGAAATCACCCTGGTGCAGAAGGAAACGGGTCTGCCTTTTCTTTGCTTCTGCCTGCATTTTCCATCCCTTGCAGACCTGTGATGAGGAGGAGGGAAAATGCTCTTGCTGCAGTTTGTGCGGCATGGTGCAGTGCGAAAGAAGGTAAATCAAGCTACGTGGTGCTTCCTGCTGCTGAACTAGACAGCTTAAACTCTATGTGCTGATGACAGTCTCTGTACCCTATCTCCTGCTCTGCAGGGACCCTGCAGTCTTTGGGACTGTGAGGTGGGAAAAATGTATCAAATCCCAGCCCCTTTCGTACAGAGCTGGCGAGGTGCTTTGGGGGTAAAGTACCTTAGTTTGCATTTCCTCACACAAGTGATGTTGGGCTCCAGGGGACAGTACATCGGTTTACATTTAACACCCTTGAGCAATGTTGCGCTCCTGCCTTTATTCTTCGGAGATTGTTACTTAATTTTTTTCATCTCTGAATAAGTACTTCTGCCTTTGTCTGGCTCCTTGACATGACAGCTAATTTTCAGCGCGTTGCATCCTGTGAAGGAGATGAACGCTGTTATTTTCCAGTGCTGCATGTTCTTCAGAGCCTGCCACTTCATGAATTTTCCTCTTGCAATAGCTTTTGACTGTTTGTATTTTCTTCTTTGTTGTTCCTCTCCCCCCCATCCTTGGGATTCCAGAAAGACTTGCTGCTTTCTCAAGCTGTGGTTGCCTGCCTGGAAACCTTACTGGAATACCTGTATGTGAAGAACCAGGATGTTGGTAAAGTCTTCCTGCCCTTCCTTCTCCTGGGTTTCCCTCCTGCAGTGATTTTGGGCTCTTTGATCTCCATCCAATAATGCCCTGGAGCAGATGTTTAATGAGCTTATGCCCAATAAGAAAATTTATTTGTATGCTCAAGGGTAATCTTACGTGCTTTGTGGGATGAAATCACGGTGCTTTGCGCCCCTTTAGGAGTGAGCCTTCACTTTGTCCTTGAGCACCAAGATGTTTTCCAAAAGAAAAAAAGGTCACAACCACCCCCCACCCTAATGTGGTAAAAATGAAGGATTTAGGGACCGATGTAATATAGGAATAGTCTGTCAATTCCACCCCAATTTAGCAAACCTTTGGACCATAAAGATAGGGGGGGTAGGAAGGGAGGGAGGAAAGATATGAATATGATTTGTCTTCCACACAGAGACATTTGGCCTTTAGGGATAGGAAGGGAGAAGAGGGTAGTAAACAGCCTTAGGAAATGGAAGCTGGAAATTCTAGATTTCCAGGGGCAAATGCAGACCTTGCTTTCAGGAGTTCGTGTCAGACTGAATGTATACCACGCTAGCTGTATAACAAAATATGACAGCATCGTACAGTCAGGGGAAGTGTAGACCCTTCTGCTCATTGTCAGCCTACAAAGTAGAGATGTTGTCTCTGATCTTAGAACAGAAAATTAGTTTTCTGTACCCTGACCTGTTCAAATCAGTCACGTAAACACTGAGCGAGAAGGGAACGGAGTGAATGAACACCAGACAAAAGGGACATTGTTGGGAGAGGGGAAGCTGTTGAATAAAAATGTAATACTGCCGATGAATGACAGCCAGTAGCTGAAGGGAGTCTGTTAAAAGGCGTGTTATGGGGACCTTCCACTGATCTGGGATTACGGTAACAAAATGTTTCAGTAGCAGCTGAACCCTTCACTTCGGCTGTCCAAATTCTTGCAGTGGTGCAGAAGCTCACAGCAGTGCTAAACAAGAGTCTCCCAGGTGGAATGAGGGTTTTTAGTATGTTTGGCTGAAAGAAGCAAGAACATTGCAAAGGCTGTGGCCTGGTCTCTGCCTGTAGAAGTTTCCTCCTTTGAGGCTTTCTAAAACCCTCTCTTGGTCCAGAGATTCTTGCAGACGAGCAGAGCACACTCAGTGCACAGCACTGGTACTTTCTCATTTCCTCCAGGGAAAAGACACCGCCCTCCCCTTTCCAAACATTTTATGTGATTTTTTTTGGTGTTGCTTTACCACAGAAAAGATTGTTGTAGAGGCAATAGGGAGGTTATGCAGGTGCCAGTGGAAAAGGGACCTTTCTGAAAGGGTTCAAACCTGGTGGCCAAGCTGTAACAGGTTTTATTGCTGACCTGTTGTAGTTGTCTATCCCCAGTTCTCAAACAGCAGTAAAAACACGGTAGTACAAGTTAACTTTAGTGAGAGATTTCACGCTGACACAGCCAGTGACCTTGAGCCTTACCTCTGCTTATCTTACACGCTTTTAATTAAGAACATTTTCTCTGCTGGTTGTTTGCACTGCTGCCATCAGCCTGCCTGGTCCCTGTAGTACGCTCTCTGATGCAGACCCAGGCTCAGTTCGTGCAGCTTATGTTATAGGGCTTTCTTCATTCCCTGAAGAGTATTCGGCAGCTAAATAAAACCTGTGGTCAGGAAACTTGTCCTCATATTGAAACCAGAGGGTATATTTTTAAAACCTTGGGCTAAAGATATCCCCTCAGTATTTTATGACATGCACCCCAGGAGAAGGTTTCTCATCCCGCACAAGCACAACGTTGGACAAAATGTATTTTCTGTTTAAAAAAAACTATTAAGCTTTTGTCCTCATGACTAAACTCTTGCCCAAAGAGTGACAGATTTAAAAGCGAGTAAGAACAGAGCAAAATGCCCCCTTGGTGTTTCACAGCTTGGGGTCTAGAAGAGAAAACATGGGTTCAGAACTGGAAGACTCCTTTTGCAGGCCCAGCCTGTCACTTGGCAGATTTTCTAAAGCAGTCTGTGGCTTCTCCTTCTCTCCCAGCACTACACGTTGCTTCACAGCCCTGGCACCGATTCCTGCTCTTGACACTGCTCAACGGGGGCCAGAAATCCGTTCTGCAGCCAGAAATTCTCAGACTCGTGACTTTGGTGAGCAGGGGAGGGGTGGGCTGTGCTCTGTTTTGTTCCTCTATGTTGGTACAGTGCATCTGGGTTGTTTACTGCAGCTTGCCTCCTGTACATACACAGTCTCGGATACTACTGTGGTTTTGTCCGTCACTATATTTGTGTCCTGTAATAATTGTACTTTCAAGTGAACTTCCCTTCCACGCTGTGCAGAAACCGACTGCTCTAACTGAGCGCATCCTGTTCTTCTGGTGTTTTTGTAGCATTGGTTTAGATCACCTAGAGCCCCTGGGGAGGAGAGGGGAAGCCTACAGAGAACGTGTGGCTGCTGTTGGCAGGCTGGGAGCGTGCTGTGGCTCGTTGGAGAGCAGAGCTCTGCTTGGCATCACAGCTTCTCTCCCAGTCTTTGTCCTTACAGACCCGAATTTTCAGGTCAGGGAATTACCACAGTCTGTGACCCTGCTGCATGTGGGGCCTATGAGCAAGAGAGAAAGTGTGCTCCTAGCCAGCAGAAACTCTGAGGATACTGAAGTCCTCATGGCAGTAGATGAGAGGAAGGGGTTACTAATGTGAACCTTCCACCCCCAAATACATGATGGGTCTGTGAATCTTTGTTATTCTTATTTCACTTTTAAAAGGTTACCTGGATTATTTCAATTTCTTCTTGACCTAAACTAAGTCTAGCTAGACCACCACCAACGTGGATATTTGCACTGGTTCTGTCAGAAGTGGTATAAAAAATCAGGCCTGTGGTTAGGGTGCTGCAACATCCCTTTGCAGGGAAGAGGTCTTCCCAGGTGACGTGTCCTTCTCGGAGCCTATGGGTTGCTCACTAATGCTTCTCTCGTTCCCTTTGTTCAAGTTTGTGAGGTACCAGAGCAGCAACGTTATTTCTCAAAAAGAAATTAGCCTGATTCTTCGGGAAGCAGCAGAAGCCAACTTGCCAGAGCTGCCGGAGGCCACATCACGGGCACTTCACCTCTTCCTTCGTCAGGTAAGAAAGCAATGACTGCTTAGGAAAATGAGAAGGGAGTTCCCTAAGGGATTGCTTCAGCCTTTGATGGGGAGCCATAAGCTTCCTTTGAGGAGGTGATAGTAAGATGATGAGGAATCCTGCAGCTGCTAGCTTGGCCTGCTGCCTTGAGAGATGAGTAGTGAGATGGGGAAGTGAGCGATGCCAGCAGCTGCCTAAACTGTGTCATCAGCATTGTCGTGGGCCACTTGATCAAAGTTTGAAGTCTGAAGGTTGCTCGGGAGAGAGGGAGGGAGGGAGGGAGGGAAGGATGAAAGAACAAGGACAATAATTTGCTGTTGGTCTGGAAATCATTCCTGCTTCCGACTGCACAGGTTCAGAGCAGTCACTGTCAGATGGAGGCAGTGGAGGCAGGGACCATTCAGACCTTGCTGGAGCACCTTTCGGGACAGAGGAGCACCTGTGCAAAACATCAGGACATCGTGTATCCTTTTGCTGAGCTAAAGCCTTTGATAGGAGATGTGAGGGTGGTAGATGTGATAGAGATAGAAAGGTCACTTAGTCTGCTGTTCCTGACTGATTTTCAGCCAAAGGCAAACAAGAGTGCAAAACCTGGTGGTGGTTACTACAGCTGGCTAATTTTGGGATGAAATACCTCATCATCCCCAAATTTGAGAAGACATTTGGGAAACAAGGAGTCATTTGGGATGAAAGACAGGTCTCTGCACAGGGATTGCATTCATCAATAAAGCAGAGGTGACACAATGAAAGGGGAGCAGGCCGGGGCAGCCGTGACTTCAAAGCAGCAGCAATTCCTGTGTTGATTTCCCTGGAGGATGAGCAGCCACTTAACCTCCGTGTGCTAACTCACACCGATATGCCTGTAGAGTCACGGCAACCCACAGATAACTCGTGCACTTTCTAAGTACAGCAAGTGTCCAGAAGCTGCCCGGTGGAGTTACCCCGTGTCTTTCTGCTTGGCCGTAGCAGCAGAGTCCCCTGCTGAGCACTGCCTCCTCCTTTTCTCCGTGGACAGGAGGGAGGGGTCACTCCCAGGTTACTTTTGGAGAAAGGGAGGGCCTGACGGACGTGCCAAATTCGGCATTTGTTTATTTCTGAAAACGTCCGCTTTTGCCTTCCTGTTTTCATCACGCCGCGTTGCCTCAGACAGGTAGCAGACATGGAGCTGGCCCCAGCAAGGGTTTCCTACAGGGTGGGGGACTTCCTCCATCGTGTCGGTGGGATGGCACCGTCATCAGCCGTGGGCAGGGCGTGTGGAGGGTGAGGTGGCTGTTACTCTGGTCAACAGCGAGCTTTGGTGTCAGCTTTATCAGGAAGAAACGTGCTTTGGGCTCACCCACATGAATGTTTCCCATGTGTTGGTGGGGTTTCCGTGGTCTGGGAGGGGGGTGGTTGGGTGATGAACACCTCCCGTCAGCAGCGTGCCAGATGTGGGAGCTGCGGTGTCTCGCTGGAGTTTCAGCCGGGCTTTCCCTTTGGTTTCCACTCATGCCATCCACCACAGCTGTCTGGGAGGTGTGGCGGTGTCCCTGGCACACATCGGAGACTGAACCCCGAGGAGTACGCGCGATGGGGCGACGGGGGAAGAACGGGACAGGAGGCCCCACGTTCCTCCAGCGGCTGGTGGAGAAGAAGATGGACGAAGGAAGTCATTTGCAGCTCACTTTCAAAAAAAAAATGTTGAAAATTGTTCATAAAGCCCTGTTTCTGAAACAGAGCCTCTCTGTGATGCCTGTGGGGCTGCTGGTGGCGGTCAGGACCCCCGAGCTGCCTGCTGCGAACAGCTCCGGGCACGGCTCGCCCCGCAGCCGGGCGGAGCGGGACCGGCCCCGGACCCCCCCCGGCGGTCCCGGAGCGGCGATGCCGGGGCTCGGGGTGCCCGGGGCGGGGCGGGAGCTCAGGAAGTGACACGGCGGGGCGGGGAAGCGGCGGCAGCGGGCATGGCAGCGCGGCGGGCGTGAGCGAGCGGCACCGGCACCGGCACCGGGCACCGGGCACCGGCACGGCCCGCAGGTGGGGGGCGAGGGGCAGGGGGGGAGGCTGCGGGGCGGCGGCTGCGGCTCTGGGAAAGCCGGGCTGGGGCTGAGCACGGCTCGGCTCGGCCTGCTCCGGGCTCGCAGCCCCATGGGGTCGCCCCCCTCGTGGCGGTGGCAGCGGGGGTGCAGGGGGCGAGGTGTCCCGGCTGCCCCCCGCGGTGCTGCCGCAGGAGAATGCATGAAGTGGTTAGAAATGGCTTAACGGGGGCTGCCAACCCGCATCCCTCACGCCGTTAGGGAAAGGGGGCGAAATTTGGGGAACGGGAGGGGGGCTGTGGGCTCCCGGCTGCAGCCAGGCACGGGGGGGGCTCGGGGGAGCAGCAGCCGGCGGTGTCCGTGCCTCGTCGCGTCCCTTGCAGCGTGCGGGGACACGAGGAGGGCTGTCGGAGCCAGGAGGGACATCTGCATGGGGTCACTGCATCCCCAGCACAGGCTGGCCCGGGGCTGGGTCCTGCTGTTACAGTGGGGTGCGGTGGGCAGGGGGCTGCGAGAGGGGCTGGGGGGTCAGGGTGGGGTGTGGGCCACCAGGGGAAGCTTGGCGAGGGCACAGGGCAAGTAAAAGTTGTCTGGGTCTCCTCACGACCTCGTGGTGGGGCCCCAGCTGGTGTTACGGTTACCTAAATTGGGGAGGATTCAGCTGATTTCAGTTCTGTGGCGTGGTTTGGGCTGGGGCATGTGTGGGGTGAGCAGGGTGAAACACAAGGGGCTGCCAGGGAGGGGGAGCCCCCGGCCGTGGGGTGGGTAAGGGACAGGGTCGGTGTCCCTGGGGCTCGTCTCACCACGGGGTTTATCCGTGCGGTTCCAGGCTGCGGTGTCCCACATGGGTCTCCTCGTGTTCTGCCCCTTCCTGCTGGTGCTGGTGCTGCCCGGGGGCAGCCGGGCAGAGCTGGAGAAGCAGCGGGTGGACTCCGGCTTGGAAATCTGTATCCTTCCCCTCAGGCCCTCGCCTCCATCCTGCTCGTGTCTGGCGGGGCCGGAGAGCGCTCGCACGCGTGAGGAGGGTCAGAGATGGCACAAAGGGGAAGGTGGGGACGGAGGGGAGAGGAGGGAAGGGTCTTCAGGCTGTGATCAGTGCTAAAAGAGCTCTGAGGGCTCGGTCTCTGGGTGGGGAGATGCAGTGGGGCCGGGCTGGCGCCGTGTGCCCTGAGGAGCGGGAGCGCTGTGGCGCTGGCAGCGTGGGGCCCTTGACTGCGCTGCAGACAAGAAGCTGTTCGAGGTGAAGCGCAAGGACCAGATGAACGCCCTGAAGAACCTGATCGAGCTCAACGACGTGAACCAGCAGTACAAAATCATCGACATCATGCTCAAGGGACTCTTCAAAGTGAGCCTGGGGCAGGGCACGCGTTTGGGCTGCCCATGGTGGCGCTGGGGAGGGCGGGCAGGGGGTGAGGTGACAGCAGGGGGCAGACAGTCGGGCTGGGAGCTGAAAGGGGGACGCAGGGGGGCACCCCCGGGGGCTCAAGGGCTGGGGGAAGGACGGCAGGGCAGGGAGGAGTGGGATGGGGCAGTGACCAGGGGCTCTTGCAGGTGCTGGAGGACTCGCGGGCAGTGCTCATAGCTGCGGACGTGCCCCCAGACGGGCCTTTCCCTCAGGACGAGAAGCTGAAGGATGGTAGGTAGGGACGAAATCCCCCTGTGCAGACACCGGGCATCCCCTGGTCCCCTTGTTTCTGTCGGGGACTCTGTTGCTGTCTCCCTGAGCCGTTTGCACTGGGGGTGCCACCCCTTCAGCCCCAACCTCCCCATCTCACCACAGACGCGCTCAGGACCCTGTCCTGTGTGGGTGGACCATGTGGGTGGCTCAGCCCACAAAGCCCCCCATGAAGCTCTTGCTCTCAATCCCCTTTTTTGGGTGACACCATGAGGATCTAAGATCTCACAGCCTGCATCACCTCTCCCTTACCCCGTCTCCATCCTCAGCATCTCATGGCTGGCATCTGCTGGCAATGCCCGGGGCTGGGCCTGGCTTTTTGGTGTTTTGGTGTGGGGTGATGTGCAGGACGGGCTGCTGACGGGGCCGGTGCCTCTCGTCCCCAGCCTACTCCCACGTGGTGGAGAACACGGCCTTCTTCGGGGACGTCGTCCTGCGCTTCCCCAAGATCGTGCACCACTACTTCGACCGCAACTCCAACTGGAACAACCTCATCCGCTGGGGCATCGGCTTCTGCAACCTGACGGGCGTCTTCGAGCGGGGACCCCACTCCCAGCTCCTGGGGCTGGTACGGCCCTGAACCCCCCACCACTGCCATGTCCCCTCCCCACTGCCTGGGGGGCTGCGGGGAGAAAGGGAGGAAAAAAAAAAAAAGAGGGAAAGAGGAGCTGCTGGGGGGCTGCTGAGCACACCCCGTGTCTGAGGGGGTCCCACGTCTTGGGCTGGGGTTGGGGGCAGAGCAGAGGGGAGGGGGGCAGGAGCTGGTGGTGGCAGCGGTCTGTGCTTTGCCCCGCAGATGGCTCAGGAGCTGGGCATCAGCGAGAAGTCCCCCGATTACCGCAATCCCTTCAAAGCCGACCACTCTGAGGTAAGGCAGCCGAGCTGCGTGGGTCCCCCTCATCCCCTCATGGATGGTGGCAACTCCAGTGGGATTTTGGTGGGCTGTGCTCCACGGGGGGATGCGTTGGGGGATGCCAAGCTCCAACTCCACTCTGCGACAAAATGATGAGCTTTTAGTACTTTTTACAATGCCATAGCCTGTCCGCATCCCTTCCTTTACTGAGCAGGCAAAACACTCTCCGCATCCGTGCTGAGTTGTCCTGGCACCTCCCTGGAGCCAAATTGTCCCGGTGTAGGGGCGGTGGGTTCGTTAGCAGCCCCCCGGCTGACCGTGCTGTCCCCCCCAGTTCTTCCCCAGCGCCGACACCTTCCAGAAGGCGCTGCGCGAGGAGGAGAAGCGGCGGAGGAAGGAGGAGAAGCGCAAGGAGATCCGCAAGGGCCCGCGCATCTCGCGCTCGCAGTCGGAGCTGTAAGCACCGGGCTGCACCTCCACGGGGCCGGCTGCGGGGCGAGGGCCGGGTCCTGTGCCCGCAGGGCTGCTCCCACCCGCGGGTGGGCCGGGGAGCCCGCGGTGCTGCTGCTTGTGAGTTTTGGGGTGTTTTTTTGTGTTTTGTTGGCCCCGGTTATCCCCGGTCGCTACCTCTGCCCGACCCCATGTCCTAGGGGGGCTGTTTTCCCATATGGCCGGCGTTCCAGCTGCGGCCCCACAGTTGGGAGGCCGGCTCCCAGCCCCGCTGGGGGTGCCTAGCGGGGACATTGGGGTTTGGGGCTCCCCACCGAGCCCCACTTTGGGGCCCCCAAGCAGCAGCGGGCCCACTGGCGGCATGGTGCTGGGGGACGGGCTGAGCCGCGCTGCCTTCAGGGACGGGGAGACGGCCTTCAGCGCCTCGAGCAGGGGCAGCTGGAGCGGGGCGCGCCTGGTTTCTCCCGAATAAACCCCAATTCTTGTTACTGGTTTGTTCTTAACGAAGACGAGCCCGTGCCTGGGGGCCGTGTACATGGGGAGGGGAGGGGGGGGGCAGGAGCCGGGGGCGCGCCTTTACCGCGCGTGGCCACGCCCCCTCCTCATGAATATTCAAATGAGGGGGGCGTGGCCCCGCATGCTAATGCAGCTGCTGATCGGTGACGCGGCCTCACGCCACGCGGCGCCGCGCGCGCCCATTGGGCGGCAGCGGCCTGGTCTCACGGACAACGCGTGGGGGCGGCCGGGGGCGCGCCAAGATGGCGGCGGGGCGGCGGCGCGAGCCGGGAGCCTCCGCCTGACGGCACCGGGACCGGGACCGGGACCGGGACCCGGGGGGGGGCAACGGCAGCGGGGCCATGGAGGGCGGCGGGGAGCTGGGCACCGACGGCATGGACACGCTGACCGAGCTGGGCGACGAGCTGACGCTGGGAGATATCGACGGTGGGTGCGCTGCCGGGGGGTATGGGGACACCGGGGGGTATGGGGGCACCGGGGGGAGCCCTTAAAGCCGGGTGTGACGGGGAAGGGGGGGGGAGCCCCGGCTGTGGGGCTGGAGCCGCTCCGAGCCCCCCCCCCCGAGCTGCTGGGGGAGGTGGGGTGGGGGGGGCTGCTGGGCGGCTGCCCCAGCACAGCGGTGAGCAGGCGGCGTGCTCAGAAATAAAATAAAAATAAAGATAAAAATAAGAAACAGTTTTTTTTCTGGTCAGACGCACGCACGCATTTCTCTGCTGAAGTTCTGTAAAGCGTTGTTTCCTTGGGGTGCTTCCCCTCTTTTCCCTTAAGCTTGGAAGCGGAGCCAGGTTGAGGTGAGCGCTTCCAGTCTGTTGGAGGTGGGTTTGTGTTCTGGGCGCTGCCTGGATCCTGAAGCCCTGCAGGACGCTGTCAGAGCGCTCTGCCTCTTGTTCCCAGTCTCTGGCCGCCTCTTGGCTCCTGCCCGGAGGTGTGAGGCTGGCCTCGTGCTACCTCTGGGCTTCGGGAGCACCCACGGCTCCCTCGTGTGTGTGTGTGCGCTCCTGTGAGTCCTGCCCCGCTGATTCACGCCATAAAAACGCACCGAACGTTTCCCTCCTTGCAGAGATGCTGCAGTTTGTCAGCAACCAGGCGGGGGACTTCCCGGACCTGTTTTCGGATCCCTTGTGCGGCACCTTCCAGGGCGGCAGCACCACCACCACCAGCAGTAGCAGCAGCAGCAGCAGCAGTGGGACCCTGGACCCCCCGCGCCCGTATGGCCAGGCGCCCCTGCAGCCCTTCCCACCGCCCGCCGCCTCCCCGCAGCTGCAGAGCGTCCCGGTGAAGGCCCCCCCGCAGCGCCCAGCACCGCTGCTCCAGCCCCGGCCCCAGCTGCAGCCGCAGCTCCAGCAGCAGACGGTGATGATCGCCCCCACCTTCAGCTCCGCGCCCCAGACCAGGATCATCCAGCAGCCCGTCATATACCAGAACACAGCCACCAGTTTCCAAGGTAGGGCTTGGGCTGGGGCAGCGCTCACAGCACGGGCACGGTTCTGGTCCCACAGGTGTCCTTGGCCGTGGTGAGCCTGTGGGGTGTTTCTTCTGTGTATGTGGCTTTGACTGAGCGAGCATGAGCAGCTTTCATAAAGGAGATCATAAATTGTCCTGTGCCACCTCTTGGTGTCCTCTGTTGTGGCATCTCCTACGGCTGGGTTGGACCCCCCAAGACCCAGGCAGGGAGGTGCTGGTTAGGCGTGCTGTGTAACGTTACAGAGGTGATGGGCCCTGAGCTGCCAGACCCACAGGGCTTTGGCTTCATTTTCGCTCAGCTGATGCTCTGTGCGTCCTGGCAAGCTGCTGTTTGAGGTGCAGAGTCCTCTCGCAGGAGCTGGGTTCTGAGCAGCCTGTGGGAAGTGTTAGGTGGGCTCTGGCTGGGGAGAAACTTTGTGAAGAGGAGGAATGAATCGGGGAGCATTTACACTCTCCAAAATAAGGACCTGGGTGTTTGCGGGCTGTTCCTGACCTCTCCCCTGCTTTGCAGTCCTCCAGCCTCAGGTGCAGAGCCTGGTGACGTCCTCGCAGGTGCAGCCGGTGGCCATCCAGCAGCAGGTGCAGGCGGTGCAGGCGCAGCGTGTGCTGACGCAGGCTGCCGGTGGCACCATCCAGACGCTGGCGCCAGCCACGGTGCAGACGGTGGCTGCGCCGCAGGTCCAGCAGGTCCCAGTAAGTGCAGGGGGCGTGGGGTGCTCCTGTGGGTATGGCTGGGAGGGCCCTGGGGGGAGAAACCTCATTTAAATGAGTTTCCTTTGAGTTTTCCCTGCTTCTTTTTGTCCTGCTCCTTCTTCTTCAAGTCCACTGCCACTTACTGAGAGACTGACAAAAAGGGGATGCTTTATTTTGGTTCTTCCACCATGGTTTATTTCACTTTTTTGTTGCTCCACTGTCATATGATCTTGTTTTAAAACCCACGTGTGAGGGCAACAGCCTTGTGTTTCTGTGTCAGATAAAAGTGGTTTTGGCACTCGCCATGGAAAAGTTACTCTGGTTTAACCGTATCAAGTCATCTGTAATGTTCTTTACGTGTGAGCACCAACAAGGTACTCGAAAAAGGAAGCACAAGTTGTGTTATGGCAAAATAACTGTTGGTTTTGATCTGCCTGACATCCTGTGCAGACCCTCTCATTTTGAGGGCTTGCACCAGGTTCTGGCATGTCCAAAAACCATCCCAGTGATACAAGGTGCGAGGTGGAAGAAATTTGTAGTGGTGCTGCTGGTGGTTCACTCACTGAGATATGGCATTACGCTTGTGCCATCGCCTGCCTCTGGCTACCAAGATCAGCAGAGGAACGTGTGCCTACTCGTTGCTTCATCCGTGGCTGTTTCCACGCAGGTTCTGGTCCAGCCCCAGATCATAAAGACGGACTCCCTCGTCTTG
Organism: Anas acuta; assembly: GCF_963932015.1. Classification (NCBI taxonomy): domain Eukaryota; kingdom Metazoa; phylum Chordata; class Aves; order Anseriformes; family Anatidae; genus Anas; species Anas acuta. The sequence continues at coordinate 162,504,357 of NC_088979.1, read as the reverse complement.
ACCACCCTGAAGGCGGATGGCAATCCCGTTATGGCTGCGGTGCAGAATCCGGCGCTCACGGCGCTCACCACTCCTATTCAGACCACAGCTCTGCAGGTACCACCCTGAACATTTTTTTTTTTTTCTTCTTCCCCTTTCTGGCGTTATTTCCCCTGGTAGGAGAAGGAGGGTTGGAGTTTAGTGTTCATCGGTGATGTGGATGGGAGGGTTTCCAAGTGCTGCTCTGGTTGTGTCCAAAGTGAGTAATACCCTGCTTCTGCCAAGGCTAAATACACAGATTGTACATTTTTGGCAGCCTCCCATGGCCAGTAAGCGAGGACCAAGGGCACATTTCTGTTTACCTTTTTCTGGTATTACAAGGAGAAGAGCATGACCTAAGAATTCCATGCGGTTTTTAACCTCTGTGGAAGACACTGAAAGGTAGCTGACTTGGAATAGCTGTGGACCTTCTTTTCTCCCTCAGTAGCAACTAATAGCAGTGTGTCGAACATAAAAACTAATTAAACTACTCCTCAAAGGGCGTTTGCAGCAAGGATTCAGTATCATCATTCAAGATGGCTCCTATGCTTCAGGGTCATAACTTGTTACTCACTCGGAGAGGCTTGTGCCCCCAAAGATGCTTTTATCATGGTCCTCTGCGTTCTGCACAGATCCTTCTGTTCAAATATTTACTGCTGGAGACAAATAATCTTGCAAGTCTGGACTGAAGTTCTGACTTCCGCATAACATAGTAGGCGTGCTGTGTACTTGTTAGCAGCCAGCCTAAAATTGTCGATTTGCTCGCTTTTAGGCGGCACTTTCACACAGAGGTGAGGTTCATGTGAGTGTGTCTGTCAGACACACGATCCACAAAATGTTCTGAACACATTGAAATTTCCTGGAGATTATCCAAAGAGAGGTGGAAGACTTTAAGCTGAAACTTGACAAATAAGTGAAATGAAACAAAATTAATTTCTACTATCCCAGTTGGAAGACCATTTCAGAGTCAAAATTGTTCCTACATTTCTTTGTGGCTAGTTTATTCTCATTTCCGTCAGTCTGATTTTTAGTGTAAATAACTCTTCCTCTCCCTAACAGCTTCTCCGATCCTGGTTGTACTTTAGTGGCCAGTTGTACCCTTCCCAATCTTGTTTTACTTGTTTAAGTCGTCTAAATTCTTTTCTTTACGCTGATGATCCTAGAAGCACCTCTGTGCAACCGTTCTGGTGGGATTCATCTTTTATTGTGGAGCACATACTGCTTTGGTTTGTCTACACTTAGGTGACCAAGTCTGAACTTTTCACACCAGCACGTAACACTCGTTGCCTTGATTCCTCATCTTAAGGCATTTTTGTAACTTAAAGTCATCAGGGATCTCCTTTTTTCCTCATATAATCTAACTCAAATTAACTGCATCACTCAAGCCAGAGTTTGTCTTTCTGCAGTCAGAACCTTTCTAACATGATTGGTGCAGAGGTAGTGTTGCTTGTTGATGGTCTAACAACTTCCTTTGTCCATGGAAGAGGTGGATTTAGAGAGGTGGGGCAGAAGGATTTGAGGAGCAAGAAAGGACCTTGGTCCATTTCTGTTTAGTTAGTGGATGAAAAGAGTATGATATTGGTGAAAGTGTTGGGGTGATGGTGTCCTTGGGGAGACACTGGCCTGCCCCTTTGTTTTTGAGCTCTGTGAACTTTGCTGAATTCTTTGTATTCATTTTGCTCTTACCATAGTAAATCTCATGTGTATCAGCTGATTGCTATTGACACTTCCTATGCCCTGTCCCTGTAGACCCTTGTTGGGAGCAATGGGACCATTCTGACCACGATGCCAGTGATGATGGGGCAAGAAAAGGTGCCTATCAAACAAGTTCCCGGGGGTGTCAAGCAACCAGAACCACCTAAAGAAGGCGAGAGGAGAACAACTCACAACATCATCGAGAAGCGTTATCGGTCATCTATAAACGATAAGATCATTGAGCTGAAGGACCTCATTATGGGGACAGATGCCAAGGTAAAGATGTGGAACCTGGTGTCATGAATACTTGTGTCCTCGGGTGCTTGTTGCTCTACCAAATGGAGCAGTTGGGCACGTACTGCTGTTAGTGGTGTGCATGCATGTGTTGGGATAAGACTTGTGGAATGTTTATGCAATGGAAAGCTTGATAATTGCATTCAGGAAAGGTCACCTGTAAAATGTTGTTAGCAGTCCTGTTTCTTGGAAATCAGAACAAACACATAAGGTATAGCTTGCATTAGGCCTAGCTTAAATAGGTGCTCTATGAAGAACGTGAAAGTGAATGTCTTGATAACTCTGCCAAACCAGAACTTGCATCATCTATGTTTCCTTTTCCTTTAAACTGCACTAGGAAAGTAGGGATGAGGATTTTTTGCTTCTGCTGCAGTTACGGTTTTTCAAAAAAAATGAAGGTTAAATGCTGCTATAAAATCTAAACCAGTGTCTTGCACAGAGCTTTCCAACTGGATTCCAGTAGATACTGAGTTGGAAAAGCTCCTGTTCACTCCAATGTTAGAAACTTTCTTGCACCACTTGTGGCCTGTGTTCAGGGCTGTGCTGTTCACTCTTCCCATATTGGCAGAAAGAACGGTGGTGTTCTTGATACCCATGTGTTTACATGGCCTCTGCACAAGCACGTGCATTAGTGAAGTCACCTTCTGTTGCTGGGTCGAAGCTTTAGGTTTGAAAATATTGGTTATGTAAAGTGGCTTCAATTCAAAATGTTAGGGCTGTTTCCAAGGTAGACTTGTCAGCCTCTTCTGGAAGCGTGTATTTTTGTGGGGATGGATGGACAAAGGACTGAGGCAGAGATAGAACTGGTTATCTCAATTAAACCACGTTATCTCAGTTGGCCATGGTTAACAGGTGGCAGCTTGCTCCATTTCAGAAGAGAACCACTTCTTCACTTCAAAACTATGGTATTTCTAAGGACTGTTCCTGTTTGAAGTTGAGACATGAACTCCTGTAATTTGAACATTTATCTGTTTCCACTGTACTGTCTTTAAAAAACAAATCAACAACACCACCTTAAATCTGAAGTTGAGATCTCTCTTCTCATAGAGAGAACTTAAGTAAAAACTTAGAGAGATCCCAGGTACAGTGACTCAAGTCCTGTTGTCCAGTCCTTGTGTGCCTTTCAAAGTAGGATACCTTGCCATTATTTTATTTTATTTATTTTGCTGCTGCCAAGAGGTTCTCAACACTTTTGTTTGCATTCATGATATTAAGGGTTGTGGTACCCTTATGAGCACAAGTGGGCCTTTTGAAGCTCGGAGGATAAACTGTGTTCTGCTTGTCTGAATTCCTTGCAGATGCACAAGTCTGGTGTCCTGCGCAAAGCCATCGATTACATTAAATACCTGCAACAGGCCAACCATAAACTGAGACAGGAGAACATGGTTCTGAAGCTGGCTAACCAGAAAAACAGTAAGTTGTGGAGGCTGCACAGGAGGGAGGCGGTCAGCAGGGACGTAGGCTGCCTCTTGCAGTTTCTTGTCGTTGGCAAAAGTAGATGGGTGCGGACTGTGGTGAGGGTGGCAGTATTCCTGCAGGGGCAGAGCCAATCTGAGCGAGACTGGCAGCATGCAGGATGGAGAAACATGTGCATAATGCGCTCTGATTCTTGCAGAGCTGTTGAAGGGCATTGACCTAAGCAGTCTGGTTGATAATGATGCAGACCTGAAGATAGACGACTTCAACCAGAACGTTCTGCTGATGTCTCCTCCGGCCTCTGACTCGGGATCCCAGGCTGGCTTCTCTCCCTATTCCATCGATTCGGAGCCGGGAAGCCCACTCCTTGACGATGCAAAGGTACTTGTGGCTGGATTCATCAAATTCAAGGCGTCTGCTTCGGGGATATGTAGGGGCCAGAGTTTGAATTCTCCTAACTCAAGAGTGGAGCCAGTAGATATCTGCCAAGCAGAGCTGTAGGTGTCAGAGAAACATTGGAAGGATGAGGAAGGTGCATGGGTGTGTTTTGTTTTTATTTTTTTTGAATGATTGAGACTGTTGCCTGAGCTGTATTGTCTGAACCATACTGTAGCTGCTAGAAGAACTTAGATTGGACTTTAGCTCCTGTAGCTTCTCTGTGGACTCATGGTGAATAAGTCCCAAACTCCTGACCTGAAACGGTCCATGGCTCTCAAGAGATGTCCCATGATTACAGCAGGAGAACTTGGAGAAGAGAATGACGGCTCAGCTCTGGGTAATGGGACTGTGAATAACCACAGTTACAGGGATCTATTAGCTACCTTCAGCTGATGGGCTCATTTTGTGGGTATCACAGAACTGGGTCCTGAGGGAGACCCTCAGAAGAGGAAAAATTAGTCCTGGCCTAAAGCAGGGATCCAGTTAATGGTAACTGGAATGATTGGGAGCAGAAGGAAGGTGAAGGCATTCCGGTACTTCAGCCTTATCTTACTAGGGCAAGCTCCACCAGAGTTCTTACCGATCTTGGTCTTAAACAAATTTTAAAACTTGTTCTCTTTCCTTCTTCTCTACCCCTCCTTTTGCATAAGCGTTTTTTGTTTTAAAGAATATTAAGCGTTTTTTCTTCTTCCTTTTTTCTCTACTATAAATTCTTTGAAGGTTAAAGACGAGCCTGACTCTCCTCCTGTGGCCCTTGGTATGGTGGACCGCTCTCGAATCCTCCTCTGTGCCCTCACATTCCTGTGCCTCTCCTTCAATCCTCTAACGTCCCTTCTGGATGCCCGAGGAAGCCCAGAGTCTGACAGCCTTGTGCGCCACGGCTCTGGCAGGAGCGTGCTGACCATTGAGTCAGGTAATGAGTTAGGGTGCTACGAGTTGGGATCTCTCTGAGGGATCTTCACCTTTAGTTTGTTTTTAAGGCAGCTGACTGATTTTTGTAACTTATTAAGTATTGCCTGAAGAATTACTTCAGGAACGTGCTGTTGTAAGGTGTTGAAACTGGCTTGTTTCTTGTCCTTATTCCATGTCATTTGTAGTTGAGAGGACAGCAGCTTAGGTGAGCGTGGGAGGTTCTGCCGGCATCTTGTCACTTTCCCAGCTGGTTAGTGTGCTTCAGTGTTGCTTTGTAAACTTAATTAAGTCTGGAAAACAACACTGAGATATTGAATACCCATGGCTGGATCTGATAGCTTGCCTAGAATGTCTTGCGTTAAGGTAATTTTAGAAGTGCTGACTCAGTTTTTGTAAAACAGTCTTGTAAAAATAACAGTTGTGATTTGGTTAGGAGTGCTGAGGAGGTGTCGATGCAGGTGTTTTCTGATTGAAATACCACTTGTAGTATCAAGTTTTGCAAACAGAGCAATACATCCTTGTTGGTCTGGGTGAGCCCACGCTCATCCTGTTGCAAGCCTTTCGGTGTGCGGATCAACTTCTCACTCTCCTTTTGGGATGCTCGTTGCAGATGCTGGCGGGTGGTTTGGCTGGATGATGCCCACGCTGATCCTGTGGCTTGTGAACGGAGTGATCGTCCTGAGCGTGTTCGTGAAGCTCCTCGTGCACGGAGAGCCAGTGACCCGCTTGCACTCGAGGTCATCAGTCACCTTCTGGAGGCACCGCAAGCAGGCAGACCTGGATTTGGCACGGGTAGAGCTGGCTCATTTCACATCAAACATGTCCTGTAGGAGGGGGCGCGGGCAAACGTGACCTAATGAGGCAGTGCCTGACACTTGCAAGAATTTTGGTATTTCTGGGTGGTAGCAGGTCTGATTTTCTGAGAAGTTGGTGGAACTTGTTTGTGTTGAGCAGGTTGCTCTTCTCCCTCAGCCTGAATTAGTGAGGCACAGGCATTGGGGTTGTTAGAGCTGCCTGGGTTCTGTCCTTGTGCCTTGCTCCTGCATCTTCTGGCAGCCTTTGGAAGCAGGGTTTTGGTTCCTGTCCTGATTCTGGCAACCAGTCAGTGCTGGAGAGAGTCTTTTCTGTAGCACAGGCGTGTTTTGATGGTAGCTCAGCGGAAGCTACCAGCTGGGCCAGATCTGAAGCTGGTGTAAGCTGCCCTCGTGTTTACTGAAATTACGGTGACTCCCTCATCTGAAGACATTGCCCTAGCTTGCACATCGGTTTGCCTTGCTCCTGATGCTGAGGAGGTCCTGAGGTGTGGCTGTGGTTGTGCTTTTTGTGGCTTCACCTTTGGCTGTGATGTTCGCAGGGGGATTTCGCTGCAGCGGCGTCCAACCTGCAGACCTGCCTGTCGGTCCTGGGCCGAGCGCTGCCGGCTTCCCGCCTGGACCTGGCGTGCAGCCTGTCGTGGAACGTGATCCGCTACAGCCTGCAGAAGCTGGCGCTGGTGCGGTGGCTGCTGAAGAGGACCTCTCACCAGTGGCGGGCCCGGGAGGCCACGGCGGGCTCTGAGGATGAGGCCAAGACCAGCGCCCGGGATGCAGCTCTAGCCTATCACAAGCTCCACCAGCTCCACATAACAGGTAGGGGCTGAGGCAACAGAAACACTGGCCTCGTTGAACTAAATGAGAAAGCTCAGGGCTGTTCCTGCAAAGAAAGGGCTCTGCAGGGATGGCTGAAGCAACAGCAGTGTCCTGCTACATCCTCACCAGCCTGCAGAGGTGGTGTAGGGTCCGTTCCAAGCAGCAGTTGATTGAATCCAGTCATTTTCTGCCGCTTGGTTCAGTCCTGTCACTTGGGAATGTGATGTGAAAGCAGGGGCTAGGGTTAATTGTTTGGAAAAAAGTCAAATTTCTGAAGCTGTGTGAAGCGCAGATGGCCAGTTGGTGTTGATGTGCTTCGAAAACCTGGGCATGTGCACATGTACTGAGGAAGTGCTTGAATGTTCCTTGTGAACAGTTGTTTTTGCTGCTTCCTTGGCAAACTAATTTGTAATTTTAATAGGCTACAAGCCCATCAGAAATTCAGGTTAAACTTCCTACTCTTGCTGTGTGAACTGTAGTTATGCCACCATGGACAACAATAAAACGAACTTGTATTTAACAGCGTCTGTGTAGGTATCTGTAGAGGTGTGGACTGCAAAGGAGTTTGGTTCTGAAATGGTGATGAATATAGTGGGATAAAACTTATTGATGTTTTCTGGGGTTAGCTATGGAGGGCATCTTGCAGAATCACAGCTGTAAATGTCCCCTTAATATCTGTGAAGGGAAGATTTGGTTATAGCTGCTCTGTTGTGGGAATGCAGACTAGGTGTGGGACTTGGGGTATCAGCTGGTTCTTATTTGTCTGCCTGGGACAGTGCCCCTGCAAACTGTGTTGTTATCAAGCAGCTGGTGCTAGCATGCCTCGGGTTAACCATTCTCCTGTCTCTTCTGGTGCAGGTAAACTTCCCTCCAGCTCCGCTTACTCTGGCTTGCACATGGCCCTGTGCGCCGTGAATCTGGCCGAGTGTGCGGAAGAAAAGATCCCCCCCAGCACCATGGCTGAAATCCACCTGACGGCCGCTGTTGGCTTGAAGACCCGCTGCGGGGGCAAGCTGGGCTTCCTGGCGGTGAGTGATGGAGTCCTCTGCACCTCCAGGCAGAGCTCTGGGAAGGGCTGCGAGCAGGCACAGCGCCTCTGTTAGCGCTGCTGTTCTGCAGCCTGCAGCCCTGGTCCCTGGTGGTGCGCCTTTCCCTGGGTGCTGTTCTCAGCCCTCGTCTCTCCCTTCCCTAGAGCTACTTCCTGAGCCAGGCTCAGAGCCTGTGCAGCTCGGAGCGCAGCGCCATCCCCGACTCGCTGCGCTGGCTGTGCCACCCCCTGGGACAGAAGTTTTTTGTGGAGCGGAGCTGGACGGTGAAGTCTGCTGCCAAGGAGAGCCTGTACTGCACCCAGAGGAACCCTGGTGAGAGCCGCTCATGCTCTGGCTGCGTGACCTCTCTGTGCTGTGTTTGCCCTGATAATTAGTAAATCTGATGGCTGATAGTTAGTAAAACCTGTTGTTAAAAAGGCCTTCAAAACTCAGTCTTTGTAAGTCTTTGCAGTAATTCCCTCAGGAATTTCCCTCTACTGCTCTTCCTCTTGCTCCTAAAATGGGATTCTTCGTTACAGCTGCCCTTGTCTCTATCAGGAGGCGTGGCTGCCACTGCAGATAAGAAAAAGAGTTTGTTTTCTTTCTCTGTAGCGGATCCCATTGCACAAGTTCATCAGGCGTTCTGTGAGAACCTGCTGGAGAGAGCTGTGGATTCACTTGTGAAACCTCAGACTCGGAAAGAGGTGGTGGGACAAGAGGAGGAGGAACAGTGGTAAGTTCCTGTGCTGGGGACTGCTTGGGGCAGCTGTAGACTCTGAAAACCGAGCGGATGATCGTGAACTGAGTGCTCTGAGGCCAGCGGAGTGGTTGGTCTTTAACCAGGGCTTGACATGGCGAGCTGAACCTGACCACCACAGCTTATCAGCAGGGTGAGCTCTGCCTCTTCGTATGAAAACCTCTGCACTCACAGGTGCAGTTCTGACTCGTTACCAGCTGTAACGGGGATTTCTGCTGCTGTCCTGATCGATTCTTGAACTGGGTGGCACTTTCTCTGCCGAGAGCACAATGTTCAGAAACGCTAAAATTAGCATGGCCCTATCACTTCGGTTGACCAGAGCATGTGTCCAAGGCTGTAGGAGCATAAAGGCTTGGCATGTTAGAGAGTGACCCAGCTGGCTCCCCGCGTTACGCATGAGAAGTATTTTCGTAACTGAACAAAGTGCTGTGTTTACCAGCAGTGAAAAATCAGACTAACCTCCGGCAGGAGTGGGAGAGCAGATGCTGGCTGAAATTGTCGGTGGCTTCTGCCAAGTGATTTCGCCCGATGAAAAATGAAAATTTGTGGGGATCGGAGCATCTTTTTGTGCTGTGCCACGTCTCCCAAAAGAGCCGGGGTAAATGCCTTAGGTGGGAAGGTGACTTATTTTCTCTGGATGTGTAAGAGAGAACTGTGTACATTTAGCTTTATTTTCAATCTTGCATCTGTTTTCTAGCGTAGTTGCAGACAGGGAGCAGCAGTTCAGTCTAATTGCTTGCACAGTACAATTGCTTGTGGTCACATGCTGCTGGTGGTGAGAAAAGGTAGGAGGACTCGTATGATTGACGTGGGTTGTCAGTGTGCTTGTGGAAGTCCCGTCCTGTCCCTGGGAGGACTGTCTGTACCTAACAGAGCCAGCCGTTTTTCTCCCTCTAGGGGCAGGAGCTCAGGATCCTCCTCTGTAGCATGTCCAAGGAAATCAGATCATCGCCACACACTCCAGTTTCTCTGACCAGCACTGTGAATGCATTGTCACTTGCATTCAGATACATTTGCATATATGCAAATAGTCACTAGCAGGAGCATCGTTTGGCCTCTTCTGGAGGCAGTGATTGAAAGGGAGCCCGTAATCAACTCCTAACATATGTCATGTCCGTCAGCAGATACAAGGCACTGGAGGGGATGCTGGCAGCTTCTGTTCAGTGCTTGTGGAACGTGGGGTGCTGACTAAGTGCTAACGTGGATCATCTTTCACTTGAAAAGTCTATTACGGCCTTTAATCCTCTTGGTGCACTCAGACTAGTCCCTCCCTTGGTAGTGGTGCCCCCTTTTTCAAGGACTTAGGGACGGGGGAGCAGGCTGTGCCCTGACTAGGGAGGATAAGTCCAGAGTGGCAGCAGCTGTGGAGCAGCGGTGAGATGCCTGCAGGCACCTCACCAGGAAGATCTGCTGGTGGTGCTCCTTGAACTGGTCTGTGCACTTCCACTCTGGGAGGTCTCTTCAGGTCCAACAGCGTTGTGTTACCTGTAGAGCTTGAAATTTCTGCCTCCACCTGCTGGCTTGCTGGGCCAGGCTTGTTTAAAAGCTCATCGACCGCTCAGAAACAGCTTCAGGCTTTGGTGTGTCCTTCCTGATGTCACAGCGAAGCTCTGCCTTGCTTCTTGTTCCAGTGAGTTCTCCAGCGCAATGGAGTACCTGAAGTTGCTCAACTCTTTCTTGGACTCGATGGGAAGTGGAGCACCGCCCTTTGCCAGCAACTCTGTGCTCAAGTCAGCCCTGGGTAAGTCTGTCCAAATGGAAGCTCTGCCAGCTGCAGGAACTACTGCTGATACCCGTCCCCTCCACCCCACCACCTCCCAAGCTCCATGCATGGCAGAAATGCAGTCTGGGGTGGAGTGGGGTTTTTGGGGGGATGCTTAATGAATGCAGGAAATGATGGTTGGGGGTGATGAGTGCATGTCCTTGTCGGGAGGGAAGTTGGGGTTTTTCTAGACAAGCAGACAGGGTAAGTTCTTGCTGACCAGCTGCAGTCTCAGCATCCCAGCCTCTTCCCCCAGTCAGATGTGGGGTGTTTGCTTGCTGCCTGGTGGCTCTGTGCTCCCCCAGCACAGCAGCTGCATCCCTGTGGGATGGGCTTGGTCTGCAGGCTCCCCCTGTCCCTGTGGTGGGGGCACAGGGTGTCACCCCGTTCCTCCAACCCGTGACTCTGCTCTTGCAGGCCCGGACGTGGTGTGCAGGTGGTGGTCGGCAGCAGTTGCCATGTCCATCGGCTGGCTCAGAGGGGACGACGCAGCTGTGAGGTCACATTTCACAGAAGTGGAGCGTGTGCCGAAGTCCCTGGAGATGTCCGAGTGCGTAGGCTTCGTACCACTCCTAAACTCCCCCCTCCTCCTTCCCTAGCCATGGGCTGGCACTGGAGCTGTGCACTAGGAATGACTGGGAGGGGGCAGAATCACTTGGGGCATCTTGGTTTTGCTCTAATTACACCTCACCGCCACCACCAGAATGCAGAGGTGTCCCAGCCCTCTGATCTCCAAAGAGAGCAAAACCACAACTTGCTTTCTTACAAAAGGGTGGTGAGGCCCTCGCACAGGCTGCCCAGAGAAGCTGTGGGTGCCCCATCCCTGGAGGTGCTCAAGGCCAGGCTGGATGGGACTTTGGGCAGCCTGGGCTGGTGGGAGGTGTCTCTGCCCATGGCAGGGGGTTGGAGCTGGGTCATCTTTAAGGTCCCTTCCAACCCAAATTATTCTGTGAAAATCAAAGCTTGCCCACTGATGGAAAAGACAGTTCCACCTTCTTGATTCACATCACATGAAAGCTGCTTAGACAGTTCCCTTCCCTTTCTCTGTGTAGCTCAAGTAGGTGAGGAACAACTTCCATCTTTTGTCTCCCTCCCTAAGAAGCTGTGATCTCTGCTCTTGGAGGGGGGAGGCTGGCAGCTGATGCTGGCTGCTGCTTGAGCTCAGCCCTTGGGGCTGCCCCGCGGCACCCTGACACGGCACCGCTCGGAAGCAGCGCCGTTTCTCTTCCAGGAACGCCCTGGTGAAAGCCACCTTCCACCTGTGCAAAGCCATGCAGGCCTCGCTGTCGGGGAAGGCGGACGGGCAGCAGAGCTCGCTGGGTCACTGCGAGAGGGCCAGCAGCCACCTGTGGAACAGCCTGAACATGAGCAGCGGTGCCTCCAGCACCACCCTCAGCAACGTAAGGGCCGTGAGCTGCGGGACCGCGTGCGCTGTCGTGGCTGTGAGGCTGGGCCATCGCTTCCCTGTGTGCGTCTGCGTTCTCTGCTCATCCCGCGTCTGATAGGAACGAGGGGGGTGCTTTCTCCTTTTCTGTCCCAAGGGCATTTAATATTTTCCCTCCCTGCTGCGTGGAGGAGCACTGCAGCACTACCCTGCCAATCCCCGTCACCCCTTCTGTTTGTTTCTCCTTTGGCCACTTTGAAATTGGCCCATGGAGAACCTCCATCTCCGTCCTCCGAGGGGAAGATGCTGACACCTGTGCGACAAGGACCTCATTATGTCAAACCCGCTCTGTTTCAAGAGCGCTTGAACCCTCTCTCCCGCAGAAGTGGGACTGCGCTGTGCTATTCCTGAGCGCGCGTGTTGCTTGTTTCTTTTTCTCCCCAGGGTTACCTAAAGCTGGAGCCTTCCTGTGCGGCATACGGGGGACGGTTCTGGTCCCTTCTGTCGCTGCTGGGTGGCAGCTGTAGTGCATTGTAGTTGCATTGCATGTGACGCCAGTAACTGTGCAATGTTTCTGCAGTGCAGTACAGAGGCACTCTCCACCTCCCCGGCACAGGTAGAGTCTCCCAAGGGCACCTAAACTAGCGAGCGATGCTAGGGGGCAGCAACAGCTGGGGAAAAAGGGATTTGGGTGGGAAGGAGGCACCGCTGTGGGGCGTGCAGGCAGCGGGTGGGCTGCCCTAAGCTGTGTGTCTGCCCCGTGGCTCTCGCAGGTGATCCAGCTGCTGGCCTGCGACCTGCTGCTGTCCCTCCGCACCAGCCTGTGGCAGAAGCAGGCGAGCAGCAGCCAGGCTCTGGGTGAGACCTACCACGCCTCGGCCTCCGAGCTCACCGGCTTCCAGCGGGACCTCGGCAGCCTGCGCAAGCTGGCCCACGGCTTCAGGCCCGCCTACCGCAAGGTGAGGCTCTGTCCCTCGCCCCTTCTTCACCCAGGGGGTTCATCATCAGCCTCTCACCGCCTTCCCTTTTCCTCCAGGTCTTCCTCCACGAGGCCACGGTGCGGCTGATGGCGGGGGCCAGCCCCACGCGCACCCACCAGCTGCTGGAGCACAGCCTGCGGCGCCGCACGCCCCAGAGCAGCAAGCAAGGTCAGCCCCGGGGCTGGGAGCTTTTACCTCGGCTCACTCGCTCGTGTCAGGCAGTGCCGGGTGTTGTGGCAGCAGCTCTGATAGCTTTTTGTCCCCTCTCTGTGTTTAGGTGAGCTGGACGCGCTGCCGGGGCAGAGGGAGCGAGCCACGGCCATCCTCCTGGCCTGCCGCCACCTCCCGCTCTCCTTCCTCTCGTCGCCCGGCCAGCGCGCCGTCCTGCTGGCCGAGGCCGCGCGCACGCTGGAGAAGGTGGGGGACAAACGCTCCTGCAATGACTGCCAGCAGATGATCGTCAAGCTCAGCGGGGGCACGGCCATCGCCGCCTCCTAACGCCTCGCCAGCCCCCACCTGGACTTCTCGGAGTCGAGAAAGGAATTGGGGGATAAAGAGGGGGAAAAAAAAAGAAAGGGGAGGGGGGGGTTAAAAAACAAAAAAAAAAGCAGTGCTAGGTTAGGGTTGTGCCAGTGGGATCACGCCGGGGTGGGAGCCAGGAGGGCATTTTTGTTGTGTTTTATTTTTTTAATCTTGCCCCAGGTGCAGCTTTATTCGCACTTGTGCTTGCCTGGGGTGCTGCAGCGGGGCTGGGGCTGGCGGCAGCTTGGTGGCGGGGCTGGGGCCGTGCCCCCCTCCTCGTGCTGTGTGCGTGGGCACCTGGCGCCCAGCTGAGCCCCCCGGCCCCAGCCCCGCTGGTGTGCTCCACCTGGGGCCAGCACTGCCTGTCGGGTTTCTGTACTGTTTTTATACCGCTAATTTTTTTTTTTTAGGAGTGTTTGTGACTTTACCAAGTGTAGGCAACGATGCAGGCCTCCCCTTTTTGGCAGGGGCTGGGTCTGCAGCCAGCTGTGACCAGCAGCGTGCTGCTTGGGGTCCCCCTGGGGGCCTGGAGCTGGGTTGGGGGCCGATGAAATGAGCTCTGCTCGCCCCCCGAGGTGTCCGTGTGCCTTTTTGTTGCGGATTGAACTTTTAGAAACAGTTTATTTTATTCCCTTCCCCCTCCTACGTCGGCCCCAAGCCCCTGCAGGCCTGGAAGGCCGGGCTGGGGCTGGGTGGCTGAAGCCCCTTCCCACCTGCAAGTAGGAAATCTGCCCTCAGGAGGCGTGCAGCCCCCTTTTTCCCTGTCCACGTCCCTCCTCGAGGATTATTTTTCCCCAAGGCGTGCTGCCCTGTGCCCCCTGAGTGTGGGGAGCATGCAGCGCTGCCCTCCCTCCCCATCCCCCTGGGGCACCCCACTTTGTGCCCTCCTCCTCTCGATCTTCCTCGTCCTGTTATTTTTATTAAACCACAGCAGCTCTTCACCCCAGTGCCCCCCTTATTTCCCAGTGCCCCGGGTCTGCCCGCAGGTGGGGTGGTTTTGTACTGCAGTAACCGGCACAGAGAAGCTGAGGAGAAGAGACGTCCTCGGCCTTCCTCTTGTCCCTTACCCCTGAGTGGGGCCAGCACTTTCCCCCCTGCTCCGGGGGCCTTTTTGCCCTGTTTTTCTACTCTTTCCAACCTCTCTGCCTGTCTGTCCCTACGGTTTTTTATATGTGTGTACATACTGTAACTGGGGGGGGCGGGAGGCTGCCAAGGAAGCCTGCTTCCCCCTGGAGCCCAGCGGGGTGAGAGGTGTGTGTGGGGGGGCTCCCAGCTCCGGGCCCCCTGCGCATCCATCTACCCAATAAAGCCGAGTGTCACCACGTCACCCTGTGTGCCCGCTGCTGTCCCCCCAGCCACGCGGGAGCCGTACACCTCAACGTGTTTATTACTCAACGTGTTTATTACCAAGGGGGAGGCCGGGGCCGTGGGGAGGGGGTGCCCGTGGGCAGCACCGGGTCCCGCTGCCTGGAGTCCATTGCCCGTCCTCGTGGTGGGCTGAGACCGGTCCCAACTCCTCGGCCACGGTGTCACCTCCTCGCCGGCTGCCATCAGACGGTGACCTCGGTCTTGCTGTTGGTGGCCAGGTGCCGCGAGCTCTGCCCGTACAGCGGGGTGGCGGGGCCTGGCCGGCGGGGGCCGCGCTGAGGGCCCCCCTCCCAGCCCCCCGACGGCTTGGGGGGGCCCTTGGTCTTGGTGGCCCCCAGCGGGGGGCAGCCCTCGGGTAGCCCCGGCCCCTCAGCGTGTGGGAAGGGCAGGGTGCTGGGGGGGGGCACCTCCGGCCCCCCAAAATGCCTGTAGAAGTCCTCAGGGATGCTCTCTGTGGGGACAGAGACACTGGTGACACCCCCTCCGGTGGCACTGGGGGCACCGACAGGGGGATGCAATGGGTCTGGGGGGGGCTCCTGGGTGCTGCCCCCTTCCCCCCATGTCCCCACTCACCTCCAGCCGTCAGCGTGGCGTAGGTGCTGTAGCTGGGAGCCGTCGGGGGCAGGCGCTTGCCGTGGCTGTGGGGCCGCCCCAGCGGGGGGACACCGGCAGAGGCCACCGCGTTGTTCAGGGGCAGCTTGTCTGGGGGCAGAGCCCAGGTGGGGGGCTCAGGGGCGCTCGGAGCCCCTCATGCTCCCCTCACACCACCCTTTCCCTGGGCACCCACCTGCCCAGCACTGGGGGGATGTTTGGGGAAGGGGCTGGGGGTGGCAGGGCCTTACCTGCGCTGCTGCGGGGGGACCCCCGGGCGAGCCCCTCGCCCAGCTGCACCTGCACGCTGCCCATGAGCCCGTCGATGTGCTCGGAGGGGCCGTGGCCCGGCTGCTTCAGCAGGTCGGTGAGCGTCCTGGAAGGGGCAGAGGGATGTCAGGCCGTGCCCCGCTGCCTGCAGCCCCCCTCCCATCCCACACCACACACAGCGGGGCCATTTCGAAGCAGGGCAGACCCCGAGGAGGGGATGGGCGAGGGGTGCTTGAGCTGCTGCGGGGAGGAGGCTGCACAGGTGGCTCTGGCGCACGCGCTGCCGCTCGCGACGCCCTCCCGGTACGCGGCAGCATGAAACATTAAACGCCATTACACAAGGCACAGCGCTGCCCCGTTCAGCATCACACACATCGCTGTGCGGGTGGGCAGCCCTGAGGGGCTGTGGGGTCGCCCTGCTTGGAGAGCTCCAAAATCCTCCTGGACGTGGCCCTGGGCAGCCTGCTCTGGGCCCTGCTGGGGCAGGAGGCCTCCAGCCACGCCTGCCCACCTCAGCCGTGACCTGAGCCTACGCCAGTGCTGCTCTTTGCACAGAGACCTCCCTACCCCATAACTCTTCTCTTCCTAAAGCCCCAGATGCAATCTCCCCGCTCTCCACATGCCCCCGCAGCACAAGCAATGCTTTAACAGCCAGCCCACCACGGCCCCACAGATCCCCCAGAGCCCTGCCCCAGCCCTGCTCCCTGCCCACGGGGCCATCCCGCAGCAGCTCGGGGAGCCCAGGGCTCGTGCTGGGCAGGGTGTGGGGCCAGCAGCTCCTGTGGGGCCGGGGGCAGAGGCTGTCAGGGTGGGAGCTGCCAGGCCATCAGCCGCTGCCTCCCCAGGGCCCCGCTCCCCCACGTGTCCCCGCAGGCCGCCGCTCGCCGGGCTCGTTTCACCGGGAGGTCCGATGCGATTTGACCTATTTCTTTTTTTTTTTTTTTTTTTTTCCTCGGGTCTGTTTACCAAGCTCGAGCAGTCCTTTAGCTGCGACTTTTCCTCTCCAGAGAAATCCATCAGTGCTCTTTTCCACACGCCTGCCCCCGGCCGCAGTCACCCGGACAGGAACGGCGAGAGCGGCTCTGTCCCTGTCCCTGTCCCCGAGCCCGGCGGCCTGGGGGGAGGGCATGTGCCAAGGCACCGCTGGCTCACTGGACGTGTTTTTTGGGGGTGAAAGCGCTAATCTGGGGGCTTGGGGAGGGCTCAGGAAGGTCAGGCTGCATTAAATCAGCTTGTCCAAAGGTCTGTGGCTGTGAGATGGCTCCGGGGTGGGGAGCAAGGTGGGGCACATCAGCGGAGCAGCTTTAAACCTGCACTGCAGCAACATGGTAAAGGGCAGTGCCCCCAAAACCAGCCCGGCGTGAGCCCAGGAGCGAGCAATGAGGGAGGTCCTGGAGCCGTGGGGAAGACGAGAAGGCAGCGGCAGCTCCCCGGCAGCACCCAGCACACAGCTCAGTGCCCCTGGGCAACGCGGGAAGCCACCAGAGCCAGAAAACGAGGTGACAGCGTGTCCCCAGCCCTCAGCACGGGCAGGTCACACGTGGGTGTGGATGGGGACGGGGACGGGGTCGCTTCGCTCCCGTCCCCCGCAGCGCCGGGGCGGCAGGTGGCAGCTCGCCGGCTGCCTGCAAACACCTTTTCTGGGTCTTCGCCGTGCCTGCATCACCCACAGAGCAGCACCCATCGGGGTCAGGTGCAGAACAAGGATGGGTTTCGGGACCCCAGAAAGCGTGGGGAGACCCAGCTGCTTCCTCTCCTTTCCCCGCAGGGTCCCCAGAGCTCTCGCCTGTAGGTGTAGTGCTTTTTTGGGGGGATACGGACAGATCGCCCTGCCCTGAAGGGACCTCACATCCTTGGAGACCGGGGGCCTGTAGAAAAACACGGGCAGGTGTTCCTGACTCAGACAGGGCCTGGGCACGCTGCGCGAGCGTGGGGACGGGTGCCAAGCCAGAGCCGAGCAGGAAGGAGCAGGCCTGGTGGGAGCCGCCATACGGACCCGCGGGGGGCGCGGGGACGGGGGGACGAGGTGGCCACAGCATTCGGGGTGCCTGAACCTCCTGCTGGACCAGCCATGAAGGCAGGAGGCGACGCGGTGCTCAAGGCAGACCGTGCCGAGCCGGAGCCATCCTGGAGCACTGGGAAGTGCTCTCTGGGAGCAGAAAACCACGGGCGGGATGGCAGGCTGGATGGGAACGGAAACCAGAGCGGCCGTGCAACGGGGAGCTGGCCCGAGGCCACGCTGCAGCTCCCGAGGAGCAAATGAGAAGCTCCAACCTGCGGCACCGGGCAGGGCGCGAGGCCGCACTGCCCATGCGCCGGGGCTGAGGCACGGCACCGGGCACGGGCCGGAGGAGACGGTGCCACCACCGCACTGCCCTGCCCTGGGACACCCCGCTGGGGATCTCCAGCACGGCAGGCTCCTGGTTTCGCCCCAAAAAGGCACCCGAGGGCAGCTTGTCTTCTCCTGCTCCATATGGGTGTGTCCCAAAAATCAGTGGCTTCGGGGAAAAAGGGAGGTGCTGGGCAGGGAGCTGCGCGTTTGAAGCGTGCTCGTGGGGAGCGGGGTGAATCGCTGCCCTGCTCCTCGGGAAGGGTCGGCCGTGCAGGGGAGAAAGAGGAGGGGAACGTGGAGATGTGCGGCCTCGGTAGCATGGTGCCGAGGCCGCCAGCAGAAAACAAATCCCCTCGGTGGCCGGTGGGGTGAGAGGGGCAGCAGACAGAGCTGGGTCAGGTGTGGGCACCCCGGGGCTGCCCCTGCCCAAGCTCAGCACCCCCTTCCCGGGCAGGGGAGGAGCAGGGAGGCTGGCGGGGCCGTATCGATCCTGTCAGGGTGCCAGCGCTGCCTCGGATGACGCGGGAGGGGGACATGGACACACAGAGACACCGGGCTGGGCTCCCTGCCAAGTGCAGGGGGGGCACAGCATGCAGCCCCCCAAAAAAACTGCCTTGCTGGGTTCAGGAAGGCACTGGGGTCCCCATTCCCATTCTGTCCCATGCCCAGCCTCCTCCAAACGTGGGGTGCAAATATTGTGCTCAGCAGGGCCTGGGGACGGGGCGCAGGGGTGCAGGAGGGGATGCGGCACCCAGCGGCCACCCCAGCCCCATGCGGGCACCCCATGGGAAGGTCCCCGCGAGGGAGGATGCAGCCAGAGCACCTCCCGCATCGTCCTGGTAAAATTGCTTCCTCGGGCTCTGTCTGCCTGCTCTTATTATTATTAATTTTAAGCTGAAATCCTTGAAGAAAACGGCACAAAAAGCGGGTTCATCGCCATGCTCGATGTCCTCGCTAGGAAGACCTTGCCGATCGGCAAGGGCTGCGGCTCAAAGCCCAGGGCAGCCCCCGGCCCTCGCCCTGCTCCTGCAGCCCTCCTTCTGCCACCACGTCCGTGTGTCCGTGTGTCCGTGTGTCCGTGTGCCGGGGGGAGGACGAGGAGGGACAGCTCTGAGTCAGAGCCGCAGGGGCAGGGCTGTGCCTGGGAGGCTGGAGCTGCCGCCAGCCGCTGAGAAGTGTTAAACTCATTTAATGTGATCGTTCGGGGGAAAAGAAGTGAAAGGGGGAAAAAAAAATAAAAGAAAAGGAGGGAGAGAAACGGCTCGCTAAGAGAAGGAGCTGCGGGAACATAACACCGAGGGGGAAGCAAGGCAGAGGAGCCGCAGCCACTGTCCCTGTCCCTGTCCCTCTCCACCAAGCCAGCCACGCTGCCCCACACCAAGATTTGGGGCAGAAACGGGACCAGAAGTGTGTGCCTGGAGCCACAGCTCTCAGGGGAGCCCGAAAGGAGACAAAAAGCGAGGGGCTGGAGCCGGGGGCGAGGGGCAGCTGCCCAGCATCCCAGCGGTGTCCCCTGGGTGTGCGCCCCAGGTCCCCCCATGGGGGTGACATCCCAGCCTGGGGCACGGTGCCACACACACACCCCGAGGTGGTGCAGGGGCACGTCGGGAAGCACAGAAATAAGGGGAGAATTTTTTTGGGGGGAGGACAGCCAGCGAGCGGGGGGGCCGTGCCCCTTTACCTGGAGACGGTCATCTCGGTGGGGGGGCCCTGCGCCTTCTCCAGGCCCAGCTTGGTGAAGATGCCCACCAGCACCATGAGGGCCACCACGCCGCAGATGATGTAGACGATCATGTTGGTCCTGTCCCGCGCCGGGTCCACGGGGGGCTCGTCCACCCGGGCGGGGGGCTGCCCGGTGTTCACCCAGTTGGGGGTGTCGTAGTTGGAGCAGCCGCTCTGGTCCAGCCGCCCGGGCTTGAACTGGCAGCAGAAGCGGTACCCGCAGGTCCCGCAGCAGTACTGGTAGATGCCCGCGTTGCAGTTGAAGGGGGGGTCCCACTGCCCCATCACGTCGTAGTAACCCCTGCAGCGGTCCCCCCCCGGGCTGGGCTCGGTGGGTGCGGGGGCCGTGTCCTCCAGGGCCGGTGCCTGGCTCCCGTTGCTGCTTTTTTCCCCGGGCCCCCCCGGGCTGGGCTCTGCGCCCCACGCCCGGCCGGGCTTCAGCAGCACCAGGCAGCAGATGCCCACCACGTAGCTCCTCTGCAGCCGGGGGGCCATCTCCCACCCCCTGCCCGAGCCCTTTGCCCTGGCTGTGTGTCCGTCTGGCCCCTCCCCGGGGGGGTTACAGCCGCTCGCCCGCCCCGCGAGGGCCCCCCCGGAGCAGCCCCATGGCTGCGGAGATGCCCCCGAGGAGGAGACGGGAGGGGGGGGGGCAAAAAGAGAGGGGAAAAAAAAATAAAGAGAGAAAAAAGGGGGGAAAAACAAAGTGAGAGGGGACGGACCCCCGCTTCTCGCCCCCCAAAAAATAAAAATAGTAAAAAAAAAAGGGGGTTCAGGGCAGGAGCCGAGGCTGGCGGCGGGGCAGAGCCCCCGGGTGCCCCCGGCCGGGGCGGGGATGCGCAGCGGGGCGGCCGGGAGGGCTGGGGGCTCCGGCCCACCCCATCCCCGCCTCTGCCCCTTGCTGCCGGCACCGAGCTCCGGCAAGGAGAGAGGGGAGGGCGAAGAAAAGCCAAAAAAAAAATAAAAATAAAATAAAAAAAACGGGAAAGCAGCAAAAAGCCGCGGCACCGGGGAAGGAGGGGAGGAGGAGGAGGAGGAGGAAAAAGGGGAGGGGGGGGGAGGAGGGAAGGGGGCGGCGGGGCGGGCAGGGCTCGGGGCTGGGTGGATGCTCGCCGAGGAAACCGGAGAAGCTCCTTCAGCAGTCCTCTGCCGCCCGCCACGGGCCCTGGCCCGCCGCCACCGGGCGCCAGGCACCGAGCGCCCGCCCCGTCGGGCGGGGACCGCGCCTGGAGCCCCCGCGCCCCTCCCGCACCGGGCACTGCCGGTTGGGCGGGGGGGGAGGCATCCAGGCATCCATCCCCCAAAATTGTACAGCCCCCCCGGGGGGAGCTGGGGGGCTCGTGGGTGTCGGGCTGGGGGCCGGAAAGGGGGCGTCGGGGGGAAGGGGAGAGCCCCGCAGCTTGGGGGGCCCGGGGGGAGAGGTGTGGGGAAGGGGGAGTGGGGTCGCCAGGTCTGGAGAGCGTCAGGGAGAGCTGGGACCCCCCCGGGGTTAAGTATGGCCAGGGCGAGGGGCAGGCTCAGGGCCCCTCATCCCCTCCTGGGGCTCCCCGTGCCCCCAGCATCGCCCTGGTCTCCTCGGGCAAGCCACCCTCCTGGCCCAGAGCGGGGAGGAGATTTGGAAACATCGCTGGAAAGATGCAGCCGGAGCCGGGGCCGCCTCTGATGGGCCCCGAGTGCCGCAGTCTGCTGAGCGAGACCCATTTTGCAAGGTAGCTGTGAGCCCCCAGAGCCTCCCGAAGAGATCCAAAGGCAGCCAGGCGGCACAAAGCCGCGCAGCGCCAAACCCACCAACCCTCGGGGGGCTCCGCTTGGAGGCACCAGCCCTGGGAAGCTGCAGGCCCGGGGGCTGTTAGTGCTCACGGCCCGTGCCAGCACAAGAGAAGTTTGCTGGTGCCCAGGTGATGGCAGGAATCGTTTCTGGGAGATTGCTCGCAAGCAGAGCCCCCCCCGGGGCCGGCAGGCTTATCAGGCTGGTAGCAGGCTGAGTGAGAAACTGGCCAAAATTGGGGATTTTGTAGGGAAATTGTTGCCTGGGATGACCTGGGAGAAAGGGAATACTTCTTTTTTTGGGGGGAGGAATGCTCACAGGGTGTGAAACAGGCGCTTAAGGGGGGGGGATCTCAGCGCCTGTGGCTTGGAGAGGGCAGCGTGAGGGCAGGAGCCGCAGGAAATTCAGGTCGGTGGGGACCCCGAGGGAAAACCCAAAGGACATGGAGGAGGAGGGAGCGTGCTGTCTGCACCAGTGCTGTCAAAACCTTGGGTGCCAGGGGGCTTGGCCACAGCCTGGGGGCTGCCCCCAGTGGGACACGGTGCCACTGCCGGAGGGATCCCACGGCACGCGCTGTAGGGCGGCCCCCAGCTGGGGACAGAGCTGGGGACACGTCAGGGGACATCAGATGTGCCAGGGGGCACGGGGACGTGGTGGCAGAGCCCCTGGCCGCCCCGCTCCCGGCCCGGCACGCACAGGGGTTTTATTCCCCCGCCTGTGCTCGATGCCGTGGCTGGGAAATGGGCTGCCGGAGAAGCCGTGCGCCGTAATGGCCCATCTAAAACACAGGAGCATATGTGCGCTTACCATTAAGATTATAATTGCAAACATTCCCAAGTTGAGATTTGCGAGCTCCCAGCTTCCCAAAGGCGGCTGCAGCCGAACCCAAACGACATCCAGAGCAAGGAGGGGAAAATGTGTTCAGCGCGAGAGCCTCGCTGCTGCTGCTGTTGGATGGATGCGGTGCTGCAGGGGGACGCTGCGTGTAGGGCCAGTCCCGGCTGCCTTGCTGGTGATGCCCACCCTAGTGAACGGGGTGGGAGCAGCCCCGTCCCTCCGTGCCAGCACCAAGCCCCACAGCAATCCCAACGGGAACCCCTTTGCTTTCCCCCATAACGCAACTTCCCCGAGTTTTGGGGCCGGCAGCAGCAGAGCTCACGTTATTTGGGGGGTGTTTTTGAGGCTCAGCCTGCAGGAGGAGGCCATATGGCCGGGAACAGCGGCGTGCTGGCCCCGTGGCAGCCCGGCACAGCATCCAAGTGCCAAGCGGCTCCGGCCGGCAGCCAGCACCACGGGACGCCCCCGCGCACAGCCCTGCCCCTCCTCAGCCCCGGGCACTGGGCACAGGGGCACGGGGGTGGGCTCGTCCCCCCCTTGTGCAGGGTGCCCTCCGAAATGGGGTGGGCTGGAGGCACCCAGCTTGGCTGCCTCTGTTTTGGGGTGGCCGTCGTGCTGTGTTACGCCTGCTCCGTGGCCGTGCTGGCAGCAGATGCAAACCTCGTCCCCTCCCCGAAATGCCCCGCTGGGGGCACTCGGATAGACGTGGCTGTCCCACTGCCCCTCTCCCCCGTCCCTCCCCGCCGTGCTGTCCTGATGTGCGGCACCTCCGTAGCCTCGCCGGGCTCTTAATGAGAAGTTAATTGGAGCTGACACCGCCCGACCGGCGCACGGCTCTCCTGGGGCTGCGGGTCCGTGGCAGCGCCATGAGGTGTGAGGGGAGGCACGGAGCTGCGGGTGGATGTGCTCCGAGGCAGGGGCTGCAGCGCCTTTATTCCCTCTTGACCCATTTAAAGCCAGCATCGGTGACTAAGGGAGCTGGCGGGAGGATAAAAATACCTCCCACACGCTCCCTGCGAGGCCGGGGATGGAAACAGGGGTGCCGTCACCTCTCCGGGGACTGCCTGGGGTCACTGCTGTGCAGTCCCAAAGATCGAGGCCGTGCTGGTGGGCTCGGGACACCGACACTTTGCTGGCGTCCTGCAACTGCTCCTGGCTCGGGTTCGGGGTCTCCTGCCCCATCCCACCCAGCCAAGCCCCATCTCCAGGGCTGGAGGAGGTTTACGAAGCAGTGAGGAAAGAAGTCTCCTGCCCACAGACCCAAATCTCTCCGCTTTCACTCGCTTTGGAGAAGAAAGGGGCGAAACCCGGGCAGGTGCCGGTGGGAGGCTGCATTTAGAGGCAGAGGTGTTTTTGGGATCATTTCGGGTGCCTGCTGCTTGCAGGGCGCGTGGGGAGCTCAGCACCAGACATCCCAACACTGCTGTCCCCGAGGGACCCAAATATCCACCTGGACCCCACGGGGCGCTGCCTGGATGCCTGCCGGGCTGTAACTCAGCTGCCTGGGGCACCGGAGCTGCGGGGAGAGCAGCGTACGCCCAACCTGGCAGTCCTGCTTCCTAAATCTGCAATTCCAGCCCGGCTGTATTTTCGTCTTTCTAATAATAAGTGCGAATACAGTGGGGATGAATCACAGGCTGCAGGCTGCAGGTTTTGCCCCCCCCTTTGCTGCGAATCCGTCCTGGTTGGGAGCAGGGCTGCTGGGGCAGGGGCTGGGACATAGAGGGGACACAGAGGGGACACAGAGGGGACACGTAGGGGATGCTGTCCCAGGCCAGCTCCAACCTCCCCTTTCACCTCCCAGCCGTATCCATCGCGTCCAGGAGCCGAGTCCCCTCACGCTCCCATTTCCACCAGTATTTTGGCGTGCCACAGCAACATTTCAATCCCGAGGGACTCCAGGGACATCCTCGCAGCACCCCTGCCCCGTGGCTGTTTGCCCCCTGGGGTTTGGGTACCTCTGCCCCCCGCCTGCTCCCGGCCCCAAGCACAGAGCAGCCCCCCTGGGCACCGCTGGCTCTGCCCGCTGGGAACCGCTGGCTTTGTTGCGAGGACCTTTTGCAAATGTTAATGCTTTCCTTGCGCTGGAGAGCTCTGCGGATGATCTGCCAGAACGGATTTCACACGCTTCTCCTAAAATTATGCCCTTTGCTTTCCCGGCGCTGGAGACGAAGCGCAGCCCGGCGTGCCGGCGGCATGCGAGGAGCGCGGCTCGCCGCTGCTCGGGTGGCAGAGCAGGGCTGAGCCCTGCCCGGGTGGGCTCTCCTGGAGCCCACCGCAGCTTGGACACAGCCCCTGCAGCCCCTGCAGCCACCTCCTGCGTTGCCAACGCTGCCGGGGAGGTGCCCGGTGGGCACTGGCTGCCCCCATGCCCTGCACCTCCCCGGGGACCCCGCGTGCCTGTCCCACATCCCCGGGGGCTGCCCTGGCTCTGTCTGGGCTGGGGGTGATTCCCGACCCCCGAGGCATGTGTGTGGTGTTATGGGGAGCTTTCATTTACCCCCTCAGCCACCCTAAGCTGTAAAGGAGGACATTCGGGGTTTGCCCTCCCCCGGCAGGAGCCCCCCCACCTATTCATATTGGGAAATGCAGCAGGGGGATCCAGACCCGGCCCTGTCCTCCCCAGCAGTGAGCAGCTACTCATGAATATCGTGGCTGTGGTTAGAGCTGATTTAATACATCTTAAATGACTCATTGGGGATTTTTTTATTTTTTTTATTTTTCTTTTATTTTATTTTTAATAGCTGGCGGTGTCACTACAGGGCACGAAGTTTGCTTCGCTGAGTTTGTTTCCCTGCTTCTTGGCACAGATAAACAAGCGAGGAGCTGGAGAGCGAGCGAGAAGCCCACGGAGGACGTCCCCAGGCGAGCAGCGTGCCTCACCTTCCCCCATCCCTGCACATTTAGGAGGAAAGCACCCGCAGCGGCTCCTCCATCGCCACCTCCATTGACGGTCCGGGGCCACCAGTGGTGGTGACAGGGGACTGGTGACAACAAGCCCACGGAGGACACCCCCGGGGAAGCTCCTCGTGGCTCACCGGCTGCAGAACCTCCCAGCTAGGGAAAACTTCCCCATTCCCTGCTTGCACAGTGTGTGGGGTACAGGCTGAGAGCGTCGTGTGTCAGCCCCTGGCACCCTGTGGGGTTTTTCCCCGGGGTGTCCCGGCCCCGCAGCCCAGCTGTGCTCTGTCCCCGCTGCCTCCTGTGCCGGTGCCGCCTGCCATCGATCCGGGCCCAGAATAGCTGCCGCCAGCAGCCGGCCGACGCCGCAGCCACCAGGGGAAGGGCACAACCGATGTCCCCCTCCTCGCCCCGCAGCCCCCCGCTGCTGGCACCGGTGCTGGGCGTGCTGGAGGCGAGGGAGAAGGGAAATAGGGCAACGGGTGGAAGGGGGAGGACGCAAGGGAGGGGCTGTGCGAGGAGCTGCCGGCACCGGCCACCCCGCTGGAGGGGCTGGAGCACTTTGGGCAGCTGCTGGAGGCAGGTCCCCTTCTGCTCCACACCACTTCTGCTCCACTTCCATTTCGATTTCCGTTCCCACTGCCACTCCACTTTCACTCCACTTCTACTTCCACTCTATTTCCATTCCCATTTCCATTTCCATTCCCACTTCCATTTCCACTTCCACTTCCATTCCCGTTCCCATTTATTCTCCAGTTCCATTTCTCTACCCACTCCCACCACCCCCTGACCCCCCCCCCCCCGATGTGCTGGGGCTGCAGCATCACTTTGCCACCCCCACCTCCTGCCCAGCCCCGCCGGTGTGCACCACGGAGCCAGGATCTGGCCCCTCCTGTGCGCACCCCTCTCTTCCGACCTGAGCTGGCTTTTCCCTGGGCTGCTTTTCCCGCAGAGAAGAACTCCCCAGGCTGCTGGGGGCACTTCTGCATGATTTTATCCTGTGGGGAACAGCTTGCTGAGAGTTGGACTGAAAAGAGGTAGCTTGGGGCTTTTTCTTTTCATTTTTTTTTTCTTTCCCTGGGCACAGCCTTGGGGGTGCATGCGGAGAACCAGAGCTGCTCTAGAGCAGTGTCCGAGTGTCCCAATGGCACAGCCCTGTTAGAAACAAACCTTCAGAGATGAGATTCTTGCAGACCTCGCCCCGTGTGTGTCCCCTGGCTGCACCCAGTGGCATTAGGGGCGGGTGGCATCGCCCAGGGGAGCCCCCAGAACCGGTGAGGGAGGAGCTGGGGTGAAGGGTTTGGAGGGGCTGGGTCCAGGGGGAGACCCACTCTGCGCAGTGGGTACCCCCATTAAACATCTCCCCGGGTGCCCTGCTGGAAGCCACGTGGGCCCAAAGCGATCCTGACACCCATAAAGGAAACGGAGGCTGATTTAAGTTGAGTGTTTTTTTTGTGTGTTGGCTGTTTTGTTATGTTTTCTTTTTTTTTTTCTTTTTTTTTTTTTTTTTAATTCTTTCCTTAAGTGCGAACACCATCTGGCTCCCCGAACTCCGTCAGCGCTTCCAGTCCCGAGGCGGCTTCGCTCCTGCTAATTACTGTCATTACGCGGTGGGGTAGTGATTAGGGACGGATGCTGACGAGCGGCGTCAGGAGGGCCGCGTCCCCCGACAGCCTCGGCCCACGGAGCCGGGCAGCCTCCCCTCCTCAGCCGGGAAGCAGTCGGGGCCTTTTCCAGCTGGGGGCCGTCGCCTTTGGTTGGAAGGGGCATTTTGGTACCCGGCAGGAGGGATAGGCACCGGCACCCAGGCACCCAGCCGGCAGGAGTTTTGGGGGGCTGAGGGCAGGGGATATGTCAGGCTGGCGCAGCTGCCCCCACGGGTGAACGAGCAGGAGATGAAACCTGCTGGGGCTTTCCCCAGACTTTCCCCCCACACTGCTCGCTCCGAAATCCCGGGTCCCCCCCCCCCGGCAGGTGAGGCCTGGCCTTGGCAGCCTTTCAAGGAACCAAAGCGGGAGGCTGGGAGGCCAGAGGGAAACCCAGCCCCTGCCCCATGGGGGAAGAGAGAAACTGCCACGGGGAGGCACCGGGGGCTGCGGGAGGGCTCCCAGGAGAGGGGCTCTGCTTCACGCTGCTGTTTCTTCCCTTTCCCTGGGCTGTCCAACGAAGGAGATGCGTGGTGAGGCACCTGAAGAAGTAAGAGCAGGAGCCCCCGCCTCAGCAGAAAGAAGGCCTTTTTTGGCAGGATTTTTGCAGGATTTCCTTTTCCAAACCACCACACTGGTGTGGGGTGGATGCCGCACAAACAGGGCTCAGCTGTGGAAACGGGAGGGGGGTGCGTGACAGTTCCACTCCTGCCACCTCCCGTCCTGTTCTCCGTGAAGCAGGTAGCTCTGCCTCTCACAAGCACGCCCTCTGCCAGTGCCAAAATGTCCCCAGCTGGGCATGGGCTGGTTCCCAAAGCAATCATGTTTGTTTTTCCCCAAACCAGGCATGCAAAGGTTGCATCCCCCAGTGACGGGGACACAACTGCGTTGGGCATTAGCTGGATCGAGGCTCAGCCCAGCCAGCACTTTGAGGTTTGGGAGAGGACTTGTGGTGAAGAACTTGGTCCCTCATGCCCTGCGGCAGCTCGTGTGGCTCCCCTGATGGGGTGAAGGACGTGAAACCAGCTCCAGCATCCATGGCTGGGGGAGGAGGGGGGCATCACCCTCTAACAGCACGTGGTCCTGCGCCCCAGAGGAGCCAACGTCACCCGGCAGTCACTGGTCGATCCCACCATGATCTGCAGACCTACATGGTCCGTGGGGTGAGCACGGCAACGTCCTCCAACTTCTGAAGACCACGGTAGAGAGGAGAGCACTCCAGGTGGGCCCAGCCCCCATGACCGGCCGTCCATCGATGGTGACATCGGGTACCAGAACCGGTGGTGGATCGGGAGCAAAGCTGGAAACGTTGAACGGAGCTCATCCCAATGACAACTTCATTTCCAAATCTGCCTGCCCAGGCGAGCCACCGGCATGTGTGTGAAGAAGGCCATCGAGGGAGAGCTGCCTCGGACCGGCAATTCTCGCGCGCAGCAACCCCCCGGAGACACGCAGATGAATGAAGTCATCCCTCCCACGCTCACATCGCTCCCTGCCTGGTTGTGTGCAGCACGGAAACATCCATCACCGGGAGTCCTGTCACCACGAGTGACACGCGGCATTTTTGCAGCCACCGTGAGCTGAAGCGATGGTTGTCTGGGGCCAGCGTGACAAGCTCCTGCGGCCAGCGCGCCTCTCGACCAGCAGGCTCCATTGCCTGCCCCTGGTCCTCGCTGACTGCAGTCACTGTAGCTCGGAGCAAAGGCAGATTTCTCCAGCCTCCTTCCCTCGCTCCCTGCTCGGAAAGGCGAACTCGCTTCCCAGCCCCAGGGCACCCAGATGCAGGATGGGGTCCCACCAGCGCCCACGGGTGCCTGTCACCCATGGGAGCGCCCCGAGGGAGCGGGGACCTGGGTGTCACAGCGAGCAGGAGATGGGGAGGCAGGACTGTGCATGGAGAAGATGCTGGATGAGCTTTGCTCCGTTTGGCCCCAAGACTCATTTTATTGAGGTCAGGAGCAAAAAATCGAGATAACGGGAATGGCTTTCATTTTAATGTACCCCCTGCTCCCCCCCTTTCTGGTTGCCCAGCCCCATGTCCCTACAAGTCCCCCCCTCCAGCAGCAGACCCATCCGGGCTCCCCAGTTCACCCACACCCGCACTGTGGCAGCCTGGCAGAGGCAGAGCAGCCCCCGCGATGCTCCCTCCTCACCGGCCCCATCCCTGCCTCTTCCAGGCTCCTTCGGCTTCCTCCGGCGATTACAGGCACGCAATCCACAAAAATGGCAAAGTGGCAAAAGTGACAAATGGCAAAGCCCAGTTCTGGTGCAGCTCAGGTCCACGCCGGGCCTTGCCCACCCGGGGAAGGGCTCTGGCTGGCTGCAGGGGGCAGCCGGAGAGCCCCGGCCCCGTCTCCAGTCCGTCACGGTCTCTCCTGGCCCACGCAGTCCTGGGTGGTTTTGGTGGTGACCAAGGCGGTGGCGCCCAGCTCGGTGGCCGGCAGCGGGAAGCCGTGGCCGTGCTCCTCGTGGCGGGGCCAGGGGGCGGCCAGCAGCACCACGTCGCGCTCGCCATCGCCCTGGCAGCACGGCCGCCGCTTGGTGCTGTCCCTCCCGGGTGGCCCCGCTGCCTTCAGGCCGCCGTTGAGGTGCGGGCAGGGGCCCCGAGCCGGGTCGGCCTCCCCCAGCGGAGCAGCGGGGTCCGGGTAAGCGGGGCTGGGCAGGGGGCCGGTTTCACCCAGGCTTTCTGAGAGAAGGGCAAGAGAAAGGGTGAGGGGCTGTGATGGGGTCCCAGGACAGAGATCTCCCCCCCGTTTCTCCTTAAATGTCACTTCGTAGTGTTTTTACCCCCCCCAAGTGCAATAGGGGAAGCGCAGCTGCGCACTTGCACCTCGCGTCTCCCGTGAGCCCGTGCTGGCGGTGAGCAACCGGCCCGGCCGCTTCCCTCTTAAAAATAGACTTGTTTACAGCAGCACGCGGCCCCGCGCCGCCCCGCGCTGGATTTCTCCCTCCCCTTTCATTTCTGACACTGCTCCCGGCTGTCCCCGGTGGGCACTGTGGCCTCACCCCCTGGAGACGCCCTGTGGGGAGAGGCACGGCCCCGTCCCTCGTCCCTCGTCCCTCGCCCCATCCCTGGTGCTTTTGGGGACCAGGCTCTGGTGCACCTCACCGACGAGGTGGGACGTGAGTGGGACGGTGCCATCTGAGGTGACACGGGGCCAGCAGGGACCTGCCCTGGGGAGCTGGGGACTGGGCCAGAGTGAGCACGAGGTTTCCTACCTTTGGCCTCCTGCTCCGTCTTCCTCCTCTTCCTCCTCTGCTTGCTCGCCTTGCAGCCCAGGAGGCCGCAGAGGGCGGCCAGAACCAGGAGGAGCACCACCAGCGCGGGGACCCCGAAGAGCAGGAGGGTTCTGGGCAGGGCCACGGAGGACAGGGTGGGCGGCGGGGCCGAGGTGGGCGCCACGTGGACGGGCTCTGCTGTGGTGCGAAACGCCGGCGGGGTCAGGAGGGGGAGAGCTGGGGCGAGGGGCAGAGGGCGGTGGCGTTACCCACCAGGCCTCCCGGCCTCTGCATTTGGTGGTGGAGATTGAAGGAGCGGGACCTTCATCGCCATCCACCTCCTACCCCATCACCACCACCACCACCCGCGGGAGAAGTTCCCTCCAGCCCAACCCCAGGGCGTCCTCCAGCCCCTTTGCCCACCAGCGCCCGGCCCCGGCCGCCCTTACTTGCGTTGTCCTTGAAGAGGTCGGAGCACCTGACGCAGAACCTGGTCAGGGGGTCAAAGCACTGCGAGGGGAGGCAGGCGGCGACGGCGTCTGCTTTTCCTGAGGAGGCCATGGCCGAGCGCTCCCGCATGGCGCAGCGCAGAGCGGCCGCCCGAGTGTGAAATCGCCGAGCCCCGGGGCGGGTGGCAGAGGGAGATGCAGTCTGTCGAGTCGCCTCGGCTCCCTTGGGGCTCCGCTCGCTGCGCTTCCCCCGGGGCGGATCTTCGCTGGGGAGGAGGAGGGTGCACACCAAAGCCCTACCCCTGGCCGCCCGTGCAACGCACCCTCCAAGACGCCCTCTCCTCCAAAACACGTCGCCAAAATCCCCACGGCCTTTGGTGCACCTCCCCGGCCCAGCCCTGTGCTGCCCCAGCCCCTGCAGCCCCCAGCCCGCACCTCTCCTCGCCTGCCGGAGAGAAGCCCCTCATTGGGGTGGGCTGCGCCTCTCCGAAATCTGCCCCGGCCTCCGGCATCGGGGTATTTGCTGGTCTCCCCTCGGTGAAGCCTGTGTGTGGTGGGCCCTGTGTCCATGCAGGTGTGGGGTAGAAATCAGGCTCGGGTGGTGTGGTTCGCTCCAGGACTGACACAAAAAGGCCGAACTCGCTCTCTGCGTCCTGTGCTAGACCCTTGGCACGGAGCCTCCAAGCCCCTTGGCTCCACGTCCCGTTCCTCAGGGGTTCAGAGCTGGTCCTGGTCTCAATGATTCCCCGGGGCATGCACAAAGCCAGTCCCACCAGGCAGGTCTTGCCCCATACTCTTGGAGAGGATTAAACACACTGTGAAGGGCCTCGGGTGTTCCTAATCTTGAGCAGGAGAGATTTCCTGCCACCACCAGTATGCCAAATCCTGGCGGCTGAGGTCTGAAGCAGATAAGCGATTGATTTCAGCACTGCAGGTGGCTCTGCTCCATCCTTACTAAACGAGCACCTCGTCCCCTTTTCCTTCACCCCACAGGAAGGAAAGAGACCCCCGTGGCCACTTTACAGCCGCCTGCCCCACAAGCCCCTCGCCTCGCTGCAGCCTGCGGGCTCCTCCCAGCGCAGCCACGGCGCTCGGGGCATCTCGTCTGGGCGAGTGAAAGTCGTGAGCAAAACCAGTCGCTGCCCACCAGCACAGCGATTTCACTTCCCCTTACGCCACTGCCGGGCCCGGCCACTGCCTCGCTCGCCCTTGCACGCGCGCACGTGTGTGTGCACGGCCGTGCCGCCCCGCTCCTCGCCACCCCGTTCTCCTCTGAGGAGCGCGGCCCCGGCCGCGGTGACTCAGTTCTTCCACCCCGGCCTTACTCAAATGAAAACTCCCCGAGCACGCCGAGCACTTCCCTCTCTCTTGCTTCGAGGCCGCAAGTGCCAGGCACAGCGGTGAACTCGGCACCCTCTGCCTCGCCGCTGCTGCAGGCACCCACAGGTGCTGCTGTGCCACCTCACCGCATGAACCACCGGGGCTTGTGCCTCCTGTGAGGTGTTTTTCCTGTGAAGTGGTAAAATCCGGCTGTGCCCTTCTGGTTTCCAGGGGGCTGAGGGTGTGCAGAGCATACAGCTGATTCCCCGCTGGTGCCTGGGGGACCTGTGGGCATTTAGGGCCAGCACCCGAGAGGCGGCTTGGTGGTGCGGGGAGCTCTCCGCAGCTCCCCCCTGCTCCCTTCCCACCCCGTCTGCTCCCACCCGGGCCAGGGAGATGATGTTTGAACTCACACATAGCAGGGCTTACTCATGGAGAAAATCACCGCTGACTTTCCCGGCAGCGCTCACGTGTGACCAGCGCGCCCAGGGCTCCCCGCACCGGCCCCCGCTGCCTCCCCGCCTCTCTGCCCCCCGTAGCAGCGTCGCTTTTGGAGCAGGAAAAGTTGAGGCTCAGCGGCTGGTTAGTGTTATGGAGTGCTCACATCTAAAGGCTGAATACGCTTGGTACTAGCACAAATGCATAATTAAAGAGCAGGAAAAATGACTCACTGGATAAGGAAATGCGCTTTTCTTATCTTCTCTGCAAACGAGAGCCCCAGGAGCTTGGGAGCCTAGCTAACCAAGTGGTTTTATTAAACAAATAAAACAGCAAAAAAAAAAAACAAACATCAAAAGAGCGATTTAGGAGTTATGCCTCAATCCTGGAGCCGGAGAATGCTCAATCCCTTCCACCACCTGCCCCAGACACGCAGGAGGGGGCTGCCCACGGCCGGGATCGTCCCGCCAGCCCCACGGAAAGCCCACGAGCAGCACGGGCAGCACGCACAGCCCGGGGAGCGCAGGCAGGCCCTTGTCCCACACGTGGGGAACGGGTCCCACGTGAGCGGTTCCTCCAGCCTCACGGTGGGTGAAGTGACTCACACGTGCGAGCAGCGCTGGCTGCATCAGAAAATATCCACCGAAAGTTCACCTTGTGCTCGTGTGTGCCGGAAACACAAAGGCGTGTTGATCGCAGAGGCTGCAAGGTGTTTATCTGGCAGACCCATGTACTTTGGGACAAACCTCTAGCACGATGCACCAGGCAGCCCTCCGCAATGGAAACCGAGCTGCGGGGAGGTTTGGGCTGGAGCCGATCCCGCAGCAGCTCTGCAGAGACAGGGAGGGGGCGCAGAGCCAGACCCACCGAGGGCACAGACACATCTGCCCCAGCAGCGACGGGCACGGAGCTGGTCTGGAGGCCAAAGCTGAGCTAAGCAGCCCAGATTGAATTTTGCATAGCACTTACTTGTGGCCAGCTACTTGCGGGAGCTGCGAGCTCCTGCACGGGAAGAGTTTGGTGAATACATTTGACTAGCAGATCACCCTGGGAAATAAGCGTGCCCTCACGAATTATTCCAAACCAGCAGAAACGATGTTTGCCCAGGGAACTGACTTGCTGGCAGGGTGCATCAGCATCCCGCCACACATGGACACGTACCTTTGGGTAGGTGCAAGGACGGCCTCCCACAGCCCCGCCAGCATTTTTGCTTTTGGCTGCTGCCCCGTCAAACGGTTCTGGGCCGGTCGGGTGCCGAACTCAAGCCGGGTTCAGCCCCGCAGCACTGCCACGGGCTGCTGTGCTGCAGGAGGAGCGAGCCGCACGTGTTCGGGCATGAGCCCAGGATGCGGGGCAGGGAAGCGAGCGGCCGCCCTGCCGAAACAGGCCCCGCAGCAGCGAGCTCATCACCACCGCATGGCTCCGGCTGGCAGCATCCCCTCTCCTCGCTCTGCAGACAGCAGCACGGCTGCCTTTCGTGGTTCTGCGCTCCTATCCTGTGCTCCCCCGAGCCAGCACCCCCAGCAACACAGGGATCAGCTGCCACAGGGTGCGGGCTTATAGGAACCATGCAGCCATCCAGCACCCCCCCAAAATGCAGAGGATGAGGACAGATACCGCTTTTTAGCCCTCTAATCATCTTGTCTCTGAGCTAGATAACCAGGACTGTAAATCCCTGGTGATAATCGCAGACACCATGCCTGCAAGCTCCCCCCCGGACCATTCATTTCGCTTGATGATGCTTTAAAGTGACATCTAATGAGGATAATCTGATTCAAATCCCCTCTGCTTTTGGGTAAGCAGAGCAATTTAGTCCCCCTCAAACTCCTTCTTCCCCCATGGCTCTCTTTATTTCCCCTTCTCATATGAATCACTCTGGGGTTTCCTTTGCTCTTTGCATTGCTATTTTGATTCTTTGATATGACCACCGCAATCAGCATTCA
The DNA here is from genome assembly GCF_963932015.1 of Anas acuta. Classification (NCBI taxonomy): domain Eukaryota; kingdom Metazoa; phylum Chordata; class Aves; order Anseriformes; family Anatidae; genus Anas; species Anas acuta. The sequence goes on along the minus strand of NC_088979.1, from coordinate 162,470,722 downwards.
CTCTGGTTAGAACCTAATTAGCATGAAATCAGATTCACTTTTTACTCACATCCTCCCGGCGCTACGATGCTGGCCAGTGCTCCGGCTCCCACTTGGGGCGCGGGAGCCCCGCAGCCTGCTTACGAGCCTCCCTCCTCACCTGATTAGATCAGGAGCACTCAGAGAGCCGCACGCTCAGCCCGGCAATCGAGCCGAGCTTTGGGAAGGGGGGGAAGCTCTCAATCATGCTCAGCTTTCAGCGCCGAGCAGATGGTGACCGTACCGACTCCATAATTTATAGGCCACCATCACTCTGCATCAGTCCCATGCAGTGGCTGAGCTGAGCCGAGCGGCGCGGGGAGCAGCCGGGCGCAGGTGAGAGCCCACGTGCAGCGGGGCCGGGGAAAGCGCGAGCCTCACGCGGGGCCCGGAGCAGGGGACGTGACGCCCCGGAGGGGTTACCCCGAGCAGGACGAGCGCCACGCAGCCCCCAGCCCGTCCTCAAAGTAGGTCAGCGTTATGCAACAGCTGCACACAGGCAGCTCCGCTGCGTTTCCCCGGGAGCAGGAAACAGGAGGGAGAGCTGCTCAGGACGGGCACGTCAGGTTACAGCACGGGAACCGGGGATGGGAGAGACTGAGGCAGAGCACCGGGCAGGACGAATGCTCTCTGCGAAGCGAGGTGGAGGCTGCGGGTACGCTCATAGGAAACACCACACTGCTCCCACAGCTTCCCCAGCTCTGAAGCCTTTGATCCGCTGCTCAGCATAGCAGCAAGAGGCCTCGAGGTGTGGGGAGGGCGAGGATTGATGAGGCAACGTGGGCACACGGCTGCGAAGAGAGGTTCTTGGCTGCAGCAAGAGCCACAGGTAGCTCCAGCCGGAGCCCAGCGGAGCGCAGAGCAGGCTCCACATCTGTCAGCTCTGTGTGAGTTAGGAGAGGGAACGGGGCAGGGGAAAACAACCGCGTACGTCCGTGCTGGGGCGATGCCAGCACTGCTGTGACATCGGGGCAAGTGGCCAGCACCAAGGGTGGGGAGAGCTGTGAGCTGAGGGCGTGGAAGGGAAAGGGAAATACACCGAAATGCCAAAAATTGGGGGGAGCCTCTGCGCTGTGTTCAACAATCTGGGCTTTTTAGGCACTGCCAGCGCTCACCACAACACCTCTGCCTGGCTCCTGCGCCCAAACCGCCCGCCCTTGAGCGCGGTGCTTCAGCTCCCCGGGCACAGCACGGAGGTGACAGCGGGAGGATGCGGAGGGCAGAGGACGCAGCAGCCCCCGCACCACAGCAGGGCCCCGTTTCCCAAGGGGAGGAGGCTTCTCGCTTTGTTTTCGTCCTCACCCCACCTCAGTGCTCCTTCCTGTGACGTGCAGAGCCCCCGGGGCTCTCGTGCCCGAGCCCGCAGCTGCACCTGGGCCGGCGGCGGGGAGGCGCACGTATGTAAAGCACGGGCTCCTTCACACCCCGCTGACTTCCCCCTGCCAAGGACACGGCGAGGCAGGGGGACATCCACAGCTCCTTCCAGGGCTGCCTGCAGGGCTAGGCGTGTCACACAAGCCCCTCGCGATGCGGTGAGCCCGAGGGGGACCGCAGCACCGTGGCATGTGGCGGCTCCTCCTGCAGCCCACGTGCCACGAGCCCGCGCTGCTCAGCTGTGGGGGCTTCTGGGCAAGTCCCGTGGCCCCCTAAACCCCGCATCCCACCGCTCCGGCTCATCGCATCCAAGCCGGCCCGAGGGGATCCGTCCTGCTTAGCATCTCCGCGCCGTATTAATATTTAACGGTGAGGGAGAGCCAGAGGCTTTGATTTCTCCCCCCAGCCAGCTCAAGGACAGCTCGGCTGTGCGGGGAGTTTCGGCGCTCCAGAAGCTGGGTTTGCCCCAGTTCGCAACGAAACTCAGCCGCGTGGCAAGGCCCCGCGAGAAGGAAGGGAGCCTGGTGTCAGCCTCTGCGCCGCAGGGGCGGGCGGCAAGGGGCAGACACGGCCGGGATCAGGAGGGTCCCACCAAGCCCCCCTTTACCTTCCCCCAGAGCTGGGGGCCTGGGGAGAGAGAAGAGCGGGGACATTCGGCCAGAGCAAATACTAGGGGTGGCCTCGAGTCAAGGTCTCTACCACCAGTTTCAAGGCTTGGAGGGCAGGCAAATCGCCAGGGCTGGGCTTATCTCTGATCCCCATTGCAGGACAGAGATCATTTGGTCCAGGCCCCGTATCAGCACACGGGCTCTCCCCCCGATAGCGCAGACCGGGCACACCACGCGTCTCGCTGCACCTAAAAGTTGGTCTGATTTAGCTGCTGGTGCTGCTAAGCCAGCAAGAAAAGCTTCTCTTGGAAAACCTGGGCTAACAGAGAGCTATAATCCAGCCAGATAATGCTAACCACGCTGATTTGTGCCAAAATCTCTTAGCACCTCCATGAGCAGCTTGGCTGGCGTGGTGAGGGTACAAAACCTTGCTCCTGTGGGTCACGCTGCTGCAGCAGAGCCCCTGCTAGTTTGACTCAGCTCCACCAGCTCAAAAGCACTGCTTCGCCGAGGCTTACTTCAGTGCTACTGCTGTAAGTCCTACTGTACTAATTAAACTGCTTTCACACTAATTTTGCTGACGCACAGCTGACAAACAAAAACATCCACAAATTGAAGTAGTCAAACCAGCAAAGCTGAGTGCTCTCGCCAGAGAGAGGGGGATTTCTTTCAGCAGACCTCCAAACAGATAGGGAACCGAGGCACAGAGAGATGAAGAGAAAAAAACTCCAAAATATTTCTGGTAGTTTAGATTTTAGCCAGCTGGACAAGGTCTTTCGTGATGTTCAAACACAACAGAACCCAAGCGACTGGCCTTAATTCAACCTCAGGCCCTCCATGCACCTGATTACAACCCAAACACCACTTTCACAAGACCTTTAGCAAACATTAGCGCTGGCTCCCCCATCTAGATGCAAGGTATCCTCAGCTGCCTCGTCTGCTCTGCTTTGTTATGTCCTGTCTAAACTAATAGCTGGCAGTTCCTAGAGGTATTTACACAGTTGTAGCTGTAGCTTTAGATGTGTCCCAACTACTTTCGGTTGTAAAACATGATGGACCTGAGACACAGTGTCATATTCTTAGCCACGCTCCGCTTCCCCTGCCAGTTCTATTAAAGGCTCTTTCCTACGAGGAAGAAAAATATTTGCCCCAAGGTGGAGCGAGATGTTGCTCCGAAGGAACTAGCTTTGATTTTGTACCAGCTAGGATTCAGCCACCTGTAGGCAGCACAAACGGTGTCTTTCTCATTTGAGAGAGGTAGAAGGAGAAAATTTCTGTGTCTAACGCAGCGATGGAACACAGCCCGCTACGCCTGAAGGTGCCAGGCAGCAGCGCACGGGGGTTGCGTTCCGGGAGAACCAAAGAAAGTTTCATTTTCACCAGTTAAGAAAGCCCAGCCAGAGAAATCACTCCTGAGGCTGAGGCCAGCAGTTCTCAGAGGCACCCGGAGCACGGCCTAGGTGGCGGAAGTCTCCCGGCCCTACCGCGGTTGCAGAGGACACGAAAAGACTCGTTCATTTTTCGTTCCGTGCCACAGGCCTCCCTCCCCTCCCCCAGGCTGCACCTGCACGTCGAGAGCGAATCGAAACCAGTCTGTTCTGAACCACGGTCTCATTTTATTTGGAGGGACACAAAGTGAGAGCGAGGCCGAGCCGGCGCAGCCAACAGAGAAACCGGTCTCTTGGTGCCAGTGGCGAGGTCCTGGCGAGGCCCCGTCCTTCCTACGTGGCCACGAGTGTTTGCACTTCTTTCTCCGCTGGGTTTTAGCCAGAGTCCAGCCCTTTCGGACTCCGTAGCACAGCTGACTGGTTCGGCTCCTTTGCTCCAGCTGACGCCCAATGCTGCGTGTCCTCTGAGCAAGGAGACGGGCTTTGTGCCTTGCTGGGCTGTCTTCGCAAGGGCTGCCAACACTCACAGCTGATGAAGCCCGCAGTGCTGCTTTCTGCTCACGGGCAGATGTCAGAAACAGGCAAAGCAAAACAGCACACGCAGCCAGAGCTCCGCACCCAGGGACGTTAAAGCAGACTAGCAGGGATTCAATAAATTATACCAAAGGGGAGCTCAGCAGATTCTCTCGACTTCATTTCTACCTGGCGTGCAATTTTGGGTAAGCAACATCCCGGTATTTCAAGAAACACGATATTCTGGCAGGTGGTTCAGTTCAGTTGACAGGAAGGATCAGATTTGGAAAGCTTTTGCCACCACCACGTGGCCAAAACGGTGACTGCAGCCCAGCAAGAAACTGAACTGAACAACACGCAAAATGCCAGCAAGGAGCAGTTCCACTGCCAGGACAAGCTGGAGAAATATGTTCGTAGGTTTTAGAGCCCACACCACACACCTAAACAAAAAACACACTAAGAGCTTTTAAACATTATACATTTTATTAACTTAGAAATCAAGAAATCACTATGGACTGACAGTAAGAATAAGGCATGAGTTCCTGCTGATGGGAACCTGTTAGGTAAGGGACTATACACAGAATAAGCCCAGTTTCCAAGCCAACACCATGTTTCCAGTATGCTGCTATAGTCCAGTTTGCTGCATTTCATTTCTGGCCAGCCCCAGAGTGCACAGCCTCAGCCCCAGGGATGCTGGAGGGACAAGTGCAGTCCTGCAGCTCTCTGGAACTCTTTAGTTTGGGAAAAAGATCTGATTTCCACTAGAAGCTGCATGTTTCTCCTTCAGTGGCATGCCCGTCAGGGCTGTAACACAAAGTACTGCTATACTCTGAGTTACAGCCCTCCTCGTTTGTTGACTCGGAGGTTAGATCTCTCTGGAGAACTGCTCCTCGGTTTGCAGGGACTGACTTGCAGCAGAAGAGTCCGCAGCTGTCCAAATCACATTATCCTGGGCTTAAGAGACAGAGTCTTTTTTCTCTAAAGATATAAAAGAAAGCTAAAGTGCTAGATTATCTTCTTTACTCCCTTCCTCCCCAATTATGTACCAGGCACGGAAATGCTGAGCCCTTCGCTGGGCAGATGCTCACACAGCTGGATCATTAGCTGCCAACTGCAGTCTATCTAGAAGCTGCAGGACGGCCTTCCTCACCCTTTTATTCTCTTGGTGGGGAAACAAAATCTGGCACTGAGGTTTTGCATTAGTCCCAGGTACTGTATGCCAATTGCAAGGAAGCAATGCTGCCTCACCTCTAGTACCTTTGGTCTGCTGGAACTAAGATATTCAACCATGACACACGGCATTTTGGGCAGTGGGCTGTTCTTCTGATATTCTCTCACTAAAACATGTAGCTCCTGGCCACTGGCAAATGGGTGAGATCTAAACTTCATCATGAAACGGGATTCAGATGTAGTAACAGCGGTCCCTATTTCAAACTACCCCAATTCAAACTATCCTCCCTCCCCACCTATACCTTATCCACTCAACAGGAATCAAGCGTTTTTGACAGGCTAGCGACTACAAAGAGCTCTGCATGAGTGTTTGTAATAAGCCAGGCAAGAAAGCCTCCTAATGTGATTCCAACAACAGCAGCAGCTTGAATGCCTGCAAGTAAAGAAAAGTGATGAACCTGTATGAGTTCTCACAACAAGAAGCTAGTCGTCAGCAGAGCTCCTCATCAGCGAGCCAAAAGTCAGGGCAGAAACTCCTGGTACGTGACCAGCACAGATCTGTAACATCCGGAGAAGTCTCTGAGCAGTGGTAGCTTGTATCTTTTCCGACTGCAAACAAAATGGAGAAGCTATTTAATCAATATCAGAAAACGAAAAGCACTGCGTAGCTGTGATAAAGAACTGTAACCAGAGCTAAGTATGGTTCAGAGCTGCTAGATAAAGAGGACACCCACGAGATCAATTTACTCCCCAAACGTTAGCTGTGTTCTGCCAGCTGAAAACCCTAAGAAAGTTTCAAGTGCCCAAATTCACTAATTCTGATTTGCTGAGAAAGGGGAGGGGGGGCAAACAGAGGAACTGGCAAAGGCACAAATGTTATCTGCTGATAGGGAAGCAGTCCCTGAGGATGGAATGATGCTTAAATGGAAAAGTAAGACGTGCCTCTGCTCAATGCCAAACTCTCCTGCCAGCTTTTCCCAGTTACCTGCTTGGTCTGAAGAGTAGCATATCAGACCGCAGAACAGCCTGTGAAGCAACAAAGCCCAGCTAACAGAGGCATTGTGCAGGAAAGTAAAAAAATAAAAATAAAAATCACGGAGCAAACAGCTCAGGGGCTCCCAGGAAGAGAAAATGCCTCAAGGAACAAGTGTACCAAGGCTTTCCGTATCAGACAAGTTTCTCATAAACTTAGACCGGGTTTTCTTAGGGTTTGAAGTGGCACGGGAAGGTGCAGAGAATCTAGAAGACCCTTCTCAAGGACAGTCAGACTCCTGTACCTGTTGAACCTGCTCTGGTAAAAAGAGTCTGGTCTCTGATGCTACTTTCCTGTGACAGTAGCATACGTAGATGTATTTATTGCTAATGTAATGGTGTTACTGAAGATCAGAGAGCAGTGGAATTTACAAATCCCTTCCAACACCAAACAGGCACCTTACCTCCAGCTCACACAACAGCACAGGACTGCAGTAGGTGTCTCGCAGTTTCCAGATGGCATTCATCTCTATGCTGCAGTTATTCACCCTGCCAACTACGGAAAAAGTTTTTCTGCATTACTAGCCCCATAATCATCATTCAGCGAAGAGAAGTACCAAGATATTCTGCATCTGCAAAATGAGCCGCAGCTAATTCTGAGAGCATCGTAGAAGGTAAGGCACCAGTGAGCAGTACAAACAGAATGGTACAAGATGTGCGGTGCAATTAGCACAGAAGTCTTTCGTAACGCCGACAGCAGGAGTAGTATCGCCACATTACTGGGTGCTGCAATGTTAGCATTTGGGATAAGGGACCCGTCAGCACACTGTCAGCAGGAGCAGAGCCTTCCACTCGTTAATCAGAAGCCCTCCTGGGGTATCGCAGGGTGTTGGTTTCTCCAAGGACTTCCCTCCACCAGCAGAGCCACAGCACAAGGCAACACTAAGGTTCTTCCTCGCCCCCAAATTAGGCCTCCTGACCCCCAAATTCCAGGGACACAGCACCTCTGTTCTGACAGCGAGCAGGATGGGATGGCCCCTCCAGCTCCCCCGCGCTGAAGCAGGGAGGTGATGCAGGAAGCATCCTCTCCACTCAGGAGGCAGAGAGAAATATTAGAGACACAATGGGGCCAGACAGCACACAGCAGGGATACCAGTCTTGTATTAAAACTATACTTAATAGTTTAGTAGCTCATCCATTTAGGTTCATTTTATTACCACAGGATCATATGCTGCTCACTGCTACTTGAGACTCCCATTAAGACTGATCTGCAAGAGCAGACAGAGCAGACTTCTGCAGTGGCACAGGAAAAAAAAAATTAATAACACAATTCATATTCAGGAGCGAGGGGCAGACAAGAGAGGTCTGATTGGCAAAATCAAAATGTAGAGGTCAAGTGAGCACGAGAGAATAGAACCATATTTTAGCTAAGAAAACAAGAGCAGGTAGATGAGCTCAGATTTAATTTAAACAAAGCTCTGATAAAGCCACTGGGCACTGTTGTTTTGTTTCAAATTTAGCCACTGCCTTGTTCTAAGCAAAGCAATAGTGAGCTGTGCTGCTCAGAGAGGAGGGAGAGGGCAGATGCCATACGTACCCCCGGTGACAAGGAAGCATACTTTGCCCAGGAAGAAGCTGGCATCCACATGAGCTAGCGAAGCTTCAACATTCTTCAAGCTGTCAGAAAAGCAGAGACAATCCAGTTGGACAGGGAGGTAAAACCAGCACAGCACAAGGACAAAGGGAATAACGTTCAGAAGCGCAGCTGGAAACCCACCGATGTTAACATCTGCCCATCTGAGAGCGGGCAGAACCACGCTTTATGTTAAAAGCACGGCATCAGAGACCTCCGAAATACCCACAGCTGTTTAATAATCCATAAAATATCTTCTCTACCCGAGACTCAACAGTAAGACTTTAGTTTGAAAAGTGCCCTCCAAGGTTTGTGGGCACTAAGCATCCAAACTCATTAGCATCCAACGAGACTTCAGTACTACTTAGGCTCTTTCAGCAAAGGCAACCCACACACTTCTGCAGCACCATCTGTGCTGTAAGGATGCAGCTGGGCCTGTCATTTTGGTAAATGAGAGTCCAGGATCATCAGTCAAAAGTTAAGTAAGTAAGAAAATGCTGACTTCTGTGCCCAAGCAAGTCTTTACTTGCGGCCTGGGAACACAAAATCATTCCTACAAAGATGAGCACAAGATGTGAGAAGAGATCAATCCCTGCAGGCCTTTATTTTCTGCCTGGGGACCTGTGCAGTGCTGTTGCCACTTGGCCAGTGGGGTGGGAACACAGGCACAGCACGGGCTGGTTATTAGGGAGCCCTGCCCAGCATGTTTTAGCTGCCAACATAACACAGAACATTAAAATTAGATAGAAATGATGGTGGGGCTGTAGAGACAGCATCTTTCCAAAGCTCAGTTCAGATCGCCCCCTGTCCAGGAAGAAATTCTGCCTGCTCTGCTGCAGCACAAGATGCACATCACTGGGCAGAGCAGTTCAACCCTAATCCACTGCTAGAGGAAAAAAAACACTACATGCATCACCGAGCTCTTCTACCACAACAACTCTTGGGTTTAAAACCCCATGACTCTGACACAATAAAAAAAAAAAAAGGTAGATTTAGGCATCAATCCAAGAAGGAATATCAGCTTCTCCTCTCAAAGTTTTGCCCTCCTTTTACCTGTATTTGCTCTTGATGTCGATAATAAATACGATCAGATCTATCCTGGGCCGAAGGTGGTCCCTCTCTGCAGGTAAGGGGAGGGATGCTGCCAGGTGGCTGAAAGATAATGAAATTTGCCAGGTTAAACAAATAGCTTGGCAAGGGAGCATCCACATAACCACAACCACACTGCCACTGCTGTTCGCTATATAGCATAGCTGGCTTCCTGCTAACTTGAAGTTCTTAGGCACCAAGGAGACACAGAGATTCTTTAAGTTAGATTCTCACCTCTTAAGCCTATTCATAGCTGCTGGCAGCTGCGGACTTGCTAATCTCAAGTATTTATAATGAGAGGCTTAATAGAGCGTAACAAAACCCAGAAAAAGCTCTCCCCACAGAGGCAGATGATTGTCACCGTATTTCCTTGTCACCAGACCTTTCTAACAAAGCGAGCCCCAGTGCTTTACCTCTGTCTCTTGCTAGACAGTTTCAGTTAAAGTGTGTCAACGCCTGCACGTGCACTGCCAGGTAAGGTGCCCTCCTACACAGCAGTGCCACCGCCATGCAGCTGGGGGAAGAATTACAGGGTTTGGTGTCTCTTCCACTGGGGTGGGGTGGAAAAAAAGGCATTTGTAGTGTGTGTCTGGGCTTTCCACGGGGAAGAATATTGTCAATACCACGTTTTTCAAAGATCACCCAAAATATAGATCAGAAGAACAAAAATCCCAGAATTTCAGTCTCTCTCCCAACCCGCTTTGTCTCCGGAAGCCAGAAGGGATGCACTGCTTTGGGGCTCCTTAATCTTAAGGACTTTGGCTTTCCCCAGTGGCTTGCAGCTCGGTCTGCCAGTCTGTGAATAGAGGTGCTTTGTTTCTGTGCAAGCATTGGGCACTCACATGCTGATCTTGAACTCCTTGGGCTCCCTCAGGACGGCCTCCGCCAGCCGCTGCTGCGCGCTCCCGTCCGCGCCCACCAGCTGCGGGCGGCAGGGGGCGCGCTCAGGGCCGGCCCCGCCCCGCGCCCGGCACCGGGGGGGGGCTCATTTGCATACGGGCGCGTCGCGGCCTATCACGGCCCGGGGGGCGTGACCAGTGGGGGAGGTGGGCGGGGCCAAGGGGAGGTGGGCGGGGCCAGCGCGACCGTTGGCGCTGTGGTGATGTGGGGGGGGAGGGGAGGGGGGGGGCGGCGGGGATGGGGTCGGGGCTGGGATTGGGATCGGGATTGGGATTGGGATTAGGGTTGGGATTGGGATTGGGGTTGGGATTGGGGCAGCCCTACCAGCAGCGCGGCGGAGTTGACGGCCGGCAGCTTGTCGAAGGGCCGCAGCGCCTCCATCCCGCGCCGCCGTTCGAAACGGGCCGCGCGGCCCCGCCCCCGCCGTGACGTCACGCGTGGGGGGGGGGGCGTGGCTTAGGAGGGAGCGTGGCTTCGGGGGGCGTGGCTTCGGGAGGGGGCGTGGCTTAGGGAAGGGGGCGTGGCCTGGGCGGGCGCGCACGTGGGGGGGTGGCTGGGGGCTGGGCAGGGGGGGGCCGGGCAGGGTTTGGGTGACGTTTTGGGGTCAAATTCGAAGATTTCCCTGGGTACGCGGTAAATAAACGGATAAATAGATAAATGAATGGATAAACGGAAAAGTCAATGGATAAATAAGTAAATGGATAAATAAATGGATAAATGGAAAAATCAATGGATAAATAAATAAATGGATAAATAGATAAATACGTGGATAAATAGATAAATAAATAGATAAATAAAAAAACAGGTAAATAAATAAATCAATAGCCTAAGGGCGTCCACTGCCCCCCCAGCCCGGCGGTCCCTCCCCCGGCAGGGGAGGTTTTCCGGGGGGGGTCCCCCCGTCCCCGCGCTGGGGGCAGCCCCCGGAGCCCCGGGGGGGGCAGCGGCCGCCGTTATCCCCGCCTCCCGCCGCCTCCCGGAGCGGCGCCGCTCGGCACCGGCACCGGCAGCGGCAGCGGGGGCGGCGGATGCCGGGGGGAGCGGCCGCAGCCCGAGGAAGGAGGTAGGGGGGTGGCCGGGGCGGGGGGCGGCGGGCCGGGGGCTGGTTGGCCCCAAATTGCCCCCAGCAGGGCAGGGGGGGGGGTAAAGAGGGGCTGAGGGTGAGCGGCCCCGCGGGGGTTAACGCGGCTTTGGTATCTGCAGCGGTATCGGCTGCGGGAAGGTGACATCTTCCCCCGCGGAGCTCCCTCTTTTAGGCTTTTGGGGTCAAAATCTGCCCATCCCCTCCCCGTGCCCCCACCCCGACACCCTTATGGGGCGCGGGGCGGTGGGGCTGGGAGGATGGAGCGGGGGCTCCGTGGGGCTGCTTGGCACTGCGGCGCTTTTCGGATGACAGCTGCCTGAAAAGCGGAGATTTGGGAGGGGAAGGAGCCTCCTGGCTTTTGTGCTGTCACCCGCTGCATCTCGGGGGGTCCAAGCCGCGGTTTCCTCCCCAGGCTGCTGCGTTAAGGAGCCAAAACCCACCGAGGTCTCCCCTGTCGGGCAGGGCAGACACACAGCCAGCATCTGTGCCAATAAGTGGGAGGAAATCTAATTTATTTTTTTCCTCTGATGCCGGCAGATTCTTGCTTATGTTAGCAAGAAGCGCGGCTCATTTTAGATTTAACCCCCCCCAAAAAATAAATGCTATTGAGAGGGCAGGAATAAAATCGGCTTCGTTCTCGCGCTTGCTGCTGGCGGTCTTTGTGCAGGCAGGGACGGAGGCTCAGCCGCAGCGGGCATGCAGCAGGCAAACGCTGCTGGGCACGTTGCAAGCGATTGATCGCTGTGGTGTAAACAACAAAAAAAATAAAAAAATAAATTAAAAAAAAAGCCCGGCAAGCTCTGAATGAAATTAGTTACTGTGGCACCGAATTAAGTGTGGGGAGGCTGGGTGCTGCTCCCACTGCTCGTGGTGGAGCTGCTTGTTGGGCGCTAGGCGAGCTTTCTCCTCTTTTCTGCAGCAGCCATGCCCCACTTCCTGGACTGGTTCGTGCCCGTGTACCTGATGATCTCCATCCTCATCCTGGTGGGCTTTGGGGCCTGCATTTACTACTTCGAGCCCGGGCTGCAGGAAGCCCACAAGTGGCGGACGCAGAGGCCGATCATGGAGCGAGACCTGCGGAAGACGCTGATGATTCGGGACAACCTGGCCTTCGGGGTGCCCGAGGTCTGACGGGCTGTCCGTGGGGGGCACGCTCTGGGCACGGCCAGGACAGCCCCTCGGGGTGGCAGGAGGCTGGAGGTGGGGGGATGACAGCCTGTGCCCCGTCCCCTAGGCTTGTGCAGGCCACCAGCTCGGGGCTTTCCACGTGCTCGTAGCCCGTCCTCCAGCCAAGGACTCCTGCTCCCTGCCGTGGACGGTGTCTCCTGCTGCAGGCACACCGCTTTTCTGCGTGGCTGTTGGAGACGGAGACTTCAGAGCTCAGCGCTCGCAGCCTGACGTTTCCAGGTGCTCTCCATTCGCACTGAACCTCTGCTGAGGAGTTTCCTCCGAGCCCCGCATCACACGGGGCCGTTCTGTGGTTCTCCAGGAAGGGTCAAGGCCAGATTTGTCATGTGAATGTCTGCTGCCCCTCGTCCTGGACCCAACCCCTACGATGTGGGTCTTGCACAAAACCCCACCTTTGTGTCGTTTGCACTTCCCCGGGACTGAACTTCGGCCAAAACCCTGCGCAGAGGTGTGATGCTGGGTCTTGGTGGGCATTCACAGCACTCCTGCATGTCGTGCTCCTGCCTTCCCCTCTTCCCTCCTTCTTCTGTGGCCCCAAGGGGTGAGGAGAAGGCACTGGGCTGATCAGTGATGTGCTGTTTGGTAATACTCCAGGGATGAGAGGCAATGTTTGGCTCTGAGGGTTTTGGCTCAGGAGAGCATGAGTCAGGACATCCTGTAAATACCCAGGGTCTTTCTGGGCCATCTCATCCCCGCAGGATGCAGCAGCACCACTGTTATTTTCCGCACCAAACCCAGGCACACTGGTGGGAGTTTTCTGGCTCTGTTTCAAGCCAGAGAAGTCGAGAGTCCTTCTGTTCAGATGAAACCCAGGGACCTTGATGTGAGTACCCTAACCTGGGAGCCTCACTCAGCAGGAAAGTGGAGCGAGTGGGATTTCTCCTGCACCAAAATTTGCACTTGCCCTCTCGAGCAAAGGCTCAAAGTGCAGGTGCAACCTCAGACAGGTCAATCCCACGTATTTTTGTGCCTTGGTGACTCAGGGCTGTGAAAGGGACTGCGCTGCTTGGTTCCAGGTGCCACCCTCGGCTGCATTGCTCCCACTCCTGCCCTGCCACACAACACAGCCACAGCCACCAGCACCTTGCCCTGACGGTGCCAGAGCTCCCGGCCAGGGCTGCAACGCCAACCGGGCCCCAGCTGGAAAAATAAGGTAGCAATAAAAACCTCTGCACTAGGGAAAGGGGCTCGGAGAGGCCGGGGAGGGAATAACCCATCCCTCTGCAACCCCCAAACCCATTTTCATCACTGAGTCAAAAGAGAAGAGCGAAAGCCACCAGCCTGGTAAATATGAGAGGAACTCGTATTTATGTGGCTCCGGGTGGGAGGTGGGAGCTAGCAGCCCACGCAGTGATAGGGCTCGGCCCCTCGGCACCTCTTCCCTCCTCCGTGGCACCCCTGTGTGAGCCCTGCCCGATTTCATCTCTGCTCTGCCCAGGACTCGCCGTAGAAACCGAGCAAAAAGCAGCAGCCAAACAGGATGAGGCTGCACTAGCACGTGTTTATTTACCACCCCGGCTTAACGTTTCACGCTGTTTGGCCCCGATGCGATCAGTGTTGAGCCAGGTATTCCCCACAGTCACTACGTTTTGCACTGTCAGTGGTGTCCCAGCCCTCCGCAGTGGATAAAGGTGTGTGCAAACCGTGTGTCTGCTGCTTGGTTTCCTTTCTGTTCGCCTGCGAGCTGCCTGCCTCCAGCCCAGGGCAGCCACGCTGTGCTTTGGCCTCTCAGGGCAGCTCTCCATCGGCAAGCCTCCCGTGCTGGGCACGCCGACGGGGTGTCTGGGAACAATTACGCCGAAGGCAAGCTCTGGCTGAAAACTGAGACCGCGTCTCCTCTGTGAGACCTGTGCAGCTGTAGAGACCTCGAGGGAAACGGTCTCAGACACTGAGTTAAGCTGCATGAAGCACTGGAGAAGATACTTAGTGCTGGAAACACCAGGCAGCATCAGGATGGTCTTTTCCTCCTTCTCTTTCTCTTTTTTTCGGCACGGTGCGTAGAAATTGCACCGCCCGGGCCTCCTGCCCATGCAATTGCTGAAACAGGGGTTGGCCCCAGAGATTGTTCAACTGGAATCTGCCATTAAAAAATAAAAGAGAGAGAGAAAGAGAAAGGGAAAACGTTTCAAAAATTCAGTTTTTTAATTGCAATTTTTTTCGAGAGCCAGCCTTGCACCAGCAGGCTCGTGAGCACTGAAGCGCTGCCACGCAGGACACGGGGCCGCGGCGTGGGGCTGCCCCCCAGCACAGCCTGCCCTCTCCCAGCCATGGGGCAGGCCTGGCGGGGGGCATGGGGCCAAGAATGCGCCGGGGCGGGGGTGAGAGCGGCCAGGGAGCCAGCGTGGGGGCACCTCGGGCCGGCCACAAGCGGCCCATTGTGGTGGCCGGAGGCGGGCACCGCTCGGGCTGCCCGGGAGGACGGCAGCCGCTCGGCGCAGAGGGCAGCGGCTCGGGGGGCACCCCAGCAGCCCCCAGCCCGGCGGCAGGCAAGGCCTGGCCCCTGCGGCCATGCTGGCCATGCTCAGCCCAGCCTGATCCCTGCCCTCACGCCTCTGCTCGCAGCCCGCCATGGAGGAGGACGTCGCTCCGGGCCCTCGCCCCGCCGGCCCCAGCCGCATCCCGGGCCCCCCGCCGCGGTGGTACGGCCCCTGCGGGACCCCCACCCAGCGGAGCTGCCTCTGGGTCACCCTGCGGCACGGGGGGACCCCCTGGCAGCGGCTGCGGGGCCCGGCCCCCGTCACCCCCGTCCCCCCGCGCCCCCGGCACGCTCCGGGGTCTGGCGGGGCCGAGGCCGCCCCAGCGGAGAAGATGCCGGGCACCGGGGACCCACGCACCGGTGGGTCTGCGCTGCGGGGCGGGATGGGGGCACCCGGGGGCTCGGTGTGGGGCAGGATGGGGGGCACGGGGGTGTCCCCTCTTCCCTGATGGTGCTGAGGAAGAGTGGAGGAGCTGGGGGAGAGTGGCATCCAGAGGGGAAATGTGTCTGTCTGTCCAGCGAGGTCTCAGAGCTGGCAACGTACCAGCGAAAGTTTGGTGCCCCAGCATGGTGTGGCCATGGCACCCGGTGGGGATTGTTGGAGAAGGGAAGGGACATCTCGCTCCGGGGGAGCCAGCCCAGGCAGGAGGGCAGCCAGGTGACCCTCAGGGCTCCCCAGACACCTTGCCCCGCTCCCTGCACACGCATGTGCACCGCGGTACACGCACAGGGCATGGCCGTGCCTCTGCACCCGGGGCCAGCAGCCAGCAGTCACGGTGCCAGGGGAGGAGAGGTTTCTCACGCCTCCGCAAGCAGAGCTGAAGGGCAAATCGGTCTCGACAAACCATTCCCAAATTCCCTCTCTCCTGGAGACCTCGCCACCCCGCAACCCCCCAAAATATCCGTGGGGCTGAGTGGTTTCTCAGCCAGGAAGGGTTGAATACCCCCCCTGTAAACAACGGCAGCATCCAGGGATGCTCTGCGGCCGCTGGGGAGCAGGGAGGCAGAGGGCAAGAAGAGCCAGTGCGGTGCGGGGAGGGGGGGGGGGCTGCGCCTTGTGCCCCCTGCGGGGTGTGGGGAGCCCACCCGTGGCGGCCCCCGGTTCCCAAAGCTGGGGCTGGATCCGGGGAGGGTGCGCGGGGGGAGATTTTGCAGCGATGTTTAATATTCAGGTCACATGACGGTGGCAGCAGGAGCAGCACCAGCATCCCCGCTCAGCTGAAATAGCCGCTGGAGAAGGAGGGGAAAAAGGAGAGGGGGGGGGAGAAGAGGACAGGGAAGAAAGAGAGAGAGGTAAAAGCGGAGCTCTGTAGCCCACCGCGCTGCGCCAGCGTCAGGCTAGGAAAGTGGGGGGGAACCCACCCCCTTGGGAGAGCGCTCGCAGACAAAGGGAGCTTCATGTTCAAAGGTAGGATGCTCCGGGCTCGGCAGGGCTGGGCGATGCCGGAGGGACGCTCGGGCTTTTCGTGCACGCAGCCTCTGCACGCCGCCGAGCTCCGGCTGCTGGGGCTGAACGGCTCCGAAGGGCAGCGGGGGAAATCGGTGCCGGCTTTGTGGGTTTTCTTCTCGTCTCTCGGTGCTGGCATTGCAGGAGAAGGAGCAGGGGTGGCGGTTGTGGTGCTGCTGCGGAGTAGCTGTCGCCAGGGGCTGCTCTGAAAGAAAGATATAATCCCAGCTGGTCCAGGGCTGGGGAAAGCCCACGAGCTGCTCTGCCACTGGCTTGTCCCTTGCCACTGACAGGCAGCCGCTGCCGGGGCAGTGGGGACGCCCTGCGCTGCTCCCTGGGCATCTGCGCAGGAGGCAGCGGGCGGGCAGGGGACAGGCAGCTCCGGAGGGATGGACACCTTGGTCCTGGGGTGCTCAGCATCCTCTGGCCTCGGGGTGCAGCCCAGGCCGGGCCAGCTGCCGAGGGTACAGCCCCTTCACCCCCAGCTCCTGCATCTCCAGAGGCTTCGGCACACGCTGCCCCGGGTGGAACCACTGCAGAGCCCAAGGAGGAAGGGTGCTGCCAGCACGGCACGGCTGGGATAAGTTCCCCTGCTCAAAATGCCTGGTGATGCTCAGGCGGTGGAGTGGGACACGGGGCTGGGGCCACACGGGTGGCAGGGGCTGGATTAGGACACACGGGTGGGTCGGTGCCCCCGGAGGGCCTTGTGGCGCACGGGAGGAGAGGCGCAGCGAGGCCGTGGATGTGTTACGGGGGGGCTGAGCAGCCTCGCCATGCTCTGGGAGATGGATCCGTGGTGCTGGCCGGCTGCTTCCAGCCCTCCCTCCCTCTTGCCACTCAGACAAAGGACGGAAGGCAGGGGGAGGGGATAAGGCTGTATCTAGGTTATGGGGTCTGGCCTGCCCCAGGACACAGGGGATGGAAGTCTGAGCCCGTGGCCGACCTGCAGGGCTGCCTCCATCGCCAGCAAGCTGCTGCGGATGCCCGGGGCGGATGGATGTGGTGCAGCAGCACCTTCCCGGAGAGGTTTTGGGTTGGATTGGTGGATGCTGGAGGCCAGAGCTGACCAGGACCCCTCCGGGCACCCGGTGCTGCTCCATCCCTGCCTGCCCGGCCCCAGGCACTGCGGCTCTCCCTGCAGCACCCGGGAGCAGAGGGATCACCAGCAGCCGCCCTCTTAAATCAGCTTCTCTCAGCCTGCAGAACAAAGCAGCAGGGAAACGGGTGGGAGCGCCAGCAGCGGATGCGAGCGGTTAACCTTGGTTAACCCCCTTTTCATTATCAGCTGCACCGAGCGCGGCGGGCGGTCAGGGATTCATCGCGGGGAGCGGCCGGGGGGCTGCGGGATGTGCCCAGGGTGCGTAGTGCTGCCTCTTGACCATTCGGTCAGAGCTTTAATGAGGCTTCCGAGCAGTGCTAGCCTCACATCCCCTACAGAAGGAGACCTCTGGAGGTCTTTTTTCTTGCACTTGGGGTTTTTTATAGGTGCTCAGGCTGCTGGGACCTGACTCCAAAATACCTGCTTCGGCCACAACAAGCTCCTGGTTCCAGCAGAGAAGCCTGCCAAGAAATGGCCAAGTGTTGCCATGTCCACAGCAGGGTTAGCAACATCTGGCAGCTCAGGGCAAATTGTTCCTCAGCGCAGAGAGATCGAGGGATGGGTTATCAACCTTTTGGTGAGCCTTGAGGCTGGCTGCCAGCTCCGTCCTTCTGTCCCTGGTACAGGTGGCACGGAGCAGCTCAGGAGAGGACGAGTGGGGCCGGGCCCTCTGTGCTGCACCAGAGCCGTGGGCTTTCCTGGCTGGCAGCAGCTTTGAGAAAGCTGGAAAAAGACACGGGGAGCCTCGGGGGAGGCTGTGTCAGCAGAGGGGGCGCAGGCCGGCTGTGACGGCTGTAGGAACGGATTGCAGCTGAGAAGCACTCGGCGAGGCGGGCTGCCTCCTCCAGCAGCGTGAGGAGCTCCCAGTTGCCAGCCCGGCTTGTCCAGCGCTTCGTCTTCTGCCCTGGTCCCTGAGGGTGCTGCTTGTTTCTGCAGAAGAGGGAGGTGATGGCTGGGAGAGCCCCTGCTCGGTGGGGAAGGGCAGGAAGGCATCCTCCTGCAGGCCTCCCAGTGAGATGGAGGTGGCACGAAGCCCCAACCCTAAGGACGTTACCTCAGGGCTGTTCGCAGGCTGTTCACCTTCCAAGCAGCAAAAAGCTTATATAAAATGTGTTTTTTTCCCTGTGTACAGCAGCCCTTTGTGTCTGCACAGACGCTTTGATATGGCAGCCAAGGTCACCAGCCACCCCCACAGCTAACCCTGTTCAGAAACAAAATCTCCCTGCCCTCTCCCCAGCCCCTGACCTGACCTGGACGAGATTTTGGGACCCCAGACCGGTACTGTCAGCGTCCCCAGCCCCGTGACCTCTGAGTTGTCTTCCTCCCCAGGAGGTGTCTGTCCCTCGCCAAATGGCAGCCGCCTGAGAGATCTGCTGAGAGGAGCGAAAAAGCACCACCAAAATAATGGAAAGGGGTAATTTAGTGTGAGGTACTTGAATGGGAGCGGCATACAGAATAAGAGGAGTGCTTAGCAAGCAAAAACACATGCTGTCTCTGTCCTGGAAAAATAAGCATCTAATGAGACAAAGAATGGGGGAGCCGAGTAATTAGAGTGGGAGAGGCTCCAGCTTGCAGCTGGGCTGTATGTGAAGGGTGCTTGGTTCCCGTCCCCTTCCTCTTCCTTCCCAGAGCCAGCCCTCATGCTCCCCATCCCCAAAAATTACAGCCTCTCCCCCATGCCCTGTCCTCTCCCCTTCTCCCCACCTCAGGTTCCTCCTGCGGTGGGTGGGAGCTGCCCACTAACGAGGCAAGAGCTGGAGATGAATGGCTGAAGCCCGCCCCAAGCTGCGTGTGCTGCCATCCAAAAAGGAGTTGGAGCGGCTGGAAAGCCCGAAGGCACTTTCTCTCTGTCAGTTTGTTTTGCATGGAAGGAGCAAGGACGGGAGGGAGGAGAGAAAGGCGCAGCTGATTAGCTTCTTGGTGGGCACGACACAACCCACCGGCCTGTGGGAAGGACAAAAGCACGGAGGTTGTTGCCATGCTTTGCATTTCCACCTTTGCCTGATTCTGTGGAGCTCAGCACAGAGTCATGCAGCCTCTCCCGGCAGGGGCCAAGCTTGCAAGCCCCCACATTAATTCCCAAGCTCTGTTTCGATGCCAGAATTTGATAGATGATAATTTTTGAAAGTCTGTTCCATTACGAATTTCGTGCTGAAGTTGGAGGGGCAAGCCTCTAGTGATCCTGATGAGAGCTGGGAGGCAAATCAAATCAAATCAAATCTAGGCCGAGAGGTACAAGAGTATGCAGGAAACTCGGGTGGATGTTCCTCCAGGAAGAGCCTTACTGCTAAAATCTTACCATTCAGTCGTGCTCAGCAGCCCTTGAAATGGACACGCAAAGTTGATCATCACCCCTGGGACAGGACCTATACCTGAGTGATGCTTTTTCAATCTCTCTCCCTGTGCAGGACCAGTGGAGAGCAAAACCGAAGCAGCCATGTCTGAGCTCGTCCCAGAGCCGCGACAGAAACCCGCCGTGCCGATGAAACCCATGGGCATTAACGCCAACTTGCTGGGCTACATCGGTATCGACACCATCATCGAGCAGATGCGCAAGAAGACCATGAAGACAGGTTTCGACTTCAACATCATGGTTGTAGGTAGGCAGAGACGGGTGCAGGTGCTGGGAGCCATGGCTGGGTGCTCTCCTGTGAGGCCAGGAAGGGAGGGCAGGAGAAAGTGGATGGTGTTTGCTCTAGGGGAAAGGGCACAGAGATGCCTACAGCCCTTCCTCCTGCCTGTCTGGCTCCGTCCCCCGGGCCTGCTGTCAGTGCATAAGCCACGAGCTTTTTCTTTGCAATCCTCAGGTCAGAGCGGGCTGGGAAAGTCGACGCTGGTGAACACCCTCTTCAAATCCCAGGTGAGCCGCAAATCTTCGGGCTGGAACCGGGAGGAGAAGATCCCCAAGACAGTGGAGATCAAAGCCATCGGGCACGGTAAGAGCCAGGCTGCTGGGGTGCAGGCCAAGCTGATGCTTCAGCATGGTCCAGCAGAAGACCCCAGTACCCTATGCAAGCAGTACGTTGCTGTAAGGCAGCCCTTTCTCCGTGGGAAGCTGAAGGAGAAATGCCAGGATTTTTTTTGTGTTTTTTTTTTTTTTTTTGACCCCAGACCCAGCCAAGGCTTTTCTTAACCAGGGATGCATGCCACTGATGCCATAGCCAAAAGTAAGAGGTAGAAAAAGTGCTACAGATATTTCCAAGACTTTAGTCCGCATGTGTGGATTAACCTTGCGATAACTCATCCCCACCTGCAGACATTTACTGCTCTGTGTAAGGTAGCTTTTGTGCAGGGGGTACCAAAATTGGGAGGCAGGAGCTCAAGTGGGGTCACAACTGCTGAGCCATGACCCAACCTGGCCTGGTCTTACTCGTGGGCAAAGATAAGGGCAGAGAGCTCTTGTTCCACTGTAGGGCACAGAGACGTGTTTCATGCTGGAGCAGGCCCCCAGGGAAGCGTATGATTGTTTGTAATTTCTTCCCCAGTTATTGAAGAAGGTGGTGTCAAAATGAAGCTGACAGTGATCGACACCCCAGGATTCGGAGACCAGATCAACAACGAGAACTGGTGAGCTGTACCCAGTTACAGGACCTTGCAACCCCAGTAAAGGGCTGCAGTCAAGTTGATAGCTGGAGTGATGCTCACCTGCTTGGCCTGGAACGTGGCTGGGATTCTGTAGTGCTCGGGGGGGGCAGTAATGGGGATGTGCAATTGTAAGCTTATGTGCATGATCCAAATCACTGCCAGGAAACCAGGCAAAAAAACATAATCCCCTTCCCAGGATGAGGTCCCCCAAATTCCACATATAGCTGAAAGTTAGGCTGTTCTGCCCCAACTCAGCCACTCCATTTTTCCCCAGATTTCTCCCAAAGAGCAACCTTCAGCGGCCCCCTCCACAGCACTAACGGGTCTTTCCTTCCTCCCTCCACTGATTTAACTGCTGAATTCCACTGTGGTCCACAAAAGCCCCTCATCACAGTCAGAGAAAGTCTTAAACATCTCTGCTGATGTTGAGGTGCTCGTGGTGGATATATTTTATGCCAGAGCTCGCTTTGCTGCTGTCAGAGCAGGGAAAGCTGTAGGCAGGAACATGAGGAGATTTGTACCTGTCTTTTCATCTCTCTCTCCCACCTTAACAGCTGGGAGCCTATCGAGAAATACATCAACGAGCAATACGAAAAATTTCTGAAAGAGGAAGTGAATATTGCAAGGAAGAAGCGAATTCCAGACACACGAGTGCACTGCTGCCTCTACTTCATCTCCCCCACAGGCCACTCGTACGTACAAAGTCCCCTGTCCTTCCTCACCCCCTCTGTGCCTCTGTGGCAGGCATACGCCCTGCACCGCTCTGTCTCAGCCTCACAGCCTGCCCACAGAGCTTAATTTAGGGTGCTGCAGAGCTTAAAGGAGCCTGGGATAACAAAGGCAGGAGAAACGCCACTGTGTTTTTTGGGAGTGGGCAGGATGGATGGGAAGGAGGAGAAGCAATCACAGTGGCAGCAAGAGGGTTATGTGCAAGGGAGGTTTTGCTGATGCCTTCGTGTTGTTCCTTCTTGGGCTGCAGCCTGCGGCCTCTGGACCTGGAGTTCATGAAGCACCTCAGCAAGGTAGTGAACATCATCCCGGTTATCGCCAAGGCTGACACCATGACCCTGGAGGAGAAGATCGAATTCAAACAGAGAGTGAGTATCTCTGCCCCTGCGTGGGGTCCCTCCCTGCCCCGGCTGGGAGATGGGAGACACGAGCTGTATCCTTCCTGCCGGACTGCAGCACAGCCCCTAGGGACGCAGTCCCACAGAGTCCAGCACGGGGTTGGCGTGTAAGCCCTGCCACTGTCCCAAAAATACAGCTGCCCATGGCTCTGAGGGCACTTGTTCAGGGGGGTATCCCCGTGACAGCCCATCATAAGCTCTGTCATGGCATCTGCAGAGCCAGACAAGTAACCAGGGCTGGGGAAGGACAACTTGTCACTGCTGCCATGTGTCCTTGCTTTGTTGCACGCTTCCCTGGGGACAGCCCCTCCAGCCTTTCCCTGCTGGAAGGGTCTCCCAGACACATCTACCCTCAGGCTTGTGGTGCTTGTGCTCCAAATTGTCTCTCTGCCCAGGTGCGCAAAGAGCTCGAAGTAAACGGAATTGAGTTTTACCCCCAGAAAGAATTTGATGAGGACTTGGAGGATAAAACAGAGAACGACAAGATCAGGGTAGGATACGTTTTACTGTGGGAGGGGAAGGTGGGGGATGAGGGCCGGTCAGATTTAATGAGTGTAAAGCACGTGTCACTGGAAGGTTTTAGGTGCTTCATGGTCCCCACATGAAAGATGCAGTGGACATAAGGGATGGTCGTTCATCCTTCCTAGCTTCATTTGTCCCTGTCATTGTCACAGGGTGCTGTGAAGGCTGAGCGAGGAAGGCCTGCATCTCTCTTCCTCTTACTGAATGCTCTGTTTGGCCTCTGTTAAGGACCAAATGGGCCAGATGTGCGGTTGGTGTCCGGCCTCTGTCCCAAACAACCACCCCGTGAGCCCTCTCATCCACTGACCAGGCTCTACTTGAAGATCAGTCTGGTGCTCTGCCCTGCCAGCCCCTGTCAGGCCTGTCCCATCCCTCCCGCCTCAGAGAGTTAAAAACCATCTAATTTCTAGCCTCTGTTTGTTCATGGCCAAGCTGTACCCAAGACTGTATCCATGTTCTTGTGCCAATGTTGACTTGAGCACTTCTGCCTGGTGGCCCCATGCACCTCTCATTCGCAGAGAACAGGCTTATCCTCTGCTGGCCTTCTGGTCAGCTAAATGAGATAAACTTTGACTGAGCTTCCCATTCCTCAGCAGTCTGTGTGCTTAGTCGCTGTTTTCTGTGCCTGCTCCGGTTCAATTTGATTTTCTAACACTGGTGCAGGTACCCGATGCTCCCCTGTCTCTTCCGAGGTCTGGCCTGGACCACATCCTCTCTAAACAATCACATCACGCTGGTGACTCGTGGTCATCTTGTGACTGGCTGGCACATGGGGTCCTTCCCCTCCTTCAGTCTCTTTGCTTGTGCATAAGCTCAGAAGTCATAGCAGAAATTCTTGGTGCTATTCCCTAAATGCTGCTCTTTGTGCCGCAAACTTACATCCATCTTCCTCTGTACTGACAGCTCCTCCTGGCTTTGTGATGCTGGCGCATTTAGTTATCCCACTCACCGTTTTTTGTGGCGAGGCTATTAATGGAAATAAGATGTCTTTGGTGGCAGTCCTCAAGAAATTCCAGGAGTTACTGCCTTGCAGCCTGGCACTTGCCCTTTCTACTCCCCTAGCTGTCACAGCCCCAGCAGAAATCCCCACCTCCCCCAGCTTAATTAATCATTTCCCATTTGGCAACACATCACACACTCTGGGGAAGACCAGATGGGTTGTGCTGCTTCTCCAAACTGTTTGTTTGTGAGGAGGGCTCCACGTTTCCTTCTGCACTTCAGCCTCATTACCCTAGGTTTGGTAGTCTCATAAGAAACAGGTTTCCTTTAAATCTTCATTCCTGTGGTAGTTGCAATCCCTTCCCAGGCTCAGGGACATCTACAAAGCAGAATAAATCCATGAATATCTGCACAGCCTTACAGATAATAGGGTCTCCTGCACCCTGTGCTCTGCAGACAGGTGCCTTCTGTTTTCTGAGGGAGGTGGATGGGGAACAGTGATGGTGCTGCTCTCTGGAATGGGTTTGATAGGTCTCTCCACGTGTCTCTCCCCAGCAGGAAAGCATGCCCTTCGCAGTAGTGGGCAGTGACAAGGAGTACCAAGTGAATGGAAAAAGAGTCCTGGGCAGGAAAACACCTTGGGGAATCATTGAAGGTAAGGAAAATCTTGTTTCTGGGAGATGAAAGTACCTCTGCAGGCCCCAGTAATAGACTATGGTCCTGATAACATGTCCCATGATTACCTTCCTGTGCCTTTTGTGTTTTTTTGAAAAGAGGAAAATTTTTGGATAGCTCTGCTGTCAGGTGTTTGCACAACTGACATCCTTTCGGAAGTACACAGGCTCAGCCCACCTGGAGCATGCCCCACGGCAGTGACCTTGCTGTGCTCTGTAACCACAAAAGGGTTGCTGAAAACGGAAACATAACGCTTGTTTGCTTTCTTTTTAGTGGAAAACCTCACTCACTGTGAATTTGCCCTCCTTCGAGATTTTGTCATCAGGTAAGGCCGTGGTCATGCACAAGCTTGCTCTTGGTGAGAAGAGAGTCTTCCTGAGACCCTGTTAGAGTGAAATCGCCCCCATGGAAGGGAAGATAAAGCACATTTCAGGCAGTAAAAGCTTCTTTGGGGTAGGGTTGGGTTGAATTAAGGGGTAGTTGTGTAAGTTAAGGGGATGCTCTAGTGCCTCTCTTGACCACTGTGTCAAGTAGGTGCTAGTTTTCATGTATGATCCTGATGACTTAAGAAAAGCAGAGTAATAGCACTTCCCCTGTACCCCATTAAGGATATTAGGTTTCAAAAGCTTCTAGTTGATGCTGACATAGGTCTGCACTGGAGTCTGTGATAAAGAGGCCACTACCCCATCCTAGACCATGTGTCCTACCAGGCCGAGGGAGGGGCTGGAACATATGGCCTGGAAGTGAAAAGCTCCTTGCTTCATTCAGCTGTCATTGTCTTGTCCTATTTCTACATGTTTCATGAAGCTGTCTCAGCACAAATAATATCTGCCTCAGATTCTGTAGAAGACCTGCAAAGATCCAGGGTCACCTCTGTTCCCTACCAACACCCTAAGGTTTTAAACAGCACCAAAAAAAAAAAAAAAAAAGAAAAGAAGGGAAACACACTAAAGCCAGAGTCCTGTGGCTCGCTCCACCTGTGTGGGTGGTGGTATTGAGACATTTCACCAGGTACAGTGTTTTGACATCACCATCCTGCCCTCTTTTCGTACCATGGTACCATCCACAGCAGACGTGCTTTCCCTGAGTCTTCCAGTAAAAGCATTCTGACAAGTGATGATCACAAAACACAAGACAACCCAAGACCATGAGTTTTCCATGGACTATTGCCCACAGCAGTGTTCTGCAGGTTGCAGTCCCTGGTGGACCTGACACTGGTGCTTCCTTGTCTCACCACTGCTGGAAGCGGGATGTGAGCTGAGTTAAGCTCTGTCTGCTCTCACACACCAGGCTGCCTGTCCCACAGGTCTGAGAGGGCATGCACAGCCAGGGATTTCAGCCCATATCCTGCATCCTGTGCTCACGCCCTCCTGAATTCTGATGCTTCAGCTCTCCTCTGCATTACGGCACCCGTACAGAAAGAGGGTATAGTCATTAACCAGACAGACTGCAGACATCTTCCCTTTATCTCAGGGAATAAAATGAACATCAGAAAACTAACACTGACAGTGCTGATGTTGATTATCATATCCTCTTCCCAACCCCACCTTCATTTTGTCCTGGGCAGGACCCACCTTCAGGACCTGAAAGAAGTGACCCACAACATCCACTACGAGACCTACAGGGCCAAGCGGCTGAATGACAACGGAGGGCTGCCCCCCATGACCACTGAGACAGAGGAAAACCACGAAAGTAATCTGTGAATGACCCCTCTCCGCTGTCACATCATGTCTCTGGATACGAAAACCCACCCCTGTTACCCTTGGCTCTACTGTGGGCCTGTCTCTGAAGCATGTGGAGCATCCTCTGTGTGCAAGAGGGTTGTGTGCGTGTGAGTGTGTGTGCCTGCACCTAACTGTGTGCCGGAGGGGGACCAAAGGCATCTCCTCCGTCCTTCACAGACTGTCCTCATTCTTGGTTTGTTTTTTTGCACAGCTGACTGTCCATCATCTTCCTTTCTCTTGTTTCTGTGTCTCAGCTGTGTGTCTTGTCTGGGGGAAATAGGAAGGGGGGAATGATTTATGGGGGTGAGAGGGCTTTGGAGGTGGGAGGTGTGGGGCATGCAGGGGTCCAGTTTTTTATCTCTTGGAGATATGGCAAGGAGAGACTCCAGGAGAGACGGTGGAGTTGGAGCATGCGATATCTCCACGTGATGGCTTTCTCCCAGGTCCTTGGCAAGTGGGAAGACAGCTGACTGCTCAGACAGGACGGTGGCCCAGCATTTTATCCCCCTTTCTTGCTGTGGCTTCCCAAAGGGAAATGGCAAGTTGGAAGTGGATAGATGGGAGAAGTGACAGACTGACATGTTTTGTGGTTCGGGGGAAGTGAGTGGGGGGAGGAGACGCAGAGTTAGATTTTGGGCCATAGCAGCTACCTGAAAAGCATCAAAGTACTTGGGGGAAAGAGCCGTATTTTCCAAAAGTAAAGAGTAAAAGAACATCAGGATGTCTCCCTTGGTCTCCACTGGTGGTAGGAACACAAGAAATACTTTCTCCTCACATCTGTGCTGGCTACTCCAGCAGTCTCAGCCCGGTGCTACTCCCCAGCCCTCCTACTCTTCTCCTGGCTTCCCTGTCCTCCTTTATTTTGTCCTCATTCCCTTTTAACTCTCCATACCCCTTTACCCCTTCCTCTCTTTCTCTTTCTCTTTCTCTTTCTCTTTCTCTTTCTCTTTCTCTTTCTCTTTCTCTTTCTCTTTCTCTTTCTCTTTCTCTTTCTCTTTCTCTTTCTCTTTCTCTTTCTCTTTCTTTTTCTCTTCCTCTTCCTCTTCCTCTTCCTCTTCCTCTTCCTCTTTCTCTCTCTCTCTCTCTCTCTCTCTCTCTTTCCTTCCTTCCTTCCTTCCTTCCTTCCTTCCTTCCTTCCTTCCTTCCTTCCTTCCTTCCTTCCTTCCTTCCTTCCTTCCTTCCTTCCTTCCTTCCTTCCTTCCTTCTTTCTCTGCTCTCTCCCCTTTCTCTCTCTCCTTCATTTCCTCACAAACCTTCCTCTTCCCCAGGCCCTTTCCTTCCTCTCCATCTCCCCCAGCTCTCACACCCCCTCCTTATCAATGCACTGTTGTGTCACGTTGGTGCTGCTTTACCCTCCCTTGGAGGAGGAAGGGAGGGAGGGCAGAGACCCAGGAGCAGAGGCACGGCTTTCCTGAAGGCTAAATGCTCACGCCTGCCGGTGGCCAGCTCTTCTCTGCATGTCCCCAGCCAGGCCGAGGGCACCAGGGCTGCCTGGGCAGAAGGGAGGAGCAGGGGACATCTGAGTGTGGCAGTCTGCCTGTCACCTGGCCGCTGTCACACAGCTGGCAGGGGCTGTCCCCTCCAGAAGAACAGCTGATGGCGTTGGCAATGCACGTGCAGAAGGTCTTGGTGTGGGGTGGCAGAGCTGTGGGTCGGGATGGGGGAATGGAAGGGCTGGTGTGGGGGGAAGGGGTCCCTGTGAGGGGACGGCAGGGGTGACTCAGGCAAAGCCCGAGGTTTGCGGGTGGAGCTGTTTGGGGCCAGGACTGGGATGAGGGTCCACCAAGCCTCAGCAGAACCACCTAAGAGCTTGTGTCCACCTTGTGGCTTTCTCTGGTGCTCTTCCATCTCGCTCCCACCCATCCATACAGATCAGCCATTCTCAGCACCGCCAGGACACGAGGGCCCTCCCGGCCCTTCCCACTCCCCTCACCACCCATGTTCATGGCTCCCAGTGCTCCATACACCCTCACACCCACCACCCCATCCACACCAGCCCTCCGAGGCCCTGCCGGGATCGAAGCCTCCTCAGGGCTGCCCACCACCACCACACGGGCCTTGCAGAAGCCCCCCGTCACGCTGCCAGCCGTCCTGCCAGCCCCATCGCCCAGCGTGGCGCAGGAGCCTCCTCCCAGCTCGTCCCACCAGGAGGCCACTCCACGAGGCCACCAGGAACGTCTCCTCAGCCTCGCCAGCCTCCATGCGACGCATTAAACCCAGTGCAACGTGAGAGCCCCCACCCGGACACCCCGCCACGCTCCATGGGGTGGGGGTGCTCCTTCACACAGGCCCTCGGTGGCCATGCCACTGCCTCATGGGGACTGTGCCACCACCAGGCTGTGTCACCCTGCCTGTGGCAGGCACTGACGGTGCTATGTGCCACTGGTACGGCCACCTTGGTGACGCTGGGCCCAGCCGGGGCCGTGGCATGGAGCTGGCACTGCTGGTACGAGTTTCCCTTGCTCGTACCTTGAGCTGCAGGGACAAGGCGGTGTGGCTCGCCCCATGTGTTTGGGATTTTTGGGGTGTGCTTGTGACCAGGGGGGGTTTAAGCTCTGCTCTGTAATTCTGCGGTGGGCTGTTTATAAAGGATGCATAAACGGGTGACCCCAACCCTACAAATGAATGCTCCTGGCGTGTGATGGTGCTGTGCTGCGGGGGGGGGGCAAGAAGGGGCAGGGGTCCTATTATGCTCAGGAGGTGCCCTTGGAGATGGGGGTCGTCCATAAAAAAGGGGGAAAATGAGAAAAAAAATGAAAAAGAAAAAAAGAAGGAAAAAAGAGAAAAAGAAAAAAAAGAGAAAAAGAAAAAAAAAGAAAAAAAAAAGAAAAAAGAGGAAAAAAAAAAGAAAAAAAGAGGAAAAAAAGGAAAAAAGAAAAAAGGGAAAAAATAAAAAAGGAAAAAAGAAAAAAGGGAAAAAATAAAAAATGAAAAAAGAAAAAAGGGAAAAAAGAAAAAAAGGAAAAAAGAAAAAACGGAAAAAAAAGGAAAAAAATAAAAATGAAAAAAAATAAAAAATAAAAAAAAAGAAAAAAATAAAAAAGAAGAAAAAAGGAAAAAATAAAAGAAGAAAAAAGGAAAAAATAAAAGAAAAAAAAAGGAAAAAATAGAAGGCAAAAGGCAGCCGACGCCCCGGCCCCGCCCCGGTGCCCGCCTCCCGCTCCCCGCCCCGCTGTGACGTCACGCCGTGTCGGGCGGGGCCGTGACGTCACGGGGCGGAGGCGTGGGGCAAGATGGCGCTGAACAGGAGCCACTCCAAGGAGGGCGGCGTCGTCGTGCCCGGCGGGGAGAGGTGCGGGGACGGGGCACCGGGGGGCACCGGGGGGCACCGGGGGGAGGTCCCGGGGCGCGGGGGGCGCGGCCGGGCGGGGCCCTGCTGCTCTGCGCCGCGGGCAGGCGCCGGGTGAGCGGCCCAGCGGGGCCGGTGCCCCCTGGGTAGGGCCGGGCCCGGTGCCGGGCCCCCCCCGGGTCCCCCCCCGGTGTCCGGGCTTCCCGGGTTTGCCCCTGCTGCCGCGGCTGCTCGGCCCTCATGGCCGCGCCTCGTGAAACCGCGGGACTCCTGGGTGTTGCTCCATGCCCTGGCCCTGCTAATTGCAGCGTCCTGCCCTGCTCGGGTGCCTGGGGCAGGCCCTGCACAGCGTGTCGCAGTCACTTATATCCGGCCTCTTCTGGCTTCTGTTGAGTCACGTTTTGTTTTTTCCTTCTTTACGCTCCCGAACCAAAAAATACTTCCAATGTTCCTACTGTCAAACACACTGCAAGCTTGTCACACCCAAGGCTGTTCTGTTTAGTCTGGAACTTTTCTTAGCAGGTGGCAGGTTGAGGGTCCATGCCTTGATCTCAAGCCCGTGGTTTCAGGCAGCTCACCCCTTTCTGTGCCCTAATCTCTGGGCTGAGGCTCGTGCCAAGCAGAGGGAGCAGTTCCTTCAGCCTGACAGGACAGTTCCTCTTCCTGTCTTTTAAAGTTCCTCTTTGTGAACGAGGACAGGGGTTGTCAGAGGCCAGAGAGGGAATTCTTCCGCTCTGGGTAAATCATCCCTGTGTGTCCAAAAAGAAAACTTGAGGGCCTGCTTTAGGATCCAGTATTTTGGGATAACATTCAGGGAGTGTGTGATGGGTGTTCATGTGTCAGAGCTGCCAGTGAGGCTGTCTCTCCAACTGGTCTGATTTCCTCCTGCAGTGTGCTCAAGCAGTGCAAAGATGTGGAGCTCTCCTTCAGTGACGTGACGGGCAAGCCTGAAGCCTTCAAAGGCACCAAGAAGGGGATGCTGTATCTCACCCCTTACAGGGTAAGTCTGATGCAAACAGGGCTCCCCTTTTCTCCAGGGAGCTTGTAGATGAGAAACGTAGCTGGTAACAGAAGTGATTTTTGTTCTGAGGGGAACCACTGGGGGTACTAGGCACGAGGAAGGCTAGTGGAAACAGGACAGTGCTTGCCTGTGTCACAGCCCTGGATGCCTCCAAAGGCACGTACAAACCTGGAAATCACTATGTGGAGAATATGTTACATGTAACATTTCAGGAGGTATTACTCTCTTTGAAAACTGTCCCAGCTGATCCTTAAAACATGGAAAAATAGAACTGTAAATGCCTGTGTATGCCTTAAGCAGTATGCTATGTTGGAACATGCATTCTTCAGGTGAGTTAGTCATGCTGTCAGATCTGTTTGGGATTCCATCTCACGAAGGCTGTGAAACAACACAACACACACTGATGCTAGGGGTTAAATTATCCTCTTTTTGGATGCTACTACAGCCAGAACTCCACAACCACGTTGTATCTGATTAACTAACTCAGAAGTGTTCCTTCCTGTCTTGCAGATGATCTTCGTGTCAAAGGGCAAGGATCCTATGCTGTCCTTCATGATGCCATTTTATTTGGTGAAGGAGTGCTCTGTTGAGCAGCCTGTTTTCTCTGCCAATTACATCAAAGGACAGATCCACGCCGAGCCAGGAGGTATGTGCCCGTGCTCTGCAGACTGAAATCTTCCCGAGTGTCACAAGTCTTTTTCTCTTCTGCTGACCACTGAATTGTGCTCACATGCACAGGGACAGGTGGACAGTGTAGCTATGGCAGCGTAGTTTGCTTGTCCAGACTAATGTAACCCAGGTCTGCTGAACTTTCTGTGTTACTGCCTGCCCCCAAAGCTGGTAACTGACTTTTGCAGGATGGCTTTTATTTAATCCTGTAGCTTTCATCTTGCTCTGCATATCGTGTTTACTTGGTTTCTGCTCGTGCTTGTTTTCCCGTCCTTGACCTGGAAGGCTGGGCAGGAGACCAAGTTGCCAGCCACTGATGCTGATAGAATTAGCAGCCATTTTTTTGCTAATTGTTTTTGCTAAACTGTTTTGCTGTCTTGACGGATACTGAGGAGGTTAATAGTCTCTTTCAATTCCAATTCTCTCCTAGGTGGCTGGGAAGGACAGGGGACATTTAAATTGACTTTCAACAGTGGAGGAGCCATTGAATTTGGACAGCTGATGTTCAAAGCTGCCTCTAGTGGTAAGGGATCTTCAGGCTGCAGTTCCCCCATGGTTGGCTGAGCTGGTTAAAGAATGGCACTCTTTGAAGTTTGTGGGCTGGGGGGCACCCTATACATCTTCCATAACAATATATTTGTTGTTTTCTAGGAGACTTTTTGTTTTTCCTTCCAATCCTTTTTCTTCATTTCATCTTAATGGTTTTCTAAGTAATATTCTGGAATCTGTGCTTCTGGGGTGGCATACGTTAGGTACATCCATGTACCTAACGTCAACCCAGTTCTCTAATCATGGAGTGAAATGGGGCAAATTAACATCTCCACATTTGGAGAAGGGTAAAAGACATTTTAAAATAATAATATTAACTTCTATTTAAAGCTTTCAAAAGGAAAATGTACATTCTGTTCTAATACGAAGTTTAAAAAACAAAAACCACCGTACTGACCCTTGTGTAGAACAGCCCTTTCTTCCAGCTGCGAGAGCTCTGTGCGTGAGCTGTTGGCTGACAGCTGGTGTTTTTGCAGCTGGTTTCCTTTAGCTCCCTACGAGCTTGCAGTGAGGAGACCGCATCTAAATGCTTTCCAACCCAGTACTGCGCCAGGACCGTGCACTCAGCATCTATAAAACGTAGATGACAGGAAATGGGGCTGCATGAACAGGACCTTTTCCTCTTTATTCTATACATTCAGTTATAACAAAAGGACATCTGGCTTATTAAATGTCTGCCCCGTAGCTTCCAGCGGAGTTCCTCTCCAGACCCCTGGCTATGGATACACGCCTGTACCCGGGGGGTATGCACCCGCCCCGCCTGCTCCGGGTGGCTACGCTCCTGCTCCGGGTGGCTACGCGCCTGCTCCAGGGGGCTACGCACCTGCACCAGGGGGTTACACACCTGCACCAGGGGGCTACGCTCCTCCTCCAGCCCCAAATGGCCCGTACCCTTATGCACCACCTCCAACGAACGCCTACGGACCTGCGCCGCAGCCCATGGGGTATCCGTACGCCCAGCCTCCAGGTACGGAAGCCGCGTGATGAGGAGCGGCGGGGCGCTTTGCTGCTAGCTGTGGGGAAGTGTTGCTGCAGCGGTGAGGGTTGCTGTAGCTTTGTCTCCATCGAGGATTCTTGTCCTTACGAAATCTGTCGCGTGTTCTTGATCACAGCTGTGCGTCTCTGCTTGCTGCTGGGCCTGGGAGCTTGCTCTCTGCCTCTACCCTTGCCCCAGTCTAAAGCACCCATCTGGTGTCCTCTCTTTGCAGGTATTTACCCACCACTCCCCAACATGAACCCCCCGTACATGGCACCTCCTCCCCCCTACTCTGGGCCATCTCCTGCAGGACCCTCAGCCCCACCTCCTCCCGCAGCCTGGGCAGCCCCGGGGATGCCAGGTAAATAGGGCGGGGGTGCAGCAGGGTGCTTGGGGGTTTGGGCTGTGGGAGGCACTGGGGGCATGGCTGGTGTGGGGAAGCTGTTGCTGCAGGAGCTCAAAGTCATCTTGATCTGTTATTTGAGATAATGGGGGCTGGCAAGGCACTCAGTTCCTCATTGTGCAGCTCATGGTCAGCACTAGCCAGTTTGCAGCCTTCCTGAATTGCTCTGAATTCAAAGCCAGCCTGCTGTGGTTGCTGCTGGCTCTTGGGGTGTTTGTCCACTCCTCAGATGAGCTGCAGCTGGGCGAGAGGGCTGGGGGGGCTGCATAAGGCAGGTGAGATGGGCATGCCCTAAGCTTGCTCCTTTTCTTTCCTTCCTAGGCAACAGTAAGGCCATGGAAGCTGCTTCCAGCGCGTACTACAACCCTGCCAACCCACACAGTGTCTACATGCCCATGGTAAGCGCTGTGCCTGTGTGTGCCCGCTCCCTCTTCCGTCAGCAATACAGCCAGGAGTTTGCTTTCCTAGTAAAGCCTGGAGTGCCTTCGTTTTGAAAATGCACAGAAAGCATGCACCCTCCTGGGAGGAGGCGTGGATGATAGCGCCAGTCCTTGATCAAGAAAGAAAGAGGAGGGCTTTAAGATTAATCCAGCTGAATCTCAGTATTCATCTCACTCTTAAACGTACAAAAGACTTGCACGTGCCCAGAGAATACAAAGTGCTCTGCTTCTGTACTGGGTGAGAGTGAGGGGAGAGAAAGATGAGCGGGTCACTTAAGGATGCGAGTATTTGGGTTTTATTACATGTTTTTCCCTGGGCTGTCACGGTGCAGGCAGTGGCAGCCGGTAGGTGGGCTGTAGCCTGCGTGTGGTGGGTGACAGCCGGCCTGCCTGTGCCCTCGGCTGCATAAATATGAGCTCTTCATAAAGCAAAGCAGGGGTGTTGACTCTGCTGTACCTCCTTCCAGGATCAGCCACCTCCTTACGCGCCTCCTGAGGACAAGAAGAACAACTAACACAGGGAACTGCAGCCGGCCTCCCACGCTCTCTCTCCCTGAAGACAACTTGGCTGTTCCTACCCATCGGTTAGCGCGCCTCTAGGTCTCTTTGTGTATATACAGTGTAAGTAGTGCTGGGCAGCTGGGCGCCTGCCCTCCTAAACATTAAGTCAGTGGCAATACAAGGCAGAACGACAGCACTTTCCTGCTTCTTTGCTTTATCTCACGGGGTTGAAGCACTAACCTTTTGCTCTGCCTTTGGCATGAGGAGAGAGATGGACTTTTAAAACCAGTAGACCACATCACTGAGAGTAAAATACGAAGGCTCTGGCATTTTGGAGTAAAACTACATGGAATGCCAAACTTTTAACTTCTTCTGAAGCACCACCAAAGAAGAAAGGTGTAGAAAGCCATGACGTTCCTCACGTAGACTCTTGGGTAGCCCAGAAAGGTGTTAACTTTCCTTATACCGTGGCACAGCTCAGCGTGAGATGGGACTCTGGAAATCCTGTGTCATGCTGGGAGCACTTTTTGTGTCCTGGACTAACAGTCACGGGATGATCCTGAGACCATCCCGATCCTGAAACACATCCTGAGAGACTCTGAAGCATTTGGTGGTGTAAGAGGATGGGCCCCAGCGTGGTGAGGCCAAACCCATCAGCTCAGCACAAGCTCTGGGATGGCGCATCCTACTGCACTGCTGATAGCAAGAGGAGTTTCTGGGCACAGACACACCAGTTTTGGAAGCAGCAGATCCTCTGTTAGCTTTTCACCATCTCCTTTCCCGTTTAACTGAAATCCTTGCAAAATAGGGCGGTAAGTGGAGGTGAGGCGCTGCACTCACTGCTGTCTGTGGAGAGCCAGCACTGCCTGATGTCACCTCCTCAGGTGTGAGACACTTCTTTGTACTGACTGATCGCTGAAGACACAGTGTGTTTGCTGGCAGGTCTCTGATGTGCAGCGAAGCCAGGCTGCACGTAGTCAGTTTTCAGATGCTGATGGCAGAGGAGCTGTGAGAAGTGTAACTGGAAACACAGTGACTCCATAAAATCAGCCTGCCTTTTAGATGTTGAAGAGAAAAGCAAACAAAGGTGTGCCGCAGAGCAGCGGGCTGAGATCGGCAGGCGTGCAAATCCTTCTGCAGTCTTCCTTCTGTTCGCTCTCCCAGAAGCAGGTCCCATATCTCCGCAGCAATCCCGTGTCACAGAGCTTTCTTCACGCCTCATGGAGTCGAGCTGAGCAGGAGGCTGCTTGCCTCGGAGCCAAATCTGTTACGTTAGGAAGACAACCTGGCACTGGCCTTGTCAGGAGACAGGTCCTGCAGCCCTGGCTCCCTCTGCTGAGCAAGCCTGTGCCACCCAGCTGGGGAGAAGCGGCCTTTGTCCCTTCCTCGGGCTGTTACAGCCAAGACAGGCGTGCCTGCATCCACGCAGCATCAAGGGCAGTGCTGCAGGACTGGAACCTGGTTGCTCAGGGGTGCGGTGCCCATGCCGCTGGGAACTGCGGCCTCTGGTGTGGTGTTACTGACGCTCAGCTCTCGCAGGGGATGTGGCTGCTCTGTCACAACCTTTCTTCCTTCCGTAGGGCACAGTGCCATTAAACCTGCTCCGACGGGAACCTCTCTAGTCTGGTGGAGACCCTCGTGATCTTTACGTATGGGGTGACTGTACTTCTTTCCTGCAGCCTTCCTACCTTCACAGTGAAGGGGAAGGGGCGTTTTCCCTCTTTACCTGGGTGCCAGGGCTCTCCTGTGTGTCAGGCTTGTGTGACTTCTCTGTTTGAATTCCTAAAGCAGCCCTGCATGGGGGGGAAGCAAATTTCCTTATCTAACAACACCTTTAGAGATGTTCTAATGACTCTGTATTTAAAAGAAAACAGAAAAAGTTTGTAACTTTTGAATTGCACTTTAATACAGAAGTGTTGATACCTTGAGCTGCCTGCTCAGTGGTGTGTGTGTGTTGTGTCGACCTTCATCGTGCCTGCCTGTTGCACAGAGGCCTGGAACAAAACCACGGCTGCTGTTCTCACGTGGGCTGCGGGCTGGTCCTGCTGTGTGGCAAAGGTGGGGCTGGAACCAAGTAATGGAGAGAAGGGGGGACAGAAACTCATCCTCTCTCCCTGTGGAATTGCTCTTGGCCAGCTCTCCAGAACTGGCACGTAATTGTGGGCAGGCACAACACTGCCCTTAGCAGGGCTGGTGTCACCACCCGACTGCTCACTGATGTGGTAT
The DNA here is from genome assembly GCF_963932015.1 of Anas acuta. Classification (NCBI taxonomy): domain Eukaryota; kingdom Metazoa; phylum Chordata; class Aves; order Anseriformes; family Anatidae; genus Anas; species Anas acuta. Next base: position 162,435,117 of record NC_088979.1, on the reverse strand, counting down.
TTGTGGCTCTCCTGTGCACGTTCACTGCCTGAGGAAAGGCTTATCTTTAAGAGAATCTCCTACCTAGCTGGTTGGTTTGTGGGCTTTTTTTTCCTAGTAAAGGAAAAATAAATACATTGTAAAGGAAAAGGGCACCTGGTTGTGGACTGTAACATCCGGGTTTCCTGTGCCAAGAAAATCTGGTGCCCTGCTGAGCATGGTGCAACTACTGGCAAAGCCAGTTTCCCTCTGCATCAGCCCCGTCCCACAGGAAGCCACTTCCTTCTTGCTGCAGTTCTTCCTGTTTTGAGGAACCGACCCTAAACGCCTCCACTAACCAAGGGGCTGAATAAATGCGAAACCCAGTCTGCGACCTGCTTCCCTTTTATTTCAGCGAAATTGTCAAAATCACAAAAACAAAGCTGGCTCCTGTACAGACATGGAATAGACTTGTTTCTTTTCAGTACTGCAAAGCATTGTGTCCAGTACCTTGCTGCTGCACCACAAGACTGTGAGAGGCTAGAATCAGCCCTGTGGTCCTACAAGGAGAGGGCTCCCCACCCTTCTGTGTTTCTGAGTAGAAAGAGGAAGCTCCTTTTCTGGCCAACTCAAGATGGGGTAGCTCCCTGCTCTGACGCTTAATCTTGCATCAGTCTCCCAGGGCTGCCTGCACCCTGACGGGGTGAGCTTGGGGAGGGCTGCACCCATCCCTGGGGCTGTTGGGGAGGCCACGGCTCGGCTGAGCTGTAGGATGCGTGGGGCAGGCAGGGTTGGGGCTGCAGCATTCGTCCCACCACTCCCGCTGAGCCCCTTCTGGTTTATTTGTGCGGGCTCCTCCTCATAGTGGAGCGGTGCGTGAAGCTGCCCTGGGCAGGAGGAGGAGCCTTTCCCTGAGAAACGCGGGAGTGTTCAGCCTGGCAGAGGAACATCCTACAGGAACGAGATGCGGTTTGGCGGCACCTGTGACCAGCTCCTAAAGTCAGGAGCCCACCGAAGAGGAGCATGAGCCCTTCCCAGCCAGCACCCACAGCACGCCGCAGCTCGGCAGTGCCTGGTTACACCGCAGCAGGACAGCTGGGGCTGTGCGTGGCCAACTTGGGGTTGTGCTCTGCTGTCACCTGACCCCAAAGCGGCTTCAGTGCAGCGCTGACACACATGTTTGGGTTTTGTTTGGGGTTTTTCTTAGCACGCACAGCAGGCTGTAGCAGTGCTATCTCTGGGATCCCGGTAGCAGAAGCAAAGCCAGCACAGCAGGGAGCTGCCCCGTCCTCTCTGCAGGGCCATCCTGGCCCCAGGAGCTCTCACAGAGGGTTCCTGAGAAGGGTGCAGCCCTGCTGAGTCCCTGTACTCTAAGCCAAGCTGATTATAGCAAAGGAAAGAAAGTGGCTACGTCTGGTCCCTGAGGCCACAGGGGAGCCTCCTCTTCCCCAGGAGGATCTCTGGGTGCTTTGCAGTCCCAGAGGAATCACGCTCTGCATGCCCTCAGGAGGGAGTCACGAGAACTGCTTTGCATGGGTTTGAGTAGAAATCATCAGGTGACACTGGAGGAGCGCCCAGCACACGGCCCGGCCACTTGCACCAGCAGAAGGCACTTGTGCAGCAAAGGGACAGGCCCCAGGGGCACTGGCCCATGTCCCCACCGGCCGAGCCCCCTCAGAGGAGGAGCGGCCGGGCACCCCCGCGGGGGGCTTGCTGCTGGACAAGGCGCCAGGGCTGCTCCCGCAGCGCCGTGGGGTAGAGGTACCACATCACCACCCCCGAGGGGTTGACGACCACCGTGAAGTTGTCTCCAGCCTTCAGGCCGCTGGTCACCTTCCCGCTGTACACGTCTTGCACCTGGGAGAGACAGGGGGGTGCTGCCGGGGTGTCACGGACCCTCACCGCGGTGTCCCAATTTCCGTGCCCAAACCACAGCCGGTGTCAAAAGGGGGAGGAAGCTGGAAGGAGGGGGTGCAGGCGCGGTGTGAAAGCGGGGCTCACCTCATACACAGCCTTCTCCGGGAAGCCGAGCTTGGCCAGGCTGGTGGTGTAGCGGTAGGGCATGTCCGTCCTGCGGCTGAAGAAGACGAGGGCGCTGGCGGCCCGGGAGAGCGGGCGCAGGAACACCTCGATACGGTATTTCTCCTAGGGGTTGGAATGAGTAGGTGAGGCAGAGCTGCCAGGGCTAGCTCTGGCCCTCCCTTTGTGGGGAGGGAGCAGGGGAAAGAGCCTTGCCTTACCCCTCTCTGCTCTCGGGGGATAAGAACGTTTTTGGCTTGCAGTGAACTCAAGGAAAAAAATTCATGGTTCTCTGCCCCCCTCGTTACTGCCTCCCAGCCGGTGCTGCTCGCTTGCTCTCTGCTCTCCCAGACACGTACACACTCCCCCTAACCTTGACGATCCTGCGCCCCTGGATTCCCAGGGGGTCCTGGTTGATGTGGATCATCAGGCGGTTCTGCAGGATCTCCTTGGCGTCCGGGGCGATGGTGCGGAGGTCGTTGGACATGAGCAGCGGGGCTGCCATGATGGTCCACAAGGCCATTTGGGAGCGCGACTGCTCGTAGCTGAGGCCGAAGTTCCCGATGATGAGCTGGAGGGGAAGGAGAAAAGGGTTAGGAGCTCGGGTTAGCACCTCGTGATGCTGCAGCCCGCTCGGTGGGAGCAAGCTCGGGAAACCTCACGCGTGCTACCGCTTCCCCTGAGCCAGGACACCCTTTGCTTCATCACTATCTCCCCCTCAGGCTGTGCCAGGGAAGGCCAAAAACACTCGAGGGGTGACGGGCTCATTGCAATACCATGTCCGGGTCGTTCCAGTGGCCGGGGCCGGCTGCTGGCTGCAGCACGTCCTGGTTTGCGAAGAACCAGTCCACGATGGAGAGCACGCTATCCCACGAGTCCTGGATGTCACCGTAGTTGCGCCACAGGTTGCAGATCGTGGCCAGGAGGGTGTAGTTCACCTGGAAAAGTGTGGGAGTCAAAAGGGAGAATAAATAAGTAATGCTTTAAAGTCTCAATAGACATTACAAGTGCTGTTGGTGCAGGATTGTCAAGGTTAGGGGTAACCAGTAAGGGGTGCAGGACATGGGCACGCAGTCAGAGCTCCCCCATGGCCAACAACAGGCAGGACAAGCCTCACCTTGGGCGGGAGCCCCCCCTGATATGCCGGCCAGCTGCAGGAGTAGACGATGGGGCGGCCTGTGGCGTTCAAGGCCCTCGTCATTTGTGGGTAGCCTTCGGGAGAGAAGCAGCAGACTGGTGAAGGAGATGGACGGCAGCAACCTGCACAGCTTCCCGTGTTGCACTGGCTCTAGGGCTCCCCCAAAACCTCCTCTTTTCCCAAGAGGAGCTTTCACCCCGTGGCTGCGGTGCGCACAGCCAGAAGAAGAGCTGTGAGGGAGGAACCGAAGCCGGCCAACTGTCCATCAGATGGACGGCCACCCCGACTGAAGCAGGGACAAACGCAGGCCGAAGAGGCAGCCTTTACCCTTCGCCTGCTCCTCGCCTGACGAGTAGCACCCGTCCAGCTTCAGCATGTCCACCCCCCACTCCGCGAAGGTCTGCGCGTCCTGCTCCACGCGGTCCAGCGTGGTGCCCGGGTAGCCCCCGCAGGTGAGGGTGCCCAGGTCTCCGTAGATGCCCAGCTTCAAGCCTCGGGCGTGGACCTGTGAGGAGAGGAGGGCTGTGAGGAGGGGACGAGGGGTCTGCCCAGCCTCCACGGTGGGACAGGGGGGTCACTCACGTAGTCGGCCAGGGCCTTAATGCCCCGGGGGAACCTCTCGGGGTCGGGCACCAGCCGCCCTTGGGCGTCCCGCTGCTTGGCAGACCAGCAGTCGTCAATGTTGATGTACTCGTAGCCCAGCTCCCGCCAGCCGTCCTCTGCCAGCCGGTCTGCCATCTCCAAGAAGAGCCTCTCGCTGCGGGCAGGCATTGTGCTGAGCCCCTGCCATGCCCCGAGGGGACGGGCTGGGGCTCGGGGGGTCACCGCGCTGCGCCCCCCAAGGCTATGGGGGCCCCTTTGCAACCTCATCCCCGACTAGGGGGACACAATACCTTATGCCCTTCGCTTTGGGGACCCCCCCCAACCACACCAGCTGCCCCATGGCCACCGTCCTGTCCCCGGCTGACCTGATGCAGTGCTGGGGGTCGTCCCTGCAGTCCACGTTGCAGCGGAACCTCTCCCAGGCCAGCCAGCCCATGGGGGGGGTGCGGGCCAGCCCGTTGTCCAGCCCGCGGCCGGGCAGCACCAGCAGCCCCCCCAGCACCCCCCCCAGCAGCAGGAGCCGGGGCCCCGCCGCCCCCATCCCCGCCTGGGTGCCCCCGGAGCAGGGCAGCGCCTCTGGGGCCCCTCCGCCGCCCGGCCCCGCTCTATGGGGCCGCCCCCATCACCTGACCGCCCGCGCCCGCCTCCCGAAAGCCCGGCCCCCCCGGTTCCCCCGGCCCCCCCGGCACACAGCCGCCCAGCCGGGCTGCCGGGGCCCGAGGTGAGCGGAGCCGGGCCGGGCAGGGCTGTAGGGCACGGGGGGGGCAGGCGGGGGGACAGCGCTGCCCCGGGGGAGGGAGCCCGGGGGGGGCTGGGGGCTGTGGTCCTGCAGGAACAGCATAAAGCGCGGCTGGGAGAGCCCTTCCTTAACTCTTTATTTTATTGTTTTTTCGCCTAAAAGCCGAGCGGGAGCTGGAAGCAGAGCCCAGAGGCGTTGCCGTGGGTTGAGCCGTGCCCGTGTCCCGGCGCAGCGTGCCCTGGGTCCCCCACCGCTGCCTCCCACAGCCGCCCGCTGCTCCCCACTTTTTTTTATTATTTGTGCTATGGGCCATTTAGAGCCTCGCTGTTTCAGCTCCCAGCTGTTTGTGACTCTCTCCTTTCCTCCGACCAGGGATGGGGCTCGGCGTGGTGGAGCCTCGGAGGCGCTCGCCGGGGAAGCGAGCGGCTGGAGGAGGAGGACGAGGAGCTGCGGTGTGAGCCACACGGCCAGCATGGCTTAACCCCACACAGCCGGGGGCAGCCTGGGCCATGGTGACACTGCTGGAAGCCCGGGGGGGCCGCCTGGTCCTCGCCGTAGACGTGGGTGCTCAGATGGAGGTCCCGGAGATCTTGGGTCTGAAATCGCCCTCTGCATCCAGTCCTGCAACAGAGGAGAGAGCAACGTGAGCACCTCACAAATTTCTTCAGTCGGCTCCATAAAAAACCTGCAAAGTAGGTCAGTGGCGGAGTAAGAAACAAAGCAGCGGCGCTGACATCTCTGGAGGAGGCAGGTGGGGCTGTGGTGACCGTCCCCGCAGTCACCGGTCCCGCCGCACCGCGCTGAGCCGGCCTCTTCCCCCTCTGCTCCCCGCTTCGGGGCGGCCGCGGGGCCATGAAGCTGAACGAGCGGAGCGTGGCTCACTACGCCACCTGCGACTCGCCCACCGACCATGCCGGCTTCCTGCGCAAGCGGGTGGAGCGTCACCACCACCATGCCCACCACGGCACCTCCTACCAGCGCCGCTGGTTCGTTCTCAAGGGCAACCTCCTCTTCTACTTCGAGGAGCGGGAGAGCCGCGAGCCCGTGGGGCTGGTGGTGCTGGAGGGCTGCACCGTGGAGCTCTGCGAGGCCGCCGAGGAGTTCGCCTTCGCCATCCGCTTCGACGACGCCGGCGCCAAGGCCTACGTGCTGGTGGCCGACGGGCAGGCTGCCATGGAGGCCTGGGTGAAGGCGCTGTCGCGGGCCAGCTTCGACTACATGCGGCTGGTGGTGCGCGAGCTGGAGAAGCAGCTGGAGGAGGCCTGCACGAGCTTGGCCGCTTGCCGCAAGTCTCCGCGGAGGTCCTCGGGCAGGAAGCGGCACCTCTCCAACCCCGCCTTGCTGCCCGTCCAGGAGAAGCCTGCCATCCTGGAGAACGGCTACTCCACCTGGGGCAGCGGCCCTGAGCGTGACGGGGGGCACTCCAAGCCCCCGCCTCTGCCTCCGCGCCGGCGCTCGGCCGCCGGCAGCCCTGCGGGGTCCCCGGCGGCCGGCCTCTCGCCCGCCTTGCAGGAGAGCCCGGTGTCGCCGGAGACGGCCTGCTTCGCCAAGCTGCACCACTGGTACGGGCAGGAGATCGCGGTGCTGAGACGCGAGTGGCAGGAGAGGCAGAAGAGGGGACACCCGTGACCCCGGGACGTGGAGTGCAGCGTGCCCGCCGGTTTCTGGCAGAGCAGCGCGAGGGATGCTGCCTGCCCCCTGCCCTCGCCGGCAACCGGTGTGCGGCACGTGGCTGCCTGCGTGCTGCCTGGCCACCCGGGAGGGACGTGTGTCTTCCCCAGGCCTTGCCTGGCGTTTCCAGCAGCGAGCCTCATCCTCTTGCCACCGAAACAGCCGGGCTCAGTGCCTTCCATCCTGGCGCGGCAGATGCAGCGTTTTGTTTGCCGCCTCTCCTTCGCCAGTTGCTTTGGTTTTGTTTCTCAGCGTGGAGATTTGCACAGGTCAACATTTATTATCGTCTGTGGTATTGAAGCCCACTGAAGCCTATCTGCCTTCGCTTTTTGGCTGCAGATAAGACTGGACTCTTACCAAATGCCTCCGATGGGCCGCTTTGTGCCTCTTGGGCCACACGCAGGCCTTACGAGGACGCGTTCGAGATGCTGTGGCTTCGGCTGGCCCAGGAGCCATGGCTCACCTCGATGGGTGCTCGCTTTGGCCTGGTGGAGCAGCTGGCATGGGCTGCCACCCCTGGGGCTTCTGGCTGTGTGGCAGTGTCAGGCCCGGGCAGGTGGGACCCCATGGTGGGACCGTGGGTGGTGCCGGAGCCTCCTCTGACCCTGAGGAGCAGCTTCCCCAGCAGTGTGGGTTGTACCAAGCCACAGCAGAGCTGTATTCACAAACATCATTGGCGTTTTTTTAAGTTTTCTCCTGTCCCAGCACCTCCTCCCTGCTATGTCCCTCAGGGTGTCCTCTGGTGTGTGTTTCACAAGCTTGTGTCTGCTTCTTGGGGCACCCAGTCTCCTCATCGAGGCTTATGGGGACAGCAGAAGGAAACATGGAGCTTGATCTGAAGCAGCAGCAAGGATCAGGAGCTCATCGAGTCCGAGCTGGACTCTGACTACCCAGTGGTAGTCAAGCCTATTCGTTTCTCTGGCTCAAGCCGTCCCTGTTACAAACCAGGAATGCTACAGGCTGTTTGTCTTCCCAGGGGTGAATTTATCAGGCTCTGCACCGACTGTAGAAAGTGCCATATAGGGCTCTGGCTGCTTGCTCGTCAGATGCTGGAGACAGAGTCCAGAGCTACGCTCATGCAAGGCCTTTCTTCATGTTGTGGCTCTGCCAGGTGCGCTGGGGAGCTGGGCAGAGCCACGTAGCTGGGGAAGAGGAAGGACATCAGCAGGCTCTGGAGGAGTGGGGTCAAGGACAGGGGCTGGCTGCAGAAGGCCCAGAGGTGCAGGAGTGAGTGACCGGTCACTCCCTGGCCCTGTGTGTCAGCAGTGTTTGGACATGGCCTTGCGAGCGTAAGAGCCGTATCCTACCAAAGCCAGACCCTGACCTGCTGGGGCTTCCCTCCAGTATTGTGTCAGCTTCATGGGGCTGATCGCAGGAGCACATCCCATGTCATTATCCACTAGGTCAGAAACCTTAACCAAAAGGCAGACAGTACAAGTACATGGTGCTGAGTCTAGCAGTCCAAGGACTAGGACACCCTGGAGAGGGTGTTTATAAATCTCCTCACTTGTCCTCTTGGCAAGGGCTGTTTTTCAAAGGAGAAGAATATATGAGACTATCTTGCCTTTCCCATGATCTCTGAAAGTGTTAAACCTATTTTTATTGCCCTGTTCCACAGGAATCTTGCTAGGAAAACAGCGTGCTAGTCTGTTACAACTGGTAGGTACCCATGCACCTTTCTGGAGCTGAATGCGCTCAGCCTGTTACTTTGCAGTAGCCAGTAGAGATTGTCAGAGGCAGAAATCAAATGGCTTGCATTAACTTTCAGTGCCTTTGAAAACGTGTCTTTGGTAGTTTTTGGTGACGAGCTTCCTGCCTAGTTATGGCTTGACAGGATATTAGCGTAAATCAGATCTTAGATCTGGCTTTGGACAGTGGGGGTGTGACCTTCACATACGAATGGTGCAATCCAACCCCCTCTAGTTCATGTCTGTATTTCTTCATAGTAGTTTTTTTTCAAGCTTGGTAGGAATTTGTTGTTGTTGTTTTACTTTTTAAGTGAAAACAGTAAGGAGAAAGGAGGAGCAGAAGGGCTGGGAATAGGTCCATCAGGAATGCTTGTGACTCCTGAATCCCGTGTGTGTGGCAGCAGCATCAGAGCTTGGCGTTACCTGGTGCCTCCTCCTTCCGAGTGGGGGTATTTTGGGGCCAGGATCAGGTTTGGTGAGTGCTCTCTCTCTCCCTACCCCCATTCCTATCTCCCTCCCAATACAGAAAAAATACTCCTGATGCTTTGGACTTACATAAGGAAGTTTGATGGTAAAGATTAAACTTCCACAATAAATCAAAATGTAATGGGAGTTCCTACATGAGACCCAAGAATCAGGAATGACTTAAAAGTGAAAATAAATTAACAAAGCCTGTCCTGTCAGAACTGGACCTGAAACAGTATTATTCATTTAAGAGCAGTTTCACTTTTAAGAAGCTTAGTTCGTTTAAATAAGCCAGGATTGCGCTGGTAACGCTCCTAAAGAGCTTATATTTAATGCTTTAATCAGTCCCATTCAAATCACACAATTTCCACGCCACCTGGCTTTCCATTAGTACATACTCCAACTAAATCCTAAATCCTGCAAATGAGGAACTGAAAGAACTGAGGAACTGACAGAAAGGAGAGCACCCCTTTCTGTCCAACTGCATTTTAGGTAATTTTATGGGGTTTTCTACAGCACTGAGAAGAAAATGGCAGAATGTTGCAAAATATTTGTGCTTGGCCCAGCAGTCTATGCGTGGGCATTGGTTAGGACTTCAAAGTGCAGCGTGACTGGATGCACACGGTCAGGGCTTCCTCTCAGTCCCCATCATGCCCATTACATAGCAGGGCCTGCCCTTTCATGACTAAAAAAGAGCCATAATCGGAGCCATCCTCAGGTTTGTATGCGCCTGCAGATTTTTCAGCTGCCCACCGCCACTCGCTTCATTAGGCAGGGAACACCTAGGTGCTCTGAGACATCAAACCAGCTCATCTGCGGATCAGCTGTGCTGCCTGTGCCTTGGAAGCAGCCCCCGGGCAGAAGGTCGGGATTTCTGCTTCCTGAGATTGCACACTTACCTGCCTAATGGACCGTGCCTCTCTGTGTCTGCAGGCAGAGATCATTACAGGAAAAGGAGCAAGTTATCGAGTTTTCGCTGCTCGCTAGCACATTGTCCCCCGCAGCAAAATGAGACTGATTGCCACACGTTTTTCTCCAGTCTTTCAGGTCTGGGCTGCTTCGCTTCCCACCTTCTCTTTCCTTATTACTTTTTAAAAATAGAAAGTGTCTGAGCAGCACAAAACAGGAGCCTTAGCAAAGGGGGACTGGATGTTTTGAAGCTAAATGGCTACTTGTCTTTAAGTACCGAAGGCAACATTTAAGAATTTTCCTTGGAATACTAATGCAAAAGTGATGAGAGAAAAACGCATGTATCTGAATGCTTGAATTTAAAATAGTTTAAAGACTGAAAAAAGGGAGGGAGATTGTGACAGTTTTTGTAAGCTTTGCCAAGAAGGGAACCCAAAGCTGTTAAAACAGCTGGTGAAATCCTTATACTTTCCTGCGGATGGGATTCCACATTCAGGCCCATAACACATTGTTTTATTTGCGCACATTTATCTTTTTATGAAACGCCTGTTGTGATGTTTTCCACTTGACCTGGAGCCAGGTCCTAGCGATGAGTAACCCGAAGCGCCTACCACTGGCTGCTGCTTGCCATTTGGGACATGTGTGACTAAGCGCGGACAAATGCTTTGCATTACAAGTTACCGCATTCATAGTTTCGGGCTTGGTCACCCCCGGGATCAGCCCTCACTGCCTTCATGGAGGAACTCGAGAAAGGAGCCCAGTGAAATGTGCTGGGATCTGCACAAAGCTCCAGCTCCAGTGGCACCTTTGCACCCTGCACAAGTAGCGACACTACAAGCAGCTTGCGGAAACACTCCTGTCTCCATAAGAGCTCACACCGCCAGTATTTAGTGTGTTTTTTTTCTCAGAGGCGAGTTTGCATGCGCCTTTTGGATTTTATTTTTATTTTTACGTGCGGAACGTGTGTGTGTGACGCATTTCAACCCTGTAACCACTTCTATTTTACGCCGGCCAGCCGAATAAACCACTTCGCGTTTGTACCGCGCCTCAGCCGCCTCAGCACCAAGCCCGGCCGGGGCCGCGCCTCAGCGGGGCCGCCATGGGGCGGGCCCCGGGGCGGGGGGCGGGGAGCGGGGCCGGGCGCAGCCGCGCGAGAGCCGCGGGCCCGGGGGAGGCCCGGGGGGGGGCGGAGCGGGGCGGGAGCGGCGATGGCGGCGGCGGGCGGGAGGCTGCTGGCGGCGGCCGCGTCCCGCTCGGTGCGGGCGGGCTGGGCCGGGCTGGCGGTGCCCTGCCGCCGAGCCACCGTCACCCGCAGCGGCGCCATCCTGCCCAAGCCCGTCAAGGTGAGGCAGCGGCGGCGGCGGCGGGATGGGCTGGGGGAGGCGCGGGGGGGGGGCGGTGGTGGCGGAGCGGGCCGGTAGCGGCGGCCCCTCCCGGCTCCTGTCCCCGTTGTCCCCGCAGACCCCGTTCGGGCTCCTGCGGGTGTTCAGCGTGGTGCTCCCCTTCCTCTACGTGGGCACGCAGATCAGCAAGAACTTCGCGGCGCTGCTGGAGGAGCACGACATCTTCGTGCCCGAGGACGACGACGACGACGATTAAAGGTGAGGGCGGCACCGGCAGCGGCAGCGGCACTGCCCGCGATCCCTGCTCCTGGGTGCTCCCGGAACGGCTCTGAAGGATGCGGCCGTGGGTGAAGCAGAGATAGCAGCAGCTGTATGGCCTCCGGCTCCAAACGTCGCCGTGCTTCGATACTGGAGTGGGACAGATTGGTTTCTGAGCGAGAAATCCCCGCAGCAAGCCGTCTGTGGAGATCGACTGATCGTGCTGTAGATCTTGACCTTTTAGATCTTGGCATTTGAATCAGAAATAAAGCAGGCAGTGAGGGATGATATGGGCTATGCTGCAGGCGTGAAAGGGGGACATTGCTGCTGGAGTGTTGTTAACGGTCACCTGTTCGATAGTCTGCTAACCTGTGATTTTAAATGAGAATCACAAATTGTATGAAATTCTGGTAGAGAAGTGAAAAAACTTGAGAATTCCTGAGCGCAGTAGATCAAACTGTCATGTGGGTGCTGATCGCTGGAGTAGTCTGACCATTCAGACAAAAAAAGAATGGAATAAGTCACCTTTATCTACAGCACACCACACTTTCTTGTTTGGTATTATTCCATTTGTAAGGATTTTAGTTTGTGTGCATCTTAGAGAATTCATCGGTGTTGTTTTAATGTATGCACTGTGCTAAAATCAAAGAGTTAAAAGGTTGCAAAGATCACAGTGGCCTGTTAGAAAGCCACTTTTCGTAGACCCCCACCTCACTTTGTTTGGGGTTGTATGGCCTGGAGCTTGGTGCAGTGTATCTGAAAAGTAACGTGGTTTTATTCTATCCGCAGAACCGTAGTGGAAGAACGGAAGGGAGGAAGCCAGTGTGAGAGAAATGCTTCCAACATTTGTCACCTGCATTTTGTCCTTCCTCAAGGGGACGGGGGTACTGCATCCCCTTTGCCAGTCAATGTCCTGCACGTGCCCGTGTAAGAGAAATCTGTAAATCAGGAATGAAGGAGGCACTTGATGGGTTCTGCATCCTTGCACACACACACTCACCTCATAAAGGACTGCTTGGGATTCCTTTTATTCGCAATATAGGAAATAATTAAAGAACAAGAGATTGAGATGCTTGACTTTGTTTCCGTGTTTTGTTTTTTTTTTGTAGATTATTGCCTATGACCTAGTACTTCTGTCTTAACTGTTCTACCTTCCTAAGTCTGTTCCAGTGGCAAGGTTCTTTTCATATATATTTTTTTTCCTTTTAGGAGTCTTTTCTGTAATTCAGTCCTAATCAATGGAACAATATAGGATCCTAGAGGCAGCAGGAGCCCCACAACACAGCCCCTTTAAAAGAACGGAGTTCATACTGGCAGTGGCACTGCAGTTCAGATAACGTTGACTTGCAACATAGCACTGTGCAGGTATGCCTGATAGAGACTGGCGCATTGATTTCACCTCACTGATGATTAAGTGCAGTATTACCAGTGCACACTAAACATTAAGTAGGTTTGGTAACATACAAAGTTGAGATCATGAGTAGCAAACTAAGGTGATGGTTTTCATAGCATTTAACGTGTGGACTGTGAAGCTCTGGCTCCAACTACTTGTAATGCCTAGGTAGTTCTTTACTTTTGTGTGAGTCCTGGTACGTTTATTTTTTTTAACTACGTGTAAACTTCAGTGTTCCCCTTCTTTCCTTATAAGTATTTGCTTTTGCAACTAAATAATCACATAATAGATTTACAAGGTCTTCTCTGCTGCTGGTATCTTCAGTCTCATCAGACCAGTTGCATGCCAGCTTGACCTTGAAAGGTCAAAGTCAAATGATTATTTCATTAAAGCCAGACACATTACTGGGACAATGCTTTCTCATGGTTTCTGGCCACTAGATCTGGCCTCCTAACTGCCCACTTCTCCCTTAACAGCTCTCATGTGGGGATGAAGGCACCAGAGTTTAGGCAAGGATGTAAGTCTGAGAGCACCACAAGGATGCAGTGCTGATCACACATGGGAAAGCTCCCGCATGGATTTAGCTACTGAAAATGCATTCTGACAGGCAAAAGAACAAATTTTCCTTCCTCTTCTCAGTGGCAAACTAGTAATTCCTGACTCAATTATCGAGGTGATGGTAGGACACTACCTCCTGCTAGGCATCACATGCTCTCATGGAGCTTCCCTGTTCCAGACAGCAGTACAAAAAAACCCCACATTTTTCCAGGTAATTTAATTTTACAGCAGCGAAATGGACTCTACTGATCTCTTCATTGTACAAAGGGCTTTATTGGCCTATTGGATTGTAAGCCATTCTCTGCTAGAAGTAAACAGAGAATAGTGTCAAAGTGAAAAACAAGGTCAACACAGTCATGGCATGAAATTGTGAACACTGCAGGAATACACATGGGCCTCAAGCTCAAAACCTCTGCGACTACAACAGCTTTTCCAAAGGCCCACTCTTGCCTGCTCTTTTTTCCAAGGAGCTCCCACCCACGTGCAGGGTGCAGGCTGAGCAGACAGCTCCACAACCCAGTTGTGCTGTGGTTTTTCAGCAGACACTCGGGAAAAATGATGAGACAAACTCTACCCACTGAAAATACACGCTGGCAAAAACTAGGTAATCACGGCTCTGTGTAGAGATCATTAATGACTCGTGCACACGCTGGGTTCAGATTTAGTCGTTAGGCACGTAGGCTGCTATACAATCTGTCTGTACAGATTTTTTCTGTTATATAGAACTTTATTTGTAGTACAGGACAGGAAGACACAGAGTCAGGCTGCCTCATGGATCGTGGCCCGCATAGAATTTGGACATAAAGTCTTTAGGCCGTGGGGTTTCCGTCTCATGGAAATACCTCATGACGTGAGTCTTCTGCTTCCATACGTGAATGGTTTCTTGAAGATCCATTTTTCCCTGTTTATAGACAAGAGATACATAATAATGCGAACGATTTTAAGAATATTATAATAACCAGGCTGCCTGGAAGTTTCACCCACTGGCCTATTACCTTGAACTGTGTTTGCAGATTTTTTCCTTTATTTAAGGATAACCTAGATGTCTTGAAATACAGGAAATACAACAGGCAAGCATGGCAGCTCTTGGCTGGAAGGTTTCTAATGCTTTAAAACTGCAAAGGGCAGTTATCCTTGCTCTGGCCTCCTCTGAATCCTTACCCTACTCTTAGCACTCTGAGGAGTCCTTCAGACAGACGGGTCTCAGGGCTAGGACACAGCTAGATACGCTACGAGATCAGGGTGTACTGCTACCTATGCAAACCCAAAGCCGGCCTCCCACAAAGTATGGCCACTCTAATGTTTGTTTTAGAATCAGTTAAGGAAAATACATCCCTATCTAAGGAAGTACTGTAGGGACCAGAAAGGTCGCTTTTAGTGATAAGCTAGCAGCAGCATCTTTCTCCTTTTCTTTGATTGCTGCTGCTTCCCCTTTTAAAATCTGCAAATTGTCACGACACCAAGTGCCAGAAACGCACTCTAGCACCCCTGCCCCCCGAACACACCAACACTGCTGTCCTGCACTAAGAACGGGCCGCTTCGCCCCTCGCCCCCCCGGGCCGCACCTTGATCACCAGCATGTCGATCACCCGCGGGTCCGTGACGTGGGCGTTCTTGACGAAGAGCTCCCGCAGCTTGTCCCGCGCCTGCCTGACGGTGATGTCCAGCTGGTAGAGGTGCACTGCGGGGGCACCACAGGATCACGGCCCCGCTCCCCCCTCACGCAGCCCTCACCCCGCCCGCCCTGACCTTGACGCGGGGCCGCCTCCCGCGGCTCCCCCCCGGCGCCCCCTCACCCGTGTTGGGCACCTCGCGGTACCAGGCGCGGTACAGCTCCCGCACTCGCCGCTTGGCCTCGCCCAGGTCGCGGCTGAAGATGGGCTTCACGGCCGCGGCCCCGCGCCCCGCCACCGCCATCTTGTCCCCGCCGCCCCCTCCACGGCGCCCAGCCCCGCCGAGCGGCCCCGCCTCCCCATTGGCCGGCCGCGCCGCCGTGCCGCCCTCTGATTGGCCGAGAGGCGCTGGGGGGCGGGACGGCGGGGCGGGCTCGCGGAATGGCGGCCGGGGCGGGGCTCCGGGGCGGCCCCTGAGGGAGGGAGGCTGAGGGCGGGCGCGGCCGTCAGGGGGGTGGGCGGGCCGCGGGGGCTCTTTGGGTCGTTTTTATGCCCTTTTGGGACCTGTAAATGGAAAATATTGATGTGCAGGTCCCGCTGGAATTAACCCCTTAACGGTGGTATCGATGAGTGTTCGTGCAAGGCAGCAGCCTTCACAGAAATTACCGTCAGAACAATAAATGTGCACACACACACACAGCTTCTGGGTTGGTTTATTTTTCTAGTTGTGGTTATGCCCACAGGCTCCTTTATGGTGGTTACTGCCAGTCTGAACATCAAGCCTTTATTTGTTTTACATAATTATTTTGTTAAGGATGAGTCTGAACATCGAGCCTTAATCGTTTTGCAAACCTCGCGAAACAGTTGGTCAGAAATAACGCAGGAATAAAAAGAGAGCCAGCCCCGAAATGTACAGCTCACCCCCAGGCAATGCAACCCCACGGCTCCGTGCCAAGCCTGCCCGAGAGCTGTTTTTATGTAACGCTGAAGAAAAGCTGTTTGGAGGAGCTATTCGGATAGGAGATGGCAGGGAAGGGAGGTGGCCAGGAGCTCTTCGCAAATTGTTCCTAGGTTTGTCTGTTTGTTTGGTTTTCCTCCTAGAATTGGCAGGACCCCGGGGTTATCTTTCACCCCAGATACCTTCGTATTTCAGTACACAATAAGCCAGGGCTAATACTCTCTCAGTAGCCAAGTGCTCGGTAAACTGTTTCTGCAACGAGAGCCCAAAGTACAGCAGAACTGGTTTATTGGTTATATACGTCCTTGCAAATGTGACCGTCACCTGTAATGTGCTATGGCTGTGTGATTCACGATCCAGGATGGGAATTAAGCTGAGCTATATACTGGGCTACAGCGTTCTTTACACTGCTAGGGACATCTGCACAGGTTTAGGTGGTCTTAAGTGGGACTTGTCATCATCCTGCCTAGACCTGCTGCATTTCTGACAGCACTTGTGGTGGTCTCTAAGTGAAAGGGGAGTGGTGTGCAGTTATCTTGGGATAGCTCGCAGCTTGAATGGGTGTGGGCATTTTATGAGGGCAAAGTAGCCATCTGTCCGTGGCCTGGGCTGATCCTCGGGGAGCATGAAGGTGAATTGCTGCAGGAGAGTGGTGAAGAAGATGAAGAGCTCCATCCTGGCCAGCTGTGCCCCCAGGCAGACACGTCGACCTGCAGGAAGGAAGCATCCATGAGAGAGGACATTAAACCACGCTGGAATCACTGTGGGATGAGCAACCTCTGTGTGCAGACAAGACGGAGCAAAACAGAGGATCAGAAGCTGCTTTGCTCAGGATGGACAGAAGGAAGAAGGTGAGAGTGCCTGGTTAACCATGTCAAAAGGGCCCAGGCACTCACAGCTAGTTAGACGGGGACACCCTGTCCGTTGTGCACAGCTTCATAGAATAATTTAGGTTGGAAGAGCCCCCTGCAGGTCACTTTTTTACCCCCTGCTCAACTGCAAAGAGGGAGAAAGAGACAACCCCTGGACTTCCCAGGAGGCAGATCACCGCTCCTGCTGTGCACATGGCTTGCAGCTAGATCCTCCCATCAGATTTACCTGCTGAGAAAGGCATGAAGGCCTCCGGTTTCACAAACTGCCCGTTCACGTCCAGGAAGTGTTCGGGGTAAAACTCATTTGGTTTCTTCCAGACTGACTCATCCTTCAGCACGGAAGACAAGTTGGTGATGACTGTCGTCCCCTGCACTCCTCCACAAGAGGAAACAACTTACGTGAGAACGGCAGAATTATCCTGGCGAGGTGGATCGGTGCTCTTTAGTCTGTCTCTCCCATCTAATAGCAACCATCACTAGATGCTTCAAAGTATGGCAGTGAGCTCCTCTTCTCTATCTTAGATATAGCAGAGGTAAAGCAGTGCACTTTTCCAATGACATGCGCCTGCCCTATGCACCTGAAGCGTTTGCACTTTTGCAACTTATATCCTTACAAAGGCCATTGCATGCAAATGCTAATTTCATGGTTAGATAGTGGAAACAGCTTCCACTTTACAGATCCTTCTGGACTTACTTTGTAGCTGGGGAGAAAAAGCTAACTGACAGACTTCAAAGCCCAACTTTCACACATGGAAAATGGCAAAGCTTTCTTGTTTCCCGTGTCAATGTTTTAAGCTTAGTGGAGTTGCTGCAACGCTGAAAAAAACATCCCAGGCTTGTATTGCTACCAGCACTGCCAGGACAGAGTGCTCTTGATTCCTGTCACAGTGTCAATGGACCGAATGCCAGTGGCAATTGAATAACTTCAGAGATTTAACTACTGCCGTCTCAGGAAAGGCAGCAAGCTGGTCTCATGTGCCTCCAAAGAGCCTGTCAAGCTGTCCCAGTTTCTTTTTCCAACTCAGGCAGTGAATGTCACAGCTCATCGAGAGGAAAGTGAACCTTTGCACTGAGCTGCCACTACAGTTGGGTTCCCACATAACTAGTGTAAACCTAAAGCACAAACGTGCCCATCTGTCTGGTCTTAGCATTTCAATGTTCAGTGCTTCAGAACTTGGCAGTGAGCGTGATTTGGGGCTGGAAACACAAATCTGCAAAGCTGTGTGGGGTCACCCACACCCTAAGCCTGGCATCTGCACAGGACAGGGATGCTGCATTGCCCGTCTGGCCGTGCTCACCTTGGGAATGAAGTAACCCTGAAGCTCGGTGTCCCGGTATGCCATGTGAGGTAGCCCAACAGGAGCGATGTCCCCACAGCGCTGTGCCTCGTGGATCACGGCATTGGTGTAGGGCATGTTCACTTGGTCCATCATGGTGGGTGACCTCTCTCTTCCAATCACCATATCAATCTCTTTGTGGATTTTACCTGAAAGCAGCACAGCCGAGGACTTAGAGCTCCCTTAGCTAAACAGAAGGGGCTGGTACAAGCTGGAGGAAAAGCTGGCAGCATGAGCTCAGTAGGCACTGTGCGAGGGCAGGACAAGCAATTACAGAAAGGAACAGAAACTACAGGGGAATGCCTTTTTTCAGTTGCTCAGAAAAACAAAACAAAACAAACAAAACAAAACAAAACAAAACAAACAAAACAAAACAACAACAAAAAAAAAGCTCTGTTATTTTTGCACAGTGTCTTTAATAAAGGTCTTGGCACTTGACATGCTACCTTACCCCTCCTCAATGTAGCTGGAAGTGTACTTGTGCAGGCAGCATTTGAGAGTTAAAACAGATCAGTGTTTATTCCAAGTCTAGGAGGGAGGGTTCCAAGACCACTGGAAGTCCCCAGGTAGCCTTCAGTGTGAAGGAGAGTGAACTGCCCTTCCAACTCCAGTCTTTTCACCAGGGCTTCCCCACTGCCACCACTGGGCCTGCCAGAGCAGCTGTGTTAGGGGAAGTGTTTTCTCCTGGTTTCTTCTAGACCAACAATCACCAAACCTGCTTCTCCTTGCAAAAACCCCAAACCATGAATAGGAGATGTTGAGTGTCCTTACAGAGAAATGAGGGCTGAAGGGAACATACCGCACCTCTGCCTGTCCTCTCACTTACTCTGTGTTCCTGGGTGCAAAAGCATGTAGAGAAATGCCCACCGGAGGGTGGCGGAGGTGGTGTCAGAACCAGCTGCAAACAAGTCTGCGGTCACCAGACGAAGGTTGTTGTAATTGAAGCCATTCTCTTCAGCCTCCTTACCCTGCGGAGAGCAAACAAGTGTGTGATAGGAGCAAAGACACTCGCTGGTGAGAAGACCTTCTTTCAGAGCAGTGCTGAGGAGCGCTAGATCCACTTTTGCTGACCAAGAATTGCATTGGCAGAGAAAAGCACACCACAGGCAATGGGCTGTGTGTGACTGATGTGCTCCAATACCGCTGTTACCAGAGTATTTGAAGGTCATCAGTAACCTCCCACAGCCTGCGAGATGAACATTACTCCTGCCTTCAGGACAGAAGTAAACACCTTGCGCTCCCAGCTCAGCAGGACACTGCCACTTACTACGGCGTCCTCCCCCAGAGGAGGTGGAACACTGTTAGTCAGGCTTGATCAGATCATAAAGCCCACGCAGCAGCGAGGAGGCCGCCTTGATGCAGCAAATGCAAATTAACAGCATTTTGAGGGGGCTATCTGTAGCTACGCATTACGGATTCTCACTGCTTCTGCCCTGGTGTTTTCTTATGATTAGGGGGGAAAAAATCAGGGTATCATTGCTGCCTATTAAGTCTGCAACACCAATTGCAGCAAAACTGGTCTCTCATCCAAATACTAATTGAGCTCAAATTTGCTAGCATATGAGATATGACAAGCTCTCTGCATGAGTTCATCTGCTTGTCTTTTCTAATCCTTTTTATACTTTTCTTTCCTAGGGACTAGCTTCTGCTGAGTTATTCTGCATGTTTTGATGCTGTTTTAACACGGATAGCAATTAATGAGGCATTTAAGTCTCAACTGTTATTCAAATAAAAGGACTCTGGCGAGGGAGCTGTGGGACTGGCCTGACCGAAGTTAGCCCAGCGGAGGGATTTATCAGACCAGCTTCTCAGGGGACCTCAGTAAGCAGGAGAGGGATGTGATAAGAGGGAAGGAGGCCAGGCTCAGTCCCTCCCAGTAGAAATGCTCAGTGCAGAGCATGTTAGGTCACGTTGCTCTGCTCTGCTCTAAAATCAGTCGTTAAGGCACTGACAAACACGGGATCTTGCATGTCTGACTTCTCCGCCACTGCAAACGTAGACATATTAATGAATTCTCAATTATTGACTTTTAAATGTCTTCAAAACGGTGTAGGCTGGAAAGCAGGGAGCTGCCAGACACGGAGGGAAAAATGGAAGTGGAAGGTGAGGGCAGGAACATCAGCAGATTATGATTTCTGAGGACAATCAAGGAGGGCACAGCATGAAGAAATTAATGCTCAAGATATGAAGTAGAATGAGGAAGTAGAAAATTAGTTAGTAATGGTCTTTAGAGAGCTTTATGTCAAAAGTCAGCTTTCATCGACAAGCTCAAAGAAGTAGAGGAATTGCTCCTGAGCTCTAAGGTTCTGCTGGTCTCTCCCTACCTTCGACATCTCCTTTAAAAACGCATCAGTGAAGTCTCGGGTGTGTTCAGGGTTCCAGGTCTCCATGTGCTTCTGTATGAGGACATCTATGAAGTCCATGTATGCCTTTTGCCCGCGAAAGACTTTCTGCGGCAGTCCAGGGATGCGCAACAAAATGGGCATCACATTAAGAAACTGGTAGGCCAGAAGCACAGAGCAAGAGACAAGACATTACGAGATGCAAAAAGAAAACAAATGAAAACACAGTGCTCTCCAGCGACAGAGGGCAGCCTCTTACAGAACATACCACACTTCTGTGTTACCTGAGTCAGGAATCCGGCTTCTTCACTCAGGGAGTTTTCAAACAAAGCTACCATTTTCCTGAACACCTCATCACCATAGTCAAAACGCCCTCCATAGATGATGCTGCAGATCATGTTGCAGACTGCATTGTTTACAAGAAAACGTAAGTCGAAAGGGCGACCTAAAAACAGAAAGGGAGACCAAGCAAAGAGGCTAAGCAACATCAACCTATTGAACCTCAGAGTTCGGCTACAAGAACACACAAATATCTCCTAGATGTTTTCAAGGGAAAAACCAAAACACACTCAAAGTACAAATACATTGTAGTAGGAAGAGACAATCTTCTCATCTCCTACTGTGGTTCGGTTGGTCATTATTTAAGGGAGAAAGCTCCCTTAGAAAAGCTCACAAAGAAAAGCTGATTTGCAGGGTTGTTCTGCCACATGCCAAATAACACTTCTCTTTCACCAAACATCATAAAGGTAGCAGTTACCAAGCCGTGGGAATAATTATATTTTACCTCTGTTTATTTCTATGCATGTCCTATTTCAGATTGCTTAGCTTTACAGTAGCCCCAATGCATCAGGTAGAAGTGGCTTCAAGGCAGAGCAGGACCAGTAATTATGATGATGATGGACTTGAAACACTGCATACATATGGGAGTGGCTGCATTAGTACTTCTCTCTCTGCATTGTTCTATTGCCTTTTCCTGTTTTTGTTTTTGTTTTGTTTTGTTTTGAAGAGCAGTTTGCCCATCCTTCTGGGTGTGACGTACCTTCTTCTGCTTTGATTGCAGAGCACAGGAATCCTGCTTCCTCAGTCACTCGCTCCTCCAAGGATTTCTTTCCCATTCCAAAGTCCCTCAAGGTAGAGAGTGTGAATTTCCTTATCTCCTTCCAGACATGCCCGTATCTTGCTACAACAATCCCTGGAATTATGGATGAGCAAGAAATGTCAGGAGCTCTGACAAGTACATCATGCAAAGTTCACTAGAGAAGAGCAAATGTGAGTTTGGAGGTGCAGGTCTGCAGGGATAGATGAAAGGCTCTGATCTTGTACAGCTTATTCACACAGCCATTCTAAAAACTTACCATTGCGCCTTCTACATGCCTAGTAAAAGTGGAGGGGGAATGCAGTGAGAACTTGTGCCCGTGCCTGCAGGAAATGCCCATTTCCAAGGGCCGTACCTTCAGATTTATCTCCGTAGCCCACATGTTCATACGTTGGGAAGTACGGCCGGTCAGCAAAGTCATCTGCTTTGTGGACCAGGGCTTCCTTCACGGTTTTGTACCCGTTCAGCACCACCACGTTGGTCCAGCAGTTCTGGAGGCTGAAGATGTTTCCGAACTTCTTGTGAAACTGGCAAGATAAAAAAAATTGGCCCTGAAAGTGACCTCACACCCAATAGTTCCGGCATGTAATGTCCAAAATACCCCTGGAGCCTTCCTTAGGGCCTTTACTATTTAGGGGTTTGAACTGCTTTTATTAGGAGACCTTCAGCTGCCCTTTGACTGTTGGCTTTGCAGTGAAACATCTCAAAGCAGTGTGAAACACCAGCTGAAGCAGGGAGCAATACACTGCATCTGGCAAGACTTAATATACAGCTATCCAGCTCAAACTGCTGCCAAGAACATTGTGCAAGCATTTTGGATTTTGTTTGACAACACGAGGTCAAGGACCTCTTTTGGGATTTTCAAATAGTGCATGCTCAACAACCCGCTATTTCCTAATACTTGGATTTTGAATACCGTGTGTTGTTTATCTGTCTCTGAAAGCCTAGGCAATTTTTGAGTTAGTTTTGAACTAGTTTTGAGTTCTTTCTGCTAGAAGGAAATCTCGATGATAAAGTGATATGTAGTTTCTTTACATGCATTTGTTCCTGAAGACTGACCCAAAGCCCAGTTCTCAGGAGCATGCTTGGAAGAGGCAGCTCCACGCTGGAGTTTCAGGTCAACTTTCTCCCCCAGAGGAATGAACACATCTAGTAAGACTGGTAACTTGCACATCCCCTACATCTGCTGTGATCTATAAAAGACACGAAGCTGACAGCTTCCAGGAAGCCAGGCTGAAGCTGCACGGCTGGGCAGTAACACTGAACACAGTGCTCAGGAGCGTGCTGTTGGAAGGTGGGGTTGTACTAGTGATGCTCACAAAAAACACATTATTTATCTCTGTTTCCTTCCTTCCTTCCTTCCTTCCTTCCTTCCTTCCTTCCTTCCTTCCTTCCTTCCTTCCTTCCTTCCTTCCTTCCTTCCTTCCTTCCTTCCTTCCTTCCTTCCTTCCTTCCTTCCTTCCTTCCTTCCTTCCTTCCTTCCCTTTCTTTCCCTCTTTAACTCTTCATTTCCATACTCTGAGCAAATCAAGGAACTGAAATACTCTGAGTGTATTTGCAGTGGGATTGGAAAAGGAATTAGTACTTCACTGGCACTAGAAATACATCATTAAAAGTGATTACCGGTCAAGACTGCAGTCAGCATGACCCTGATGCGATTTGAAAATGGTAATCTTTTGGACTATATGAAGGCAAACAATACAAATGCTGTATTTAGGTTCTCCATTTGGTGGATTTTGGACAGACAGCTGAGCAGTGTTGTCCTAAAGAAAAAAAAGGCCTTTAGAGTTTGCAAAGTAATCTGCTGCAAGCTGTGCTGTGCCTTTCCCTCGAGAAAGGATAAGCTGACTCTGATTGGGAACGCTACAGACATTTTGGGCGCTGCTGCTGGGGCAAATCCTGTGAGCTGATCTCCTTACCTGGAGCAGCCCCACGCCTGTAGGCAGGCTGGAGTAACTCACGGAGAAGCCTGCCATCCCCACCGCCACGTCCCAGCCCGCAGGGCTGGCACTCACCTTGTTGAAGGAGAGGTGCGGGTTGTTGAAGTCGATGTACGGCATGGTCCCGACGAACGGCAGCGACATGGGGCCTGGCGGGTACCGGCTCCACTTCTTTCTGCGCTTCATGAAATCAAAAACCAAAGTGAAGACGGTAAGGAAAACTCCCAGCACAGCAATGCTGCTCCAGTCAGATGACAGCCACAGGAGCAATGTCATTTTGCAGCCTGCCTGCTCCTCGGTCTTCCTCTTTTGACCCAAGACTGTTTCTGCCTCTCCCTTCTGCCTCCTTCTCTGTTCTGCCTCCCTCCCCAGGCAGCTGTCCCCTTTTCCTTGCTTCCTCCTGTCCCCTCACTCTCCTTTTCTGTCTCCCTGCTCCCCTCTCCCTGCAGCTTCTGGCTTGTGAATGTGGAACTTGGCTCAGTCCCAAAGCTCCTCCTCTGTTCCACTCAGCCTCGGGGGAGTGGTGATGAGGGTCATCCCTTCTCCTCCTCCTCCTCCTCCTCCTCCTTCCCCCCTTTGACAAAGCTCAGAGGCTGCTTTGTCCTTGTGACAAAGAGGTGCTGGGGTGCCCTCAGAACAACGAGCACAGCAAACCCAGTCCTGCTGCATTCTCATGGGGCGGTTTTGGAAGGGTTTAAGCCCGTCACCTTCCTGCTGATGCAGACAAGCCCAGGCAGACACGGATCCTAAACACAGGCTGTTCGGCTGTCTGCATGCAGGGCCAAGAATTTGTTCCATTGGAGCTTGAGTAAGCCCAGGTTATGTCAAGCTTTCCCATACAGAAAGCACGTCAGTGACAGAAATTAGCCTAAAACAATGACCTGAGACTAAAACCATTTACAGGAATAACAACCTTTATCCAACCCCAAATGTCAGTCAGTGCAGCAACCTTGATTTTGGTGGGATACACCTCAGCTACGAGGGGGAAGCACATGCAAGCAGCCTTGCATTTCCAGCCCTTGGGACAGCAGTAATCCAAATGCAATTATGGAGATAGTCAAAGCGTTTCCTAAAACAGCACCGCTCTGTGCTCCTGGCGTTGCTGCCATCGGAGATCAATAAAGCTCTCCATTATGACAGTTAGCTCGAGCTGAAGAGAAGCAATAAACCCATCACCGCTTGATCTGTGATCTCGGTGTGATCACAGAAAAACTCCTAATGGAGCAATTGCCGCGCCGGTGATGGAGAGCTCGAGCTGCAAAGTGCTGAACCCACAAACACTCTGCAGTGATCTCTGGTGCAGAGCCAAGGCCTCGAAACGCCCCTTACCCGGAGAGGCACCGAAATGCTCGTTATTTGTGTGCAGAGGTCCCCTCTGCGGGGTCTGTACAGCACGGTTAGGGAAACCCTGGCACGTCCCTTGTGAAAGCACTGTGACTCAGGGCTTATCTCAGGCACCTGTAAACAAACATTCAGCACGGAAGATCAAGGAGAGCAAATCAGTGGAGCCACCTCAGGTAATCACAGGCCCGAGGACTCACAGGTGTACCGTGACGAGAAGGACTGTATGGTCAGGTGCAACCTAGGAGTGTGCAGGAGAAGGCAATTCCTTGACACAAGACCCCAAAGGGATCTGCCTTGGAGAGCAGAGGGCCCCAGGAGAGCTGCTTGTTCTTCAAGGACAGCCTCCTCAAAGCATGAGAGCAGCGGGTATCACTGATTACCTTCACTTTGGCAAAGCCTTTGACACGTCTTCTGCAGTACTCTTGCAGCTAAATCGGTGTGGTACAGACTGGCAAGGCAGATGATAAGGTGGGTGGAAGGTTGTTTGCTCCTTGGGGCTCAGAGGGTTGGAGTTGGTGGTACAGAGTCCAGCCGGTGGCTGATCACTAGCGACACATCATTAGCTGTCCCGGGGCTGTTAAAGTTTAACGAATTTTTTAATGACTGGGGTGACAGGACAGAGAGCGCTCCTAGCAAACACACTGGGAAAGCTAATGAGTAAGAGGGGTCTGGATGCTTAAATGTGATCAAGGGAATTCTCTCAGACTCATTTTTGTGACCCACGCACACAGATGACAAGTGGAGAGATGGGAAAATGTGGTCTCAGGAACATGACAGACAGTGCCAGATCACCCACCTGGTAAAAGGATGTTACTCTTTGGGTTTCGATTTATTTTGAGCTCTAACTTTACAAATTTCAGCTGAAACATATCCACCTGTGTTCTTTCCTTTTTGCTTGTCTTGGCTACAGCTAAAAGCTGTCAGACTCCCATCACTCACCTCCGGGCTGCCAGAAGGATGGCTGGATGATGGGAATGCAGGCAGTGGATTTACTTTTAAGGCACATTGCTTTGAGAAGCCACCTAAAGAGCAACTCTCCAGCTGCTCTTCTTCCTGGGGCTTGACCTTGATGTTTGGGCTCCAAAGATGCAACAGCAATGTGCAAATGCAGCAGCTTAAGAAAAGATGCTCCTTCCCCCCTGCCATAGACACCATTCTAAATGGTCTTTGGGCAAACAATCCTTTCCTCTCCCCTCTTCAGATGGCAAACTAGATGGCTCCTCCACTCTTGGTTAGTTGCTTGGACTGCCTTGGCTGGAAGATAGGTAACACATCTCTGACTGAGAGAAAGGAAGAAAAAAGGGTAATGATGCTTTTGAAGAACAAAAGATGATCATTGGCATTTATTTGCAATAAAGTAGTATTTTGAGAGATTTTCAAATCCTGTGGGGAAAAAAACTCAAAATCCATACATAGTAATTTTATCTAGCTTCAGCCCCACTGTGTGCTTGTCTTTATGCAATACCAGTTAAGAGAGAAGCTGAGTGAAGACACAGAAGTTGTGTGTGGACATTGCTGTTCTCAGACTGGAGAACCCCCAGCATGAACAGAAAGCAAGGTTCGAAAAGCAGCCTGTTGATCTTGCAAAATGAAGCAGCAAGAGATAACATAACGCCGGCATTAGTGTTGCCTGCACAATGTTAATTGAGATTTCTTGCCCATATTCACCATAAGATCATAACTAAGTGCAATCTTTTGCTATTTTTCCTTCCTGAAGGACCCTCCCTCTGTTTACGGGATAGATGGCGAGCGTTTAGTAACCCTATTTTAAGTACAGCATTTGGATTCAAAGCCTGTTTTGCTACCTGCTGGTCGCACCCCGCCTGGTGAAAGCCCCGGTTCCTGGGCAGCTGCCAGCAGCAGGGAAACGCTCTTCTTTCTCTCCTCCTTCGCTTCAGTGCCGGAGCCAGGAAGCAGCGGTCGCACGACGTGAATATTTCCTTGAGCTTTCAGAAATTTCTCACCCACATCCCAGCAGGCTGGCTGCTTTTCCCCTCGCACCGTTAGGTGGATCCAAACCTCAGCAACATTTCCTTCTGGAGAAGCAAAGCCCCTCGCAGAGCACAGCTGCTGGGTGTGATGCCTGCTGCCGCTGCCATTCCCCAGCCATGCAGTGCTGGGGGAGACCCCCGAAACCCTTCCTCTTCAGCGGCCTCTTCACTGGCCTTCTGCCCAGTCCCAGGGTCCTTCCTTCCCTCCAGTCCTGATATTTTTGGTCCTTCTCTCTATCCTTTTTCTGGTCTCTTTTGCCCATTTTGCCCTCGCTCTGACTGCTTCTCCTCCCAGATCTCTAGTGCTGGAAGGGGACAAGGGGGGAGCGGAGGAGACCGGCCTCGTGCTGCTCATCCTCCCTCGCCAGCCCCCAGCAGCCGGCGATAACCACCACCTGCTCCCTTCAGACAGCTCTGGGGGATTTGGGCTGAAAAAACCCGAGATCCCTATCCAGCACAGGCAGGTCGGTTTTTCAAGTGCTTGTCAAGTGGCCAAGTTTGAGCACAGTTTTAGGGAGCGGGTGCGATGTGTCTTCCTAACAGAAAGCCGCCTCCTGCCAAGTTTCAAGTGCAGCGCTTCAAAGCATTAAACCGAGAGAGGAAAAACGTCGCCAGAAATTTTTCTAGCGGGTTAGAAGGAGGTCAGGCAAACAATGGGTTTCTAAGAACGATGTCAGCCATTAGAAATGGATTAAAAATTTTTGGCTGAATGCTCCCAAACAAATTTAGCCGGAGGCACAACCCCAGCTTGGGAAATTTTAGTCTCAGTCGGTTCATTGTGACTGTCTTGGACTTCAGTTAAGGCTTCGTAAATTGGAATTATTTGTACAGCTTTAAGACGGGCTGTGCAAACAGCTTGTTCATAATAAAGCAGTCAGCAGAACTGAAATAGCCAAGTCTTTCATAGTTACTGTTACTATGACTTACTGCCAGCCTTCCCACATTGCAAGGAAATCTGTTCTTCAGGCTTTTCTTCTTTAAATTCCCCTGGCTCCCTACCCTTTTTCCTACACCCATCCCAGCACATCACCTGTTACCAAAGCAGGTCTCGGTCAGGCTTTGCTTCTGCCGCCCATCCCCAGCCTGGCTTGGTTTCCACCAGGTTAACAGAGAGATTCAGCTCCAGATTCTCCTGCAGGCTTTGATTCCTCAGGCCAGGCGGCTCCTGCCAGCGCCTTCACCCCAGCTCGGCACGGAGCTGATGGACCAAACGCTGCTGCCCGGGTCCCGCTCAGCCCCGCGGTGCCGCTGGGCTCCAGGGAGGCTCCTGCCCTCTGCAAGGGTCCGGCAGCTCTTGGCCTGGCTCACGCTCCACTGGGAAACTGTCAGCAAAATACAGCTTACGCCCCCGGCACCACGGCTGCTGGTCTGCCTCAGCTGCTGGGTTTGGTTTCTTGTTCTTTAAGCTTCTCAGGAGCCGTGGCTGTATTGTGTTTCTTTTCATTTTTTGGATTAGTGCTGATACCGTGGGGTTTTTTCTTTGCTGTAACAAGAGCATCCAGGGGAATTTTGGACGGAGGTACTGGCTAAAATCCTGTTATTAATTTTCTTGTAAAAGAAGCATTTAAATCCATATGGGGAAACTCATCCTGCTTTCCTAAAGAGTGAGATCAGTGGGACGCTTTTGAAAATAATGAGGTGATTAACTACAAGTTTGGCAGCCAAAGAGACAGAAGAACCGTGGTTTAGTTTCAGCCATCGATTTGAGCTGTGACTTAGAGGCAAGCAAGCAGCTAGCTGGCATCTCCGTTGCTGCTCTTGAAAAATGCATTTAATGGTGCCATTTGCCCAGCTGTGATAAAGCATCTGCAAATCGAGGTGCAAAGTACATCTGCGAGGCCTGCCACAGTAATTATTACACAGCAAAGAGGAGGGCTGGCAGAGGGCTCGGAGTAGAGGTTAGAAAAGATAAAACAAAAGTTAATTCGAAGACTCCATTGCGACAGGAAACGTCCAACCCTGATCTTTTTGTTTTGGCATGGGGAATATTTCATAGGGAGAGCCCTGCTGCTGCTTCCAGCTGCTGGGGATGCCATGCTTCACAATTAGGCCCCCGGTTCAGGGACTGCTGCATGAAAACAAGAAGGGGAGCTAATCAGGCTAAAAGAGAATCGCATTTTTCTCCTCTGCTTATGGCCCTCAGGAGCAGAGGCGATAACCCCGACTGCTATTGTCTCCTGGCAATTAAGTCAGTTTCCAGGAGCTGAAATGGATAAATGAGTGGTACTCCTCCCTCCTTCCACTCCAAGCCCGTCACCCTGCTGCTGGTGGCTTCTGAGCATCCCCAGCTTCCCAGGAAAGCACTGGAGCTGCACGGAGGCTCAGCCCAGAAGGATGAGCTGCAGGAGGCATTCCTCCTGGGACATACGTCCTGCTAAAATTCTCTGAGACTTAACAAAGGTACAGCTGATGGGCATGCTCCCTGCAGTTGCTTAACTTTGCACCATGTCCTCCTGCCGTGCGGCTGGGCACCTGTCCTGGGTGATGCGGGCTCGTGGTGGGCAGGGCCAGGCTGGCAGCTCCCAGTGCCGCAGTGGGAAGCAGCGTGAGGCCAGCCGGGCCCCCACCAGGAGGGTTTTGCCCCTGCCTGCTCCTTCAAAAGCCCAGGTGCCCCTCTGGCTTTGCCCACTAACAGGACGGCACAAATCTCAGCGATGTCTGTGCTCCCCCAGGTGCATGAGGAGCTTCAGGGGGTGGGGACTGGTGACAAGGTACAGGAAAACAGTGGGTGGGAAAGAGCACGGAGAGAAGGAAGGAACAGAGAAGACATGGAGAGCAGCCTGCTGCCTGCAAAGGCACGTGTATGTGCAGGCCAGGCTTAACCGATGAAGAAAATGTGCCTGCTGTTTGCTGGATTCAATCTGGTGATTGTTCTGCCAAGCGATTCACGAGCCCCTGAATTCTGCCCTTTGTTAAGCAGTCCATTAAATGAGCAGAAGATGATCTGAAGAACTGGCATTGATTCTACGAGCACGCTATAAATAACGCAGCACTTCAGCAGTGAAAATAAAACGTGTTTGTCGGAGCTCTTTTTGCTCAAATGATTATTAATACACCTAAAATTAAAATGCTCGAACGTACAATTTAGATTATCTATAACCTGCGTTAATCATTTCCAGGAGCACCGAGTGCTTAGTGTTAGAGTACAGAGTTTATTATTTTGTTATTTCATGAATAAAGCTGTGTCAGGCTCTCATTTTTTTTCATGTGTTTATCTGCACTTTTCATGTCAGCATAAACAATGGCTTGAACACAAGTTAGCATTTAGGAGTTTTTATCAATGTATTGGGAACACAGAAGATCATTGCGTGTTACTGTGGCAGTGGAAGGGGCTGTTTGTGCTTGAGTTCTGTATGACGCTCCCAATAAAAGTTAATGCCTCGCAAACCCAAATGTGCATTGGAAATCGGAACGTGTATTTATTTATGAACAGGAAAACCATGAATAACTGTTTGGGTTTGAAACATTGGCTCAGCCATGCTCACAGTTGGATTAATAACCGTGAGAGCATGTGGCGTGAAATAGAAATTAGAAATGGTGAAAATGCATGCAAGGTCTTAATAGGAACAGTTCTGCTACTTGGGTGCATTTTGGAGCTCCGTCCTAAATGAACTGTCAGCTGCTTTTGCCAGTGGGAGCTGCTACATGCTCACAGCAACTGGACATAACAAGCTGATTTTTCTGCATTTTTTTTTTTCCCTCCAGCTACGTAATTGTGGTTTTGTGTTAAAAACATTCCCTCAACAAAAACACCAGCATACTTTTACACACGGGGTATCAGGAAGGAGTCGCCTTTCCTAGAGGGGGAGGGAGGACCTGAAGCGATGGGTGCAATGAGCGCTGGAAAGCAAAGTATTTTTCTCGGTTATTTTTAAGCTGTTCTGAAGGCAGGCGGTAAAAATGGATATTTGGGTGGTAACCATGCTTTGAAAAGCATTGGCTTGTTTAAAATGCTAAAATTTGGGGCTTTTAAGAGCCACACTCCACACGGAGATGACAAACCTTAGTCCCCATGCCTGCTGAGTACCGGTGCAGCTGTGTGAGCTGAGGCCTTCCTGCAGCTCCCCGCTGGGCTGCCTTGCTCCGAGGCAAGGCACACTGCTTGCTACCCACACAGAGGAAAAGCCCTCAGACCAATCTTTAATTGCCTTTTACTCCTTGTTGCCTATCCCAAAGTCCAAGGCTTCCTGATTTGTCTTCACCGTGTTTTGAACTCAGGCCTAACACCTACGATAGCCTTTGCACTAGGGATTAAAAATCCAACAGCTGCTTCTGACATAACTGGTTTTCCTGTGCAAGGCTTATCAATTTGATTGCGTGTCATGGAGAAAAAAGAAAATAATAAAACGTGTGGAGTTTCAGTTAGAAACTGCATCCCTCTGAAGAAGTAAGGCTTTGAAGCAGCTTCCCTCCTTGGGGTTACTCAGGCCCTGGGCAGCCTGCTCCGGGAGCAGGGCTCGGGGCCTCCATAGGTGCCTGCCCACCTCAGCCACTCCGTGGTGCTGTGAGGACACAGGCTCCGCTAAGGTTTCTCTGAAGGCTTACACGCAGGCCGTGTGCTGTGCTGCCTCTCCCTGCTGGCTGCAGAAGGTGCAGGTTGGGGCTCAGGGTAAGCTCCCGCTGCTGTTTGAACCACCGCCGCCTGCTCGGGGTGGCTGTGCTAAAGCCCTCGAGATGGGCTGGAGCTCAGGAGTAAAGGCAATGCTGAATATTTCAGGGATCTGCGTTGTCTGACTGCCCTGACTTGCCTTACCATCATGAACAGGTGCATTTATAAGTGGGACAGAGCCAGGCTCTTTGAACTGCGCAGCGACAGGGCAAGAGGCAACAGTCACAAATGGCAGCAACCAAACTGCAATCGGATGTCAGGAGAAAGCCCTAACCCATGTGAACAGGGTCCAGAGGGGATGTGGATTCTCCACCCTTCAGATTTTCAAGATGTGACCGCCCAGGGCCCTGAGCAAGCTGGTCTGGTCTTGAGGCCGGCCTTCGCTGTGCATGAGGCCTGAGCAGAGACCTCAGGAGCTCCCTTCCAGCCTGGTCTGCGATTCTCCAGCCGCAGGATTTCCAGGTAGCTTCAAGAAGTGGTAAATGTGGATGACAGGGAAAAGCTTCGTGTGTAAAAAAAGACAGAGAAGGAGAGAAAAAGGAAGAATTTCAGAACTCCCGACTCACCCAGGTGATGAGGACGGCAGATAGGCCAAAAATCCAGTCTGAGGAGTTGCTGAAATAGCCACCGGTCACCAGGGACGGTGACCTCCTGAAGGAAGAGCCTGGAGGTGCCGGGATTTCTGTGCCTGGTGAGGCAGTGACACTGACCACTGACACCTGTGGTTGCACCAAGGGTGGGACAGAGGGCTGGGAAACGGGAACTCCTGCATCCCAAATCCTTTGGGCTACAGCTCCCCAACACAACCCTTACAAGCTTCAAAGAGGAATTATTAAAAGTAAGGGTGAGGTAGTAGCTGCAAATACGAGCGGCATGCAATGCACAGATTACCTGAAAGTGACAGAAGATGGAGAAATGCAGCACTGCCGTCTTCCTGTAATCAGCAGAAAGAAGGATGAAAATGGCTCAGCCTGTTCACACCTCTTGTGAGCTCTCAGGTGCTTTTTGAATCTTGGTGTCACCAGGCTTCTCCAAATCCCTAGGGGCAACTTTTCTCTGACAATTACAGCAGTGTGAGCCACAACAGCTGCAGCAGAAATCAAATTCAAACTGCTGCTGCTGGTGCAGAAGTAAAAGCAAAGGGAAATCCACGAGTCAGTTGCCTCTCTCTTCTCTAAGATGGCCTGTGCTGTGTGTGTCTGTTCAAAGTTTATTTCAAGGACTGATACTTAGGAAGTTGTGGCTTGAAAGTACAAAGACTGCTTACTGCAAGGAGGATTTTTTTTTTTTCCTGTATTGGAAAAAAGAGGCACAGCATCTCCTGGGAAACCTTGAATTGAGACATTTGAGTTGTCCGAGTGTGCCCTGCACTCACCATGGAACCAAGCCCGTATGATTGGATTCTTACCAGCACTTCCACAGAAAGCCGTGCAAGCTGGTCAGTGAACACAAACATTACTAATTTTTCTCTGCTGTTGAACATCTATACTCATGCATTTACAGATATATGCTCACGGATCAGAAAGAAAAGGAAAAAAACGAACAAACAAACAAAAAAAAACCAACCTGGATTTCCTTGATGTGCCAAGCAAAGAAAGAGGAAGGTTAGAGGACTGTTGCAAAACAGCCAGCTGAAAAGGCTGTTCAAACAAGCCCCAGACAGACCCTTTCTTTTGCATCCTAAAGGACAATAAAAGAAAGCTCTACCAGACACTTCATTAAGCACTTGACTACAGCCTAGGAAGCACTTTTGTTTGTTTGCTTTTGGTTTTGATTAGCTACTCTCAAATTCCAAGTAACTCCAACAAATGCTAAAAAGAAGGGGCAAATCTCTCTGCAGAATGGGTTTTTAGAGCTTGCACAGACTTCTGCTGTCTCCCTGGTGCAACCAGCCCTTTTAATCAGCCCACATGAAACCCTGGAAGACGAACAGCCCTCCCTGGGACAGGACAAATGGATGCACATCCCATCTCGGTGCCCAAGGGACCAGCCCTGTTCCTGGGCTTTGTGTAGCCCTTGGCCTCTGCTCTGCAGACAACGGTGAGCATGGAAGCAGCCTTCCTTTTCCACATTCATTGTGGGCTGCTGTCAACTGGCATTAGAAAAGCAAAATAAAGCATGTGTGCTTTGAAGAGGGACAAACAGACCCAGGTGACCTGGCCAACAGTCCATTTTTAAGAAGAGCAGAGTCTATCTTGAACTGCCATTTGGATGAAAAATCGTTGGTCCACATTAAAGAATTGATTTGGGAGCCTGTCGTATGACAAGTGGCACAGAGTGAAGTTGGCATGGTACCTACCTAGGCTGTTCTTCCAAAACCAACACACATGCAACCTCAAACTTCAAAGGTGGTCACCAGGTACAGCCACCCCCCAGCGAGGCCTTTCTGGTGGTCTCGGGTCTCCTCCTCTTGTGTCTTAGCATTCCCCAAATGAAGCCCCAAGGACAAACCTCCCAGGACTTCTCCTACTGACCCCATTATCTCTTCCACACCGTTGGGTCCCTCGGAGGAGGTGGTCTCACCTCCCTGTGGTGGTGAGAGGCCCTTGGACGGCAGCAGTTGTCCAGCGGTTGTTTCAGCTTCAGTTCTACTGCAGCTGTCGTGGCTCACGTTGTAATGGCTGAAAGGGTTACCCCTAAGGATTTTGGGGAGCCTGGTGACACCAAGAACCAAAAAGCAGCTGAGAGCTCACAACAGGTGTGAACAGCCTGACGGGGGTGTTGGGCAGTGCTTGAGGCAGTTGGGCCGTGCTTCCAAAGGCCCTTTGCACAGCAGAATTCATTCCAGTAACGGGCTGCAGACACTGGGGCTGATCATTAGGGATTGGGATTTTTTTTTTAGCCTTTTCCAGTTCTGATTTGTGCATCATCTAGACTGCACCAAGTCCGCAGAGTCCAAAAGGCACACCTTCTTCTGAAGCAACAAACCACAAACTTGACATTTAAAAATCCTTCTTCCGTATGTTGTCGTAAGGTATGCTCATACATCTGCTGTAACAGCATCTTTTTCAAGTCTTTGGCTGGAAGTCCAATTATGTTTTCCTACTACAAATGCTATAAACTGTACAGACCTTTCCCTTTTTAACCGCCCCATTAGCTGTGGTGGTGCTTTGATGAATTAGCTCCAGCCCGCAGGAATCTGGTTGCTACACAACGCAGACATGTCGGTTCAGCTCCCAGCTCCCTCCCAGACATCTCAGCCTTTTCTTGCTTATCCCTGCTGAAAGATGCGAGACCGAAAAGATGCAATTTCAATAAAACTCAGGAAAGTCACTGTCAGAATGTCTCAAAGCCAGGGAGCGCTGACCCTCAAGCCCACTGTGACCTCCAGGTTTGGTGATTAGCAAATCTGGTTACAGCCCCGATGTTAGCAATGTGCTGTGTGTGGTATTGGCAGGTAATCTGGTTCTGTTCACGTGCAGTGGGTTTTACCATGCAGAAGAGTATGCAGTCAGTTTGGATCCCAATCCCCCAGCCAGAGCGGAATACTTCCATCCCAGGAGGCTTGCTATGTGCTAAAAAGTTTGTTTGTTTGTTTGTTGTTTTTCTTAATTACTAGGATGGGAGATAACTTCATGCTGCCGAGAAATATCAGCATTTCTAAAGCCAGGCAAGGTCAAAATCCTGAAATGACAGCATTAAAACTGAGTTGAGCAATGAATTACGAGAAACCTCTATAGGACAAGGAGAAAGGGGAAGCAATCTAGGCTCTGAATATAACCTCATGAAAGAGATGAGCAAACAAGCCGTGCTTTTCTTCCAATTCAGGCTCCCTTCAGTAGAAGGGCAAACTAGCACGTGGGTCCCACTTAAGAAATGAACTCTTACAAAAAGACTCTTACAAAAAGAACACCCTGTTCACTTTTTGTCTGGACAACAGGGTGAACTTTTTGGTCTGATCAAAAGCACAGGCAGAGAAAAAAATTAAATACTCATGTACAGTGACAGCAACTGTTTCACTAATCTGTAGGCTGTAAGTAAAACCTTATCAGCATGGGAGTGACTTTTCAGCGATGTGCATTAGCCAAACTGTCTGTGGCATGCAGAAACAAAAACAGGCAAAAAACAGTGTGAGTTAATGGTGTGCCAGGATATTCTAGTAGTTACTTTTGCTCTCTATCTTAATTGAATAAATGATCTGGTTCACAACACACTGCAGGAGCTCAAAACAAGCAAAACCAAAGCACACCAACCCACAGGATGGTTGTTACAAGTGCACCATCGCCAAAGGAGAATCTCACCCTGCTTCACGATAAAGAGAACTCTGATCGAAACCTTCAGTTGTAGCTACACCTTTGACTTCTCATAGGACAGTCAGTGCCACAAAACATGAGCCCCATCTTTGTATTTTCTAGATCTGTAACTCAACCTGCATTACCTCTGCATTTTCACGCAAATTTTAATCACTAAAAATATAAATAGTAAATTCCAAACCAATGATGATTGATTTCTTTATCCTCAACCATCCAGATACCCTGTTCAGCTTCCAAAGGCCCGACACCTAAATTCAGTTTTCTATGGCTTTAGATAGAGGCCTGTTTATTCTGGCTATTCTGATAAGCCAGGAACTAGTCAGACAAACCAATTCAGTACCCTTCTAACCGAGGATCTCTATTACCCCCAGCACAATCATTGCGCCCCAGATGGCACATACAATTCCTGATATCATAACAGTTATTAGCCATAATTTAGAAAATTTGTACCTGACTCAGCCCCCAAATATTTCTCCCTAACTGTGCCCGCTTGCTGCCTCTTTACAGCTGTAGCTTGTACATTGCTTTTACATTGTAGTTTGTACTGCATGTTACACCATTTAGTTACCCATACCTTGACAGCACTACCCACCTCCTTTTTTTAAATTATTTGTATTTTTTAAATGCATGTCCCACCAAAAATGTTGTTCTTTAGCTTGGTGCTAGCTGGATCCATGAGCTAGATGTACGATATTCTCCGGGAGCTGTTCTGCCCTGGGGCCCTTGAGTGTTCATGTATCAATCCCATTGCACATCACCAGTCTGTCTTGTTCTGATTCAAAAGGTTCAAGAACATCACAAGCCCAGGTCAAATCCCCAATCACACCTGTGTCGTGCACAGATTAGCAAGGGTGGCCACCACCTTCTGCACCGGCAGCTTTTTCCTCTGAAGCAATCTATAAATTCCCCAGTAGTCTATGCCTTGGCTTTCCATGTGTAGATTTCACACGCAATAAAAATCCATGAATGTAAATCAATCAACAGCTCCCAGTAACAGGATATGCTTGCTCTACATATCCCAGATTGTCCATCAATTCCTGCAGGGATATCCTTTATCCTTCTGGTCTCCAGCTGAACTTTGATCAGCTCATATTTACAGACATCCTTCGTGTATTTCACCTGTTGCACATCCTTTAAAGGGAAGAAAAATAAAAAGGAGGAAAAACAAAAACCACCACCACACCACTATCTTTGACCACGTTGAGCAGTGTTGATTCACTCAGGTGAGCTGTTAGGCTTCCTTTTTAAATGGCAACCACTCACTTGGGCAGTGCTGTTAGACCACCACCTGTATTTCCCAGGAAGCTGGTGTTAGTCTCTGCTATTACAGATCCTGATCAGAGTCCGACAGCATGGAGAACCACTTTGAAAATGAGCTGCTTTATCCAAACTCTCAGTTCGTTTTCTCATCAAAATGGTAACTCACAAATTGTTGGAAGGCCACTGATACGCTTCTTGATCCGATTCAGCTGAGGGTCATTGCTGCTCTACAAACTCTAAATTAGCCAAGGTTACCAAACCTTTTTTCCTTCTTTCAGAGCTGGGGTATCCGTCGTATCAAGCTGCTATTGCTTTTGCAGGAAGGAACTGGAAAACATTTTGCACACAGCTTTCAGGATCCGCTTCAGCACTTTCAGCTTCTGATCCAAAATAGATTTTTATTTCCACGTGGGTTTTATGACTGCTCTGGACCATATCCAAGTTCTCCCAAGAATCCATTAAACATTCTTTTAGATCCTCTTAGCTTGGCTTCAGAGTTGTTGCAGCTCAGGTTTCTGTACATGACTGCCATGCAGATGGCCAACCTGCAGGGCCCCTCTCTGCGGGAGAACAAGCTCCGCACCTCCGAGAACCGCCGTGATGAGGGGCCAAGTGGAAGCTGACTTGAAGGGCTCGAAGTACTTCCCAACGAGCAGTATTTGTCATGGAGTCGAGGGCGGTACAATTTGTTGATTTATTGTTTGTGACTCCCTCTGCCTTCCAAACAAGGTGTGCAAGGAGCTCTAGAATTGCCACAGTGGCCATGAACACACAAGGAAAACCTCTGAGACTCCCTCCCAGCCATCCCGAAACCTTCTCCCTCTGCTGTGACACCACCAAAAAGAGCCAAAAGCACCAGATCAGCAGTTTTACCAGTTTTCTGCTGCTGTAGTACCACAAAGCTGATTCCTCTCCAACATCAATCAAGGCAATGACTTCCCCCTCCCGTCCCAACAGGTTGAATAGAACAGACACTACGAAAAAAAAAAAAACATTTTTTATTCAGTTGAAAAGAAGTCATTTACTCAATCACATTAACTATGCTAAAAATGATTTTTTCTGACTACACCAGCAGTTAAATATTTTCAGCACCAGTTCAGGACACATTAGTGACATTTATCACAACAGGTCTATTTCTTAATGTAGAAGGACATACTAACTTCAGTAGCTGCTACTGGGAAAGGAGTAAGCAGAAGACTGCCCTTTCTTTCCAAATTCTTATCAGCAAAAGTAGCAACTTCTAGAAATAAATAACTGCCAAATTATCTCCCAAATCTTTAAATCGATCTTTTAAAAATAGAGTTAAAATAGATATCTTAATATGAGCTATCATAGATTTTATTTTTTATGTGCTGAATACTCCAAAATGCGAGTAGTTGAGCAAGCATCCAGTACATAACTTTTTAAAATAGTTCTTCCCTCCCCACAATATCAACCCCCCCGTTTTTGTTTTTTTTTTTTGTTTTTTATCCAAGTCATGCTGGTTAGATCCCTATCTATAGTGACTTCCCAGTAAACACCACGCTGTTTGATATCACTAGGATATGCTACCATCCTATGAGTGAAAGAAGTCAGTGAGCCGGTGAAAAGCCACCGCCCCACACGAACAGAAAATTCATCCAGTCATTGGCTCGTTCTCTTGGAGCATCAAACAAATCCTAAGCTTTTATTTTTAAAAGCTTTTGTGGTCTTCCTCTTGCTGGGCCAGTTCAGAAGGTCATCGCTGAAGGCAGAACTGATGAAGGCAAATAAACCAAAAAGCAGCAGATAGTAGTGTCTCTCTGTCCTTTTAAACAAATCAAGTTCGCACAAAACAAAAGGAGACAAGGTTAAAATGAAGTTTATTAGTTTTTTTGGTTTTTTTTTAAGCTTTTTTTATATAAAACTGTTTGTGAAACAGCTATTTTATTCCCATGGCAGAGTGACCCCTGAAAGATGCACTAACCCCTTTCTTAAGGCCTTAATAAGAAAAAATTCAGAATTTTTTGTTGTTGTTCCTTAAACCCAAAAGTTTTACAATTCACATAATTTACAAGAACAAAAAAAAAAACAAAAACAAAACCACATAGTGTAGCCTGTTACACTGACATTCCCTCTTCTCTTTTGGAAAAGCAAAACATAAAATAAAAAAGGGCTAAGTGGATATTCTGAACAGTTTGAAAGCACGCTGACTCCACCAACGTTCAGACTTCCCTTCCATTTCCCCAAGCTGGCAGGTAAACCACGTCTTCCACCTGCCTTCAGAACTGAAGGCAGCCTCTGGGAATGACCT
Source organism: Anas acuta (assembly GCF_963932015.1). NCBI lineage: Eukaryota > Metazoa > Chordata > Aves > Anseriformes > Anatidae > Anas > Anas acuta. Next base: position 162,396,488 of record NC_088979.1, on the reverse strand, counting down.
GGGGGTGCATGCTGTTGCCACAGAGGACAGCTACTCCTTTTCCCAACGTGGCACCGATGTTTCCACATGTACAAGGTTAAGTTTGTTCGCATGATCTAAGCAAGCAGCAGCTACCTCTTCCTTCGTGAGCCACGGCCTAGGAGTCTTCGGATGTTTTTCAAGCTTCCACTGTTAATGTATAGTGTTTCTTAAAACTCTAACCTCCCTACCCCACATACACAAAGTACAAACACCCCATCACCTGCATCCATCCAAGCCTTCCTCCCACACCCTACAATTTATCCTGTGATTTGTTTACTTTTTAAAATTGAATTTCCTTGGATGTTGTGAGAAAGAAAGCAAGAGGAAGGGAGACAAATCCAGTCCGGAGTACTCCCAGTTCCACTGTTCTTTCCTGCAAAATGTAAGGCTCCGCGAGCCTTGCATTGATTTCAGATTTAATATTTAACTTCAGCTACGGATTTGTTTTTTTTAATTTATCTGGGTTTTTGTTAATTTTAATCAAAAAGCATCAAAAGGGATAGCGCACCTTTCATTTAAAACAAAGTCTTTCGAGACTAAAAAATAGATCTTTATATATATATATATTTATCCCTCCCTCTTTAGTTCCCCCCACCTGTTTCCTTTTTCCCCCTCCCCTTCCCACTGTCACTATGGAGATTGTGTCCATGGAAACAGCTGGTTCGGACTCCTTGGTCGGATTCGGTGATGCCATCGGTCTTGAGTGTGATGTAAGAATTGATGAAGGAAGTGCTGGCGTTGGCAGGCACGTCGAGAGGGGGCATGGCTGCACAGTGGGAGAGATTCCATTCACTCACGAATGTCCACCGCTTTTTTTTATCTCAACAGCCTAACCTGAAAAACAAAGCGACACCGGTGATGTGTTGGGAGGCTTCGCTTCCTCGGTCCTCCAGTGCTCCCCCCGCGCTTTGGGGAAACGCACCGGGCAGCCTGCTGCTGCAGCAACACCCAGGGCTCGAGGTTTGTGGGCTGAAAACACAATGGTGAGGAGTTCATAAAAGCAAATCCATGTAACGACAAGTAGGAGCTTAACAGCCAGCAGAAAATGAATTCAGCCTGGCTACGGAGGAGCCCAGAGGGCAGAGCTGCCTGCACCCTGACCAAGCAGCTGCCTCCAGCAGCGAGAAAGCTCACCTCCTCTTCAGTACCTGTCCTAACTATGGAAACTGGAAATAAAGGAGCCAAGCACGCTCGAATGTGGTGACAGTTTTGGGAATGCCACACTGTCCACAGGGTTTGGACCCAAATATTTTCATGTAGGTCACCGCACCGTTGTCAGACAGCAGCTTGCAGTGGACACGGAGCAGATAATGACACTGGTCTCAGCACCAGCGGAGACCGGGCACAGGAACCGAGCTCCTGAAATGGCTGGATTTCACAAGCTAAAGGCAGAGCTACGGCTATACTAATTGCTGATCAAGTAATTAGTGTTTTGTGTTGCCTAATGGCCAGGCTGTGGTGGCAAAAGTTCATGGGAAGACTATACTCGTGATGCCTTTCCAGACACATGTGGGAACGTCCCAGTGCCTGGCATGCTCATTCTCCTGTCCAGACGCTCTGAGGAGACAAAATGAACTCCAGGAGTTCACTACGCTGGTGGAGGTGTAGTTCAAAAGAGAAACTGCAGACAAAGTTAAAATTTCATTTCTCTAAGCCACAGTTCTCATTCTTAATCTGCACAGCCAAGAAAGCAAAGCTTGAAATAATATATTCCTTTCTTCCCTTCTCCCGCAACACAAGCGAGGCCCAGAAGCAATGCATTTATTTAGTAAGTTAACCCTTTGATGCAACTTGGATAAATCCCTCCCCACCAGCCAGTGGCCTTGGGTAATGAAAAACTCCCGATGCAAGTGGCACATCTGGAAAGGCGTTGATAGCATTCGGGGTGTGCCTGTGAGCAAGGTAACACCCATGATCACTCAGAGCAGGCAATTAAACTCCAGGAGTCCTCGGTGTGATACAGAAGGCAGTGCCCCTCTGCTTAGCAGCACACCAGTTAGATCACATCGCAGCAAGCTACCTCTTGGCTGCAAACAGCCCCTCCTACGGGGGTGCCAGGCTCCGAGCGAAGAGTCGGGCGAGGAGGTAGGAAAACAGACGGGTGAGCCGTGGAGTTACAGCTCGAGGGGAACGGGGGGAGGCTCCTCGGCAGTTCAGGCAGCTGACCTGTGCGGTGCTCATTACCGTGCAACTGCGAGCCCGCACTGAAGGAGTGTCAAGGCCGTGTTGCTGTCTCTGGCTCCTGTACAAGTGCCGCTTGCCCATGCCTGGAATCCATCCAGAGCATTAGGCACTGGCTCCGGGAGAAAGCAGGCTCACCACACAGAGTCCTTCCCCGTTCCTGGACGGGATCCAGAGCACCAGACTCACTCTCACAGTCACTCTCCAGATCTGGAGTTGATCCAAATGTTCTGGAGGCAACTGGCTCAGGGAGAAAGAAGCAACAAACAGAGACAGCATACACTGACTTGCCTGGAAGTGATCCAACATGCAGGATTTTTCCTAACTTGCCGGGCCGAGGAGCGAAGCAAGACGAAACAGCCCAACAGCTGACTGCCCCTTGCAGCTTTGCACTAAGGCCTGCACAGCGGCAGCTGCTGTTCTACCAGGACAACAGCAGAAGTCCTCTAAACTTAGTTAATTACCCCCATGATGCAGCAACCCTTTTTTTTAAGAACAGGGCCTTTTGGATTTGCGTGGTTTTTGTTTTGCGATACGAGGTCAGGCTGGACAACTTCATCTCTAAAATATTCTCAGCCCCAAAGGAGGAGGCTAAACAGGACCTTCAGGTGAGAACCACCCGAGGCAAAAGCAGAATTGGGAAGAAATGATGCCTTCGAGAGATGCCTAGAGCACACAGCTAACATGGTGCTGAGATTCCACAGCCTGCAAGGTCTTAAGCCAATACATTGCTGCTGTATATATAAAAATTTAGCGCTGGAAAGTGATGCAGTAAACAGAGCTGCATAAAGGTCTCTGGGACATACTAATAGTCACAAACTCCTTATTAAAAAGCCTACAGAAATCATCCCTGAGAAGACAATTCCTCATCTTCCCTAGTGTTAAACATCTGCACCTGATGCACTGTCTGTAAGGCTGCCATCCTGTGTAAGCATTATAAACCACACTGGCTTTTACACTTAAAGAGAAAAGCTTAAAAGAATCCCAACGTCCCTTCCATAGAAGGAAAAAGTTACTCGAATAATAAACTTTGAAGTTTAATGCTGTTTGCATGGTAACCGTTTTAACAACACCCCAAAACCAAGAACAAATACCGTTAAAAATAAAACCACAGAAAACAGACCTAGGCCAATGCAGCAGCCACTCTACAAAGTGATTATAGGAAACACTAGCTGTCTTCTGCACTATACTAAAAACCAGAATTCTCCAGTTCACTCCTCATCTTTCACAGAAAACACCATTAAAAGCCCTTCACAGGTACTTAGTTGGGAAACAAGCAAGATTATAGGGCAAAGGAGGTGGCTGGGAAGCGAGGAAATGGTGCTGAGGGAGAGGGACCACAGTAATCAGCTCGGACAGCAGGCATGAAAGAGCAACTTCAGCTGCAGTGTTGCAAGAAAAAGAGAAACGACTGCCTGGAGTAAGAAATGCACCTGAGCACTGAAATGAAGTCTGGAGACTTTATTGGGCTACAGTTAATGGGTAAACGTGCCAACAGGACCTAATTTGAAATCACTTAATTCGTTTAGACCTCCCTGTTGCCACCAAATGGCAATAAACTCGACGGAAATGAAGTAAGAAATCCCTTCCTCATCATATTCCCCAGCGCTGATTCCCACCTCTGCGCTGCTCCCTCCTTGTGCCAGGGGATTCACCCAGCAACACAGCAAACCAGGTTAGGACGAGGGCCTAATCGTGGCAAAACTTAATTTCAGACAAATCGAGTTTCTGACCAGGTTCCCACGTGGCTGTATGAACGTTTGGGCTCGGCAAAGGGAGAGGCAGGAGGAAGGAGGGAGCTGGGGCTCGAGAGCAGAAGTGCTGCCTTCTGCAGTGCTGCAGCTGCCTGTGACTTAAGGAAAAACCCCTTCAAATCCTTATGGGCATGCTCAGGGCACTACAAAAGGAGATTTCTGCCACTGGTTTAGCTGGGGGAGTAATCAAGCAGTTGCAACAGCTAACAAGCTTTGTCTCTCACCACTACACAGAAGGAACTGCTGCAGAAATACAACCAAATTCAAGCCACTAGCCTGAACAGTCTGGTAGCAGGACAAAAACGAAACAAATTAGTAATTACAGATTTTCTGCATGTACACAAGATCACCTTGTTATCTCATAGCAGCGGGGAAGAGCACTGCAGGTAAGGAGCCACAGGAGAAGGCAGGTGGAAACTGGAAACTCTCCCCAACTCACCTGTGCTTGCTTTTATTTCCATTCCCAGGAGTACACTTCCCCCCTCACCCCCGCTCCGACTGCTCTGTGCTGAGGCTGCCTTTCACCATCTTGTTCTGCAAGGAGGGAAGAGAGCAAGGAAGGAGGGGCTGACGAACCAGCAAGCCAAAAGGAGGAGGAAAAAGAAAACAAGGGAGAAAAGGAAGACAGGGGTAGGGAAAGTGAACATACAGAAAGTGAGAGAGAGAAAGAGAAGTCAGTATTGAAACCAGACACAGATTTTCAGACAGAGTTTTCCCTGTGACAAAAGCAGGCAATTTTGCAAAAGTAAAGAGGTTGGGATACGAAAGCCTGGTTAAGAAACACAGAATTTAACACAAAAAAAGTAGAACAAACTTAGCAACATCACTTGTAGCTACCCCGCAGATGGCTTAAGGAAACCTAAGGGTGCGGTGCCCCCAAAAGGAGAGGTGTCCCATCCCCTCTCTGCCCCCCTCTGTGTCTCTGCATCCCCAGCAGTCCTCCTGCAGCCGCACTCGCTGCGCTGCAGACACCCAGCTGGCTGGGTCTGCCAGCGGAAGCCGAACCCTTCCGAAGATGATTAGTTTTCAGACAGCATTCTCCCCGTGATAAAAGCTGCTGTTTTGCAAAAGTAGCACATTCAGGACATGGATGGTTGAAGCATCAATGCTGACAGAAGGAAATGGGAAAGCTCGCTGGGGAGCGCAGGGGAAGGCAGGAGCAGTCCCTCCGGACTTCGCCTGCCTCTGCCTCGAGTGTTAAGCGCAGTTAATGAGGCACGGAGCACCTTTGCTCTCCAGGAGCCACTTATTATGATGAGGTGTATTTACTGACGTGAGGCACGGACTAAAAAAAGGGTAAGGAGCGCTATACTGGGGGACTTAGTGAGTGTCAGTGGATTTATGAAGTTAGCTCCTCCACCCATTAACTACAGAACAGAGGAGTGAGATATTAGACAGCCACTAATTAGCTACTGATGTTAAGCTGTTGCTCCCTAACAGCCTGGTTTTAAACGGTCTAATCTAAAATCTCTTCTCCTTTCAGTTGCTCATGCTCGTAGCTTGCAAAAAAAATGGGTGTAATTTGTTTCCCAGTCATCCTAGAGCAATGGTTTTCAGCCTTGCTGTTCCAGCCTCCCAGCTGGCTGGAACTCCCCACTCCAGTGACTGCAATGGAAGGAGCACAGCGATGCTATGTCCTGCCCTGCAGAAGAATTTGCAGCAAACCAGTAATGAGTAGTGAACCACAGAGCAAGGGCAGAGTCACAAGCAGGCAACAAAAAGCCCTGCTTGACTGCAAACAAATGATTCGTGTATTTACTAAGCAAAAGCCACCAAAGTTCAGTGTCAAAGGCTGCTGATGTTGAACTTCTATTTTTGAAGCGACACAGCAAATGTGCAGCGGGGCAGTTTCAAATAAAATTCACAACTTTTATTGCCTCGTGAAGTACCTTAATCAACCTATTTGGCAGTGTTCCCCCTCTCGCCCCCTCCAATATTACTTCAGAAATCATTGTGCCTCTTCAGCATCTTTTCCAAGAGGTTGGGTTCCATAAAACAGTCGTTTCCTTTCATGGTTTGGGTACCATCCGAGCGAATACTAATATACAGCAGTGCTGACCCAAGCCAGCCATGAAAAGCTTTAGAACCATCTTTCACTGTAATACTTCAGGCAGCGGGCAGCAAAAATAAAACAGCCTTCATAGATGCAACCTTCTTACTCTCTTTAGGCAAGTATCCAGAGCTGGGAAGAGGGTGGCACTTCTGGAGTTGCATTCCACAGTAAGGGGAGCTCACCCCTTCCCTTTTTGTTAGGCAAGAAGTGCAGGCTCATGCAACATTAATGCATCAGTTTAAGCTCGTGTAAATTTTCAACATCCTCTCCACAGTTTTACAGAGTAAGTGATTTTCTTTTGTATGATGGAAAGTAGGCCAGGTCTGGATCACTGACTCAATGCCCCCAGAATCTTCCAGTGCATTTTAAATACATCTACATAAATGCATCATATTGTGGTGAAACATCTAGAAAGGAACATGAGACTAATTCTTGTGTGTTTACAAAAGACAGATTAAAGATAATCTGTGAAGACAAAAGACCACCAGATGTCAGTCTAATTCTAGGCAGAGAAGAGATCTGCAGACAAGAACTAAATGGAAACTAATCCCTGCTAGAGAGCAACAGAATTACTCCCTATTATCATTTATTCTTCCAGCATGTGCCATCCACACTCTCACACAATTTACGTTGTACCCAACTGGCCACAAGAACACGATTTTCCTGAATACCCCAAGGCACTTAAAACCAGGGGACTGGGGGACATCCACAGGCTCCTAGAGATGCAACCTCCCTTATGGGCTGTGGACTGGGGGGAGCTGGGTGGGATGAAGGTGGATGGATATTTCCAGCCCTGTATCACACTGCTTATAGGCACAAGAGAGTCTGTTCTGTCTGTCTTGCCTCCGCTTTCCACCCAGAGCAATGAACTCCAGCTCCTAGCACCACAGCATTTGCAGGCTCCAGGGACATTCAGTGAAGCATATCCAAACCCTAGGCAGAAGCAGCATGCCGAATCCAGCACCAAAGCCAGGAAACAGTGGGTCTTTTGGAGAGCCAAGGATCTACAGAAGAGCTGAACATATATTGTAGGCTGAATGGTAGGACTCAGCCGAGTTACTATCAATTTACTAGGACAATGTGTTTCAGGTTCATGACTACAGCAGTTCACGTTTCCATGAGCTACTCTTCTTTTTGCATCCTCAGTAAATCCATGAAAAAACCCACACCACAGCTTGCAACGCAGCACTTGAACAGAGGCAGTGAGCAGTGTACTGATTCTATCACAGAAGACAGGAAATGAAGCTGGGTTTTCTAAAGAGTCATCAAGGATCTAAAGAACAACTGAGCAGATACAGCAAAAAACTTCATTTATCTTCTTAAACTCTCCGCATTCTTCTCAAGTCGGTGTTTGCCCCCAGAACATACCACAAGCACACATCACAGAAGAATTCATCTAAAAGCATCTCTGACTACAGATGTTATCCGGGTATGAAATTACTGAAGCAAATTTAGATACCAGAAGAGGGCAGCAAAAAAGCAGATCTAATACAGGAGAAGATTCTTACCTTGTGCTTGGGGCACCTCACTGAGAAATTCTCTTCGTTTAGTAAACAATCTAGGGGAGGAGAAGACAGCAATTTATTACATTTTTAATATATATATAAAAAAAACAACTTGAATAATAAATACATCGCATGTTAGTCTTGCTTTTCAGGTATACATTTTTATTTTATACATTTATACATTTTATTTTAAACATCTTTTTTAAGAATACTGTCTTACTAGCAGGTTTGTCCCTGACACCCCCACAGTTTTAGCAAATAAAATTCCTAAACCCCCCAAGTGACAACGTCACCTGGATGACCAAGCCAAGTCCAAGCATCCCCAGTCTCCCCACTCCTCTGCATCGCAGAGAGGAATCACAACAGCAACTCTACAAATCCTGCACCCCAGCCCCCTTCACCTACTCCAGCCTTCCTTGCTACAGCACAAGGAAGACGGGCACCTTGATCCGATCTCAACAGACGATCCCTGCTTCATACTTGGTAGGAAAATCGTTGCCTTTCATCCTTACCCCAAGGCCCTGCCAACATGGGGGCAGAAGGGGAATGTGTCTCTAGCTATGGGTGTATATGACAGTTTATTTGCAATCCCAAATCCCGGTGATCAGTTTACACTTTGACACTATCCCTGGTAGTCAGGTCACTCATGCTGCTCTGCTCTTGGACCTGCTTCCACAATTCGTGTATGTGAAGCCTCTATCATCTAAGAAATAGCTTAATTAACGATTTAAACTTATTACGGAAACGGGGCACCTATGCAGAAGCACTTGTTTAGGAAGGAATTATGCAGTACAGTAGCCCATGGAGCACTTCTTCAGGGGCAGAGACAGTTCAGGTGTTGCCTCCCCTCTCACCCTCCTGCTCAGACATCTCCAGGAGCTGCAGGGGCAGCAGCAGTGCTGTCCGACTGCCTCTCACCCTGCAGCTTCCAGGTTGCCTGTACTTCACCCTCACAGCCAGGTCAAGGAGCAGCAGCAGCCTGCCCAGGAAATTCAGCTGCCCCCCTGGGCACCCTGAACTGCAGGGGCACCTCTTAACTCGCCCAGACTTCTCACATCATTTTTTCTTGTTGCTTCAGGAACCAAAGGCAGGCTGACCTGCCAGCGTGAGAATTCAGCAAGGTGCTTACAGCCGCCCGTCTTCTCCAACCTATCCAAAGAGCGAGCAAGGAAAGAAGCGCGCTGGTAAATAAAACGTGCTAATTTAAAATGCTCTTAAGTATGTAGCATAACCAGCGCTACCTGCTGCTTCAATCTGCTGGAAGAGTTTAGCAGACAGCAGGAGACTGCAACTAAAGCTTGAGGGAAAAGCTTTCTAGACACCCAAGCTTTGGCAGAGCATCTCGCCGCTATGAAATGCTTATGTTTCAACACGAGTGCCTCTGGCCTGAATCAAAGGGAAACAGCATGCACTGGGCTAAGTTACTTGAGAGATTTTAGCAAGGAAGAGTGAAACCCTTAATCCTGCCATGGATAACGATTTCAAATGCAGTATTAGCAAATAACAGAAAAGAAGTAAAGAAAATGTGTCTCGTTATAAGGGCAGGAATCATACATTTAGACTACATCCTGAATCATCACTGCATAATACAGAAATATAATCAAAAATATAGAGGGCAGTGATCAAAAATATAAACAATATGTTAGAATAGCTTTTTCTTTTTCTTTCTTGGAAATTCACCATGGGTAGCGAATGCAGTTCTCTATCTCGTGCATCAGAAAGGAACAAGGATCGTAAAAGGATCAGGAATAAGAGTCAGATACCTTGTACCTCACGTCTGATCTGATTATGGAGCTCTATTTCTTTGTAAGTCTGGCATTTTTGTTGCAACAGCTAATAAAAGACCTAATTAATGACGATTTTTTGTTTCTCTTAAGGGACAACTGTGAAAAATAGCTCACTACAAAACCAGCTGAATAATTGAGGCAGCAGAACTTGTTCATCATTACCAAGCTGGACTGGATTTCAGTCAGCAAGTATTTCATATCACAGATTACAATTCACCACAAAGTCATCAGACACATCGCTATGATCAGCTCATTGTGGCAGAAAGGGAAAAAGAACAGAGGCTCGTCCTTGTTTGCACAGATTTTCTTCCATAAAGTAGTCAGGGAAAACCTAAAACATTTTTAATAGAAGCAGTTTTTCTTCTGCAAGCTTCACACTTTGTCTCACCCTCTGTGTTCTCCTTGTTACTCATCTTTAACGATATTTGTGAAGACACAGGATTTCTGCTCTCTGAAAATGTGTTTTATTTTGCTGCTAGTCTTGTCCTAATTTACTATTAAAAAAAAAATTGTGTTCCTGATACTCCCTACCATCGATGCTGTGGGGGTAAGCGTGCCCCAACAGTCCGGATCTGACTCCAGGTGGGGAGGAAGAAGCAGAGGGAGCAGATACAAAATTTCAGAAAACAAAGATCCTGTTTCCATGGAGACATCCCTAGGACTAAGTTATCTTGAGATATCACAGGCTCTTCATAAATTTGGACAGACGGAAGCCAAACACAGACAACGTTAACCGCAGCCATTTCCATATAAAAATTATTTAAGTGGCACTACTCATCTTGATTTTTATGCAAATGGCTAGCAGGAGTCCTCTTGCACAGAAGCACGCCCGATATAGCCAAAGATTATTTTCTATGAAAGGAGATTAAAATGAAGGCTGACTCGGGATATACACAAGCATCCATATGTACAAACGGGAGGGTTACAGAGCCACATGCCTCACATAGCAGCCAGTTAGCAGCAGCAGCACAAAACCTGGCTCCTCACCAGGGCCAGCGCCAAGCCCAGGTCACGCCACAGGGCCTGCCTCCAGCACCGCAAGGAGCTGAAGCATTTGGAGACATTTCACCAAAAATATAGTGCCTTTCAGCTGGGGAACAGTAGCTGTCAGGGCACTAGCTTCTAATCCACAGGAATGCAAAGGTGAAGACACATTTCGGCTCAGTGTAACTGCCTAGGAATCCGCCATGCATCTTTAGGCCCAGCTACGGCACCGTCACACTGCCAGGGCTGACAGAGGAACTCTGTCAAATGCTAAGTGCTTCTGACCTGATATACCCTAAAAAGCACTCCAGGAAGTGTTTTCTGATTTTTCTTCCTAAGGTACAAAAGAAGTCATATGTATTCTAAAGGCCTGAGAGCCCTTGTAAATGCCCACACAAAGTTTTGAGGCCTCAGAACCAGATCCTCAGTAAAGCAAGGGGGGGCTCCGGCCTTCCTAGCAGTGGACTTCAAAGAAAACTACCACAGAGCTGAAGGAACTTGAGAATTATCTATATTTGATTAACTACAAGAAAGACAGCAGCACTGCATAACCAGTAAAAAGGGTTTATAGGCAGGCAGCAGAGTGAGGCAGGAGAGAAGACTGCTGATCTGCTTCTCCAGGAGGCCTGCATTTTGCTGCTTGGGCATAAATGAAAATCATGTCCTTCCCCACACAGCTTTCTTATTTCTTTTATACAGATTTACTGGAAGAGCAGCTATAGATTAGGACAGCTTGATTATTCCCATAGATAAAAACAACTGCAAGCAAGGTCTTTACTGTCATACCAGCAGACTGAGATTTTCAATGCTGAGAATTTGCTTCAAGCTGGGCTCTCTTGTTTGTTTTGGTTGAAACCTCGGGCTAAAGCAGTCTAACCATTTCCTTCAAACTCTCTTGGAAAAAGTTATTCTGCCCATGTCAAACATCCCAGTAAACTTTGTCTGACAGTCTCTAACAAACTCTAATTTGCAACAGGATCTGAAGTTTAGCTACGGCATCCTCTTGCCAACGTAACACAAAGTCAGCAAACACAACCCTCTGCAAGGAGGTAAAGGGATTTTGATCTGCATGTCCTCAGGAGAGGTTTCGTAGATTTTAGTAGCTAAATCCCTTGAAAATTCCACCTGATGTGCTTTTGATTGGGGACAGACCGGTCTTTTCTGTAAATGAACCTGTGGCCTCAGATGCAGGCACCCGAACCCAAAGCTGTGAGGTTGTCAGGGCCTCCTGAGGTCTGTGCAGCCTGAAGGAAGGAGGCAACCATTTCAGAACTGCGAGGCACTAGTCCAGAAAGCAAAAAGGCTAATGGTAAGAGAAATCTGGGGCAGGAGAAAGAGTGGAGCGCTCGCCTAGGAGAAGTTAGGAGCAGGGATGAGTGGAAACAGAAGTACATGATCGAGGAGGGGAAGAGAGGGGAGAGGAGAAAGCCAGAAGTCCTTGTTCTCAGTAAATCATACTGTTCCTGGACCGAAACCAGAGTTCCACAAGTTTTACCATTCCTCTGCTATTCTTTAAGTATGCTGGTGAAACTCACAGCCAAAGTATCCTGTCTCCATGCAGCTCCAGCCCACCAAGTGGCTTGCGATTTATTCCTGCCATATTACTCAAAGCAGGGAAATTAGCTTGGAATGGTGCCCTCTGACAGATGGCCACATGACAATGCGATGTCTCATGACAAAATTTCAAGTACAAGAAAACGAAGCAAGCATAGCCTTGGAACTTGAATACAAAAAGCTACTCCAAAAAAAACAAAAAACCAACCTCAGAGGTTGCAATGTCGAGACAAATGTTAGGAAATGACAAATTTAATGTAGCCCACTTCAATGTATCAAATGGTAGACATATTATACTACGTTTAACATGGATTTAATACAGATTTAATAGTAGGGATTTAAGAGTATGACTGTACACTATTTTTTCCATGGAACACTGCCTCTTCTGTGCATGACACAGAACTGCTCTTGGGAATCAGTCATGATTGTTCAGTAAATTTGTCATCTGGAGGATCCTACTGCATTTGCTGAAGTGGAGTAGATTTAATGAGGAAGGTAATATCTGAAGAAAAAGGACAATATCTTAAGTTTGATACCTGTATTTAGAACAAAGAAAATGCTACATACTATACATAAAAATTCAAATTAAGCACCTTGAACTATTGGGCACATTCTCTATAATTCATTTTGCATTTTCCGGGCATTGAAAAGGCCATGTCAGAAACCAGAAACAAACTACTAAATGCAGTATGAATGCAAATATGATGATTCTCTATCTCAGATGCACAAGCCTGTTAATGTTCACAGAACTCTTCGGCATGATGGACATGAACATTAGAGAATTCCCCAGCTCTACTTTCAGAACTGAGAAAGAATCTTATGTGGTAAATTAAATACAGAGTTACACAAACAGTGAGGATAACATAATGTTCATTAATTTAGTTCCCCTTCAACCTATGAGCTAAGGTAGAGCCCTATGGAAATATAAATCTTTAATTAGGTGATCGCTATCTTATAAGATACATTCCTAAGATAACAACGTTAAACTTGCAAGGACAGCCTTATTTCTGGCATTTTTGAGTGTGATTTTTTGCAACTTCAATAATGTTTCTTTAACATTGCATTTCATGTAAAATCAAGACTTCTCCATCTCTATTGTGGGAATAATAGTATTCCACTGCTATATTAATTGCATTAAGTACACTTCTATTGGAATAAAATGTGTTCCATTAGGGTGGGATTTCACAGCCAGAAGTGCAATGTAGTCATTCAGCAGTGATCATACCTACTTTGTTTCATACCTACTAACATTTGAAAAACAGCATAAAAAAATAGATGGAGCTACTGTAGAAGTGGGATAACAAACAGGAAGCTTGCAATTATATGCCAGACAAGAGATGCAATCTTGAATCCTTACTTCCTTGAGACTAAACTAATGTATGATAGTGAGATGCACAGTACTGGAATACTGGGACATTATTCATTCTAAAATTCTAAAACTCCTCCTCTAAACACTGAATAAAAGGAGCAAATTCAGCAAGTGCAAACCATCCAAGCTGTTAGCTTATACAGTAAGTAAAAATTGGACCTACTGAACAGACTGGCTGAAATGCTTGGAAAGAGGGGGGAGAAGGAAGGCTGTGCTGCAAGTGGTACTGAAGTTTCTACAAACGTTTTGCACTTGAAGTTACTATAATGCCTATCTATACAAGTCTAACTCTGAAAGAGGGGAAATGTTTTTCTGGTTGCTTGCATCCTCTTACAGTTTTTTTCAGCCAGTTCTCACATTGCAGCCGCTTTTTAGTTGCCGTAGCTGCATTCTGCAGAAGCAGGCTTTTTCTGCACTTTCAGGTAGATTCCTTTTCATTACGAGTTCCATCTTGTCCCAGCGCGTTACTGTACACTGTTTATCTGATGCCATTCTTCATCATTTCTATTACTATGTTTTCATAGATAGAAATGTAGTTAGCGTGTCATTCCTTCTTACCTGCATCGATGGCACATGGGTAATGGTATCGGAAGGAGCAGCCTTTGTTGTAGCAGCCTAAGGTGGCTCCTGGTTCCTGGCAATGGGAACATTTCTGAAAGGGAAACCAAGAAACGGCAATGAAGACTGTAACGAGCTTTCCAAAAATCCCTGTTTTCCTGGGAATGTTATCAACCACATTCCAGCACAAATTTCTTGAGTAACACAATGTCAGACTGTGTCTTTACACACCGCAGAAAGAAAGGCCTATTGAATAAAGGCAACATAAGCTGTTTCAAACGAAACTTTTCAGCTGTGCTTTAACCAGGCAAGATACACCAACTGTTCAAACCAACCGTTCAGAAAGAACTTGAAAACACTTCTCTCAAATCCATCTCACTGAGCCATGTCTCAGTACCTGACAATGACATCAGTGTTAAAAGTGGCAAAGAGCATTTATGAATCTACAGTAGCTTTAAAATGAAAATTAGCATGACAGCAAATGATTTAGAAGACACCATTAGCATAACAGTAATTTGGTCACATCGGTTTCATTATCACCAGCGGTCCAGTTGAGCCTTTTTTATTGTGATCAAAAAAGGTTTACATGGAGCACCGAAGATGCCATCAAGGTAAAATACCTCACCAAATGGCACATCTCCCAACAAATGCTCGCAGTGCCAGAGATGCTCACACATTTATTTTCAAAGTAGTAAAGCTCATCTGATGAACGTATTCAATTTCCATTACTTAAATCCCAGCATCTCAACTGGTCAATGATGGATTTGATCGTATTATCAGACAGATGTGAATGCGGCAGAATGAAAGCCACTCACCCATTTACTTCATCCCGAATGACTTTGTGGGATAGGCCCACCGTATATCTCATTCAGACAGCAACTTTTTCTATTGGATGTATATGGTGAGTGATTTTCATCAGCTCATCTCAGATTCTGATGAAAGCTGATTTCTGACAGCTTGACATTTTTCAAGAAAACAAAGTCACATCTGGCAGAAGGCTGAGAGACCACTCTGATCTATAAACTAAAATGCAAAAGGACTACTGGCAGAAAACCATCACCTGCAGCAACTTCTTAGCTATAGCTAAGAGACACAGGAACTGGGCTTTGCCGATAAATGTGACCACCACAATGTATTATTACCGGTACAATTCACCTTCAGCTCAGGCTATGAAAAGTTGCCTTTGGTCACTGACTACACGCAGACAGATGACGACATGACCTAAAATCTCTCTTTCTGCTGGAAAAGCTAGCGTCAAACTACACGTACCCCATCGACACTACGAGAAGTACAGCAGGCAGAACAGACGTGCTCAAGCTAGCAGCATGCCTGGCACTGCACAGAAGTGTAGTTGCTCTACCCTTCCAGCAGCCTCAGATGCCAAGGTGGCCACAGGGGCTCGACCACACTTCTTCACATCCCTGACGTACATGCACGTGGCAGCAGAGGTCTGCGCAACAGATGTGGCCGAAGATTACAGCCCCAGAGAAATCCCCCAGGCTGAATAAACAGGGCTTTCGTTACAGCATTGCAAAAAAGTACTAAGAATATCTGACAGTCGCTGCTCTTCCCACTCTTCTGTGCTCCGCAGACAGCGATGACTGGAGTTTGTATTTCAGTGACTGAACGAGGATGAAAGCAAAATTAGCTCCAGCCATAAACCAGGTGGCCCTCTTCAAATCAAAGCAGATGCAACGAGCAGGCAAGCTTGTGAGGCATCACTTCTCATGACACGTACAACTCCAGTCTTGAATACTGCCTTCTCTTCTCAGTTACGCCAAAGCACTTTGAGCCTGATCTTCAACATTCCCCATCGCGTCTATCTTCTAAGCAACGAACGCGTATCATGACAAACTACTGCAGTATTTTAATGGAAGGAAAGTGCCCCTGAGGCTCAGAGAAAGAAACACCCAGGCAGCTTATTTTTGCCTGTCAGAACACGAACGCTAGTTTCTAAACGTTAAAACAAAAAAAAAGTCTAAACCAATAGTTAAATATACACCAAAATGCATGGACCTCTAGCCAAACTGCTCTGTAATTCATTCTCTCGTGGGAGTAAAACCAAGTTTCATGTATAGAAAATGTCTTTTCCTGGCTATGAAATCAACCCTAGAAGAATATTATGTACTGGCAATAGTCCCAGATTCACCTATGCCAAGTACTCACAAAGTGCAGCTTGAGGAGCTCTGAATCGGAGCTCTTTACCTGGACGCGCTATTCTCTCTTTCAGATGTGGCTGCCGAAGATTAATTATTCTAGCAGCCCAAATTGACTATTCTTTTTGAACACAGATATGAATTTCTAGTTTTGTTCCTCAGAGGCATTCTGTCCTCCCCACTTTATCCAGCCTTTGAAGTACCACCACGCTGCTGCAGCAGCAGAGGTCATCCTTCCCTGGAACACCGTGTCCTGTACGAACAGTCAGTAAGAGCAGAAGAGCTACAACAGCGGAGATTAAACTGCAGCTGTGTCAAATATTTCTTGTAACTAAAAAGGCATGTCATAAGAGCGCACCGTGCGATACAGCTGAAAACAAAAAGACCCCCAGCAACATTTTTGACGCTTTTCCAAATGTTAATTTAGTCTTTGAACTAATTCTTTATTGCACCTAGCGTGGTTCGCCTTGCCGTTCTGAAACCTGCAGCCGAAACGCGACCGGCAGATTGGGGGCTTTTAAGAGCGCCTGTAGTGCTCAGCTGAGCAGAGGCACAGAATATTTTCACTCTGGCTGCAGTTAGGACTGGCTAGGCAGGAAAAGCAGGGAGTTAAGATGCCCGAGGACGAGCATCGAGCCTTTATTTCCTTTTTTTTTTCAACCTGCCTGACCAACTAGATTATTACCAAGGTTACCTGCAGCTACGCCCACGACAGCAATTCCCCAGTGGACTGCAATACCATCGACTGCTCAAGGCAGAGATCATCTGCTGCTGCTGGCTCCCCTGCTGCTGAACAAGTCTCCATTCTGGCAGATGCTTCTGCTTTTCACAAGCCACTGACAGTCTAATGGCCCCATTTCTTCTACCTCCTGGGACCCCCGACCATCTGCTTCTTTCAGGGGAAGCTGGGGGAACCACATACACAATAACTACTCTTTTCTTCCGAGTTCTTCCTTCTTGACACGCCACAGACTGAACAAAGCAGATACCCTACAAAGTTGTACGGTGCTAAAACACCTTACGAGTCTATCACTTAACCTTTGAAAGAGATGATAATAACGTAATGCCACATGGTTTCCAAATATCTCCAGAAACAAGACAGAATATAGTGATGACAAACTTTCCAGCTGGTTTCAGCCTTCTTTTGCAAGACGTTATTGCTGCGTCTTGAAAGAGATGCATAGCTCCTGTCAGTACCTTTTGAGGCTCTGGCCAGAAGCTTACCCTTACCTATTTATATTTCAAGAACAAATAAATAAAAGAGGGACGCTACAATTAGAAACCGATCTAAAACCAAAATAAAATCCTGGAGTTTCATACGTGAAATAAATAAATTGGGCTTAACGACCGCTAATCGCTCTCCTTGGTCCATGAGCACATTTCCACCCAAACCCCACCATCCTGCAGCCATTCACCAGCAGATGGTAGCAGCCTGCTTGTCACTTGTACAGGAATTATAGCATTCTTAGCCAGGGAAACAGCACTCGGGCTCTCATGGGAAGAGAAATTCCTTTTGCTCAGTAAGCAGCCTGCTTAACCTCCCCTGCTTGACAGAGCTGAAGGCTGGTACTTGGAGCGCGCTCCCATTGGGAGGTGCCAATGGGTAGCAATCATTGCCAGGCATCTAATCAACTCCTGGCTTCGATTTCAAAAAAAAAAAAGAGAGAAAGAAAGAAGAAAAGACCACACAGCGAAGATTGATTCTGAGGTCCTATCTCCACAATTCATCTCTGGCCACAAGGCACATACATCTCACTTAGAATAGGCTGGAGAGACTGAAAAGTGCCATTTAGAAGAGACACTCCATCCCTTGAACTAAATTATCAATAGTATTAACGCCAGATACATTGTCTCTACTCCTCCATGCTATTAGCAGCCCATTTCTTCCTCGTTACAGCTCATCCTTCTCTGTCCACCGAAATGAAGCAACACCCAACCTGGAAGTGGGAGCAGCAGGGGGACGCTGCCACAGCCCTAGCAGCCTGCTCTGATTCACCCAGAACACTAAAACCTCCTCTGGCTGCACTCCTTTTGTTCCAAGGGCTTTTGCTTTGTTTCTTGTTTTGCTTTTTGTTTCGTTTGTTTTTTGTTTTTTTTTTTTGGCCATACATGCTCCTTCATTACTCCACGAGTAAGCTCTTCTGTCAGCACACTGTTCTCAATAAAATACAGAGGGGTGTGCACGTTGGGTACCGTTCTTTGCCTCCCTCAGGGCTGCAGCAGAAGTCAATCCCAGCTCCACACTGGTTCCAAGCCACCCAACCTCCCTGCTCCTGGCTGAGCACTGGGACCAGCTCCGAGCACCACGCGGCTGTGTCCCAGAGGCACTGACCAGCGCCTACCCAACGCTCATGGACATCCACAGCAGATGTGACTGTGTCATGTTTTCGACTGTCTATAACCCTAGAAGGTTTTTCTTGCCCACTGGTTGCTTCTTTCTGTTTCTTACCTGCACGAAGGCCTCCTGAATACCTTCCTCTAGAATGTCTCTTCTTCCTTTGCTCTCTCTTTTCTTCCCTTTTCCTTCACTTTGCTTTCTAGCTATCTCCTTATTTTTCCCCTTCCTGCATACCAGTGTCAGGAATAAATACGTGAAATGAAATGGAAAGCAACAACTAAAGGTCGATAAAAAGAAAAGCCAGCAATATAAAATAATAAAAAAAAAAAAAGAAAGAAACACATGGCGTTAATTATACAGGTGTAAATCCTCACTTTACACAAATTTTCCATACTCTCTCCTTGATCTGTTTGAATCCTATGCTTTCAGGAAAACAACTGCTCCTGTAGAAGAGCACGGCACAAACTCAGCTAGAAGGTAGGGCGGCTTTCAGAGCCGGCCATGTCAGGAGGAGGAGAGCCACCAGCTCCTTGGCACGCAGCAGCTGGCAGGCCAGCAGAGGACTCGGCTGCAACATCCAGGCGAAAGGGCAGCAGAGGCAGCAGGCAGCCACCTTCCCGTTCCTGGAAAGCAGGACACGGAGAGATGACTTGCTGCAACGAGCCACGAGGAAAAGCTGAAAGATCTTGGCTATCGCACACTGTTTGCTAAAAGAGAAAGGGAAAAGGGATTTTGGAAGACTGCTGTTAAAAGGGACTGGGATGGAAAAAGGCAGGGGGCTGACATTTTTAGGAAGTAGGAGAGGAGAACAGCATTTTCACTGATATCCAGACACTGGTTAATGAAAAAAATTGCTTTTGGGATTGGGGCTAGAGATAACAACCACTACTAAAGGATACTGAATTATTAGCTTCCATTTCCTGTAAGGCAATTTAAGTTCTCCAAAGAACAGGCACAAAATATCAGAAAAAAATGAATCCTGCAATTAAAAAGAAGAAGAAAAAAATCCTTCACACTTGCACTATTAAAAGATACCTCCTGCCAATGGTGATACGCTCGTGTGGCAAGCAAATCAAGTAACAACAAAGAAATAATCACTCAAGTAGGGCTGGGCAGCTATCTCAAATTGAAGAAACTAAGGGCTAATTTAGATTTCAAGATTTCAGCAAAGGGACAAATCAGCGATCTGGAAGATGCCATCGCTGTGCTATAAAGCTGCAGCAGGAAACACAGAGAAGAGTCAGAGCTGCAGTGCTGCATGGGCTGCTGAAGCACAAAGGGAAGCTGCAGCTCAAAATGGATGGCATGGAAAAAGAAATACAAGAACTAAAAATGTCTTAAAAAGGGGAAATCCTATTCAAAACACACAAAACCAATCAAAGTGATTCAAGTACAGCAGAAGCACTTCAAATAAACATAGAACGGAGCTTTATTTCCCTCAACTTGAAGGAAAAAAGAGAAAGTAGCAAGAACAGAAATTGTTAGTTTTGACAAGGAATGGGTTTGTCAGCAAAAATTTCTAAGGGTCTCTGCAGACACCTAGGCCATTCAACTGCATTCCTACCAGATGTCAAATGGGGGGTGAACAAGAAGGTGATGAAACTCGCAAACTTTGTAAAATTATGCAAGGTAGTCAAATCTCACTGCTGGTAAAGAGCTGCAAAAAGATCTGACAGTGCTGGGTAAAATGATAAAATGGAGATGAAACTTAAATGCTGATGAGTGCGAAGTGATACACATGGGGGAAAATATTTTCACCTATACATCTACATGATGGTAGGCTCAAAATTAGCTGTTACTACTTGTGAGAAGGCATTAGGAGCCATCCTATAAGGAGACATCATGCAGTCCTTGCTTCCACAGGAACTGTGGCAGTCAGAATATACTGTTCTTAGGGACAGAAATTGATAATGAAGGCAAAATCTTCCTTATGTTTATGCATTACACTTGTAGCATCCTGAATATTGTGTGTGGTTCTGGTCACCCTATCAACAAAGCAATACGACAGATCAGGAAAAAAAATTTTATGTATCAAATCAGGTGTGCACAAGGGAATGATTTTAGCTATTCCCAAAGAGGAAGAGCAAAGAAGGAGACCATCAGGCTGCAGGTTTAAACTGTAAAATAAATCCACTTCTCTACAGAACAACTAATTAGACCACAAAGCTCCCTGCCAAAGGCTGCTGCACTGGCCAAAAGATAAGCAAGTTCAAAAACATTTCAGACAAATTCCTCAGGGATAGGTAGGCCACTGTCTGCTAAACACGGTGATCTGAGGGAGAATAAGCTAAAGCTGCGGCTGCTGAAGGCAGGGGAAAATACCTACATACCACTCTGAACACACCTGGTTTGCTACACTCCTCTGAAGATGACTGCTCCTGGCCGCTGCTGCAGATGGGATACCACAGCACGTATTTTTGTACCTGCCCAGAACGGCATTTCTTTTGCAGACTGAGATTTGATTGTGAAATTCCACAAAAACAGCAGCAAAAATGTGCTTATTAGAAGGAGTGCAGGCACCCAACAGCATACTGTGAGGTTACAAGCTTTTAAGACTTCAGTCTTCCCTCCAGAGCAGGAAGGCCAAGCTGAACCATAACACTGTGTGAAAGGGCTGAAATTTGATCTAAGCGCTGAGTTCACGTTCAGCACTCCAAGCAAGCCTAAGTGTTTCATTCACTTGGTGCAGTGATCAAAGGCTTACGTGTGCATGAACACACTCCAGGAGACGAGACTGGTGAAAGGTTGAGAAATCATGGAAGATGATGAACCCTCTCCGCCCCTCCAACAATGAAAAGAGGAAAAAACAACAAAATAAGGACCGGGCGTAACTGAATTAGAACCAAGTTCAGATATTTCAAGAATAAACTGAAGGTTAACTTGAAGGGATTCAGGAAAATTAACAAAATCTGGTAACTGAAGATGGCAATGGAAAAGCACGTTTAATTTTAAATTAAGCAGGCTGAGCATGCCCCTTTGTAGCCAATACATTTCATATTTTAAAAGGAATATTAATAGGCAGACCAGCAGGTCCAAGACGACCAGAAATGCCTAAGTCTTGTTTCCTTTGACGACAAAGAGCCACCCTGAACAAGAGAAACATTTCAGACAACCACTTACAAGCACAGGGATTTGAATTTGCTAAAGCATGCAAGTCTGTCTAAAAAAATTATACAGTTTATGTTATCTTGGCTATTCATTTGGGGATTTAAATGTGCAACAATAAGTGCAATTTAGCTTAGAAAAGGTCTGAAAGATAGAAAAGGAGACTTAAAAGAGGAAAAAAATGCAACTGTTCAAGCGGTGATTATGCGATAAGGCGACACGGGGCACAGGAACAGCATGGTCAGCAACAGAGAGCGCTCGCTCCATTCGGGTTTTCTGCCACTACTGGATTTCTTTCCCAGCCACCCTGGGTACTGATTACAGGAAATATCTAATTGCGTGGTCAGTCCCTACTTAGCACAAGGTCTGATGAATACAATCTAACCCAGCAGCACACAGCTGCCTTAAAACAAAGCCATGTCACCACCATAAAGGAGTTTGTGGATAAATCGTAAACCAAAACCCTTCCCCCCCTTAAGCAATACCTTTCTATAAAATGGCTGGAATGACATAAAAGATTTTCTTTTTTTTTAATGACAATCAAGGAAACCCAACAAACTCAACTCTACGTTTATATATTTGAGGAATTTGTTTTCAGGAGGCAACCTGCATGACGGAACCAGTTTTTCTCCAGCCGAACAGAAAATGGATGCTTACTGTTTACGAAGACCTGAATAGTTCAGTTGGAAGGGACCTACAAGGATCATCAGGTCCAACTGCTGAGCACTTGAGGGCTAACCACAAGTTAAAGCATGTTATTGAGGGAATGGGCCAAATGCCTCGTGAACCCTGCCAGGCATGGGGCATCAAGCACCTTGCTAGGGAGCCTGTTCCAGTGTCCGACCACCCTTAAAACAAAGGCTCGAAGGAAAAAGGTCTAATTCATTAAGTTGTTA
Organism: Anas acuta; assembly: GCF_963932015.1. Taxonomy (NCBI): domain Eukaryota; kingdom Metazoa; phylum Chordata; class Aves; order Anseriformes; family Anatidae; genus Anas; species Anas acuta. The sequence continues at coordinate 162,374,227 of NC_088979.1, read as the reverse complement.
GTGGCAGTGGACTCGCTACTAACAAAAGTAAAAAGGCTTAACAGGTAATAAAACACTTCTGAGCAAAGCAAACCATAAAAGGGCAAGATTTTGACAAGATAGCAAATACCTGGGCAACCTGGCAGCAGAAAGTGCAGAACAAGCCCACCCCTCCCACGATTCAAAGGCTTGCAACATCACACAGAAATAAAGCAGTTATTGGTAATAATCTCTGCAAGCCTTCACCAGAAACAAAGCCCTGCTGTGTGAGACATTTCTGCGATACAGAGTGAAATGCTGGCGGATGCAACGGGATGAGATGGGAGCGGTAAGACTGAGCCAGCGGCGCTGGGCACTCTGTCACAGCAGCAGGCGAGGGGCAGCCACTTCTGCAGAGATCCCTGACAAGGAGGGCTTTGAAGCGATGTATGAACTAAAACCAAGGTAAGCACGCAGGTTTTTGAAAGAAAGGAACTTCATTTAGGAAATTAAAAACATAAATAGGATGCACTGGAAGTAGATCCTCAAAACCAAAAGACGACAAACGAGCAGGATGCAGGCAGATAAGGCAAAGACAAGTAAATCGCTTGAGACACAAGAGGAAAGCCTGCAGCAAATAAAACTGTGACTCTGTGGGTAAAGAGAGCACGACAAGAAGCCAGCAGCTCCTCCAGAAGGCTGCTGAAGCAGCAGCTACAGGCAGTGCTGCCCTGAGGAGGAGGTGAGCAAAATGCAAGGCGCACACTGAGGTCTGCTGGAAAAGCAGCTGAGGGTGAGCAGCAACAGCAGGGGAGGTGAGCCCAAGGGAAGTGAAATGGTGGAAAAACAAATGCTCGGGGGGCCGGACATCGCCCATTAGTGGTGTGCTGTCAGGTAACATAAGTGTTAAAAAAAGGGGAAAAAAGTGTAAAATAGCTCGTGGACTCGAGCAATAGATATTCAGTCACAGCTTGGAAAACTAAGCAGGTCAGTGACACATCGATGAGATCTCAGATACAGAGGTGTCCTATCTAAAAAAAAAAAAAAAAAAGACAAAAAACAGACTGCTGGCCAAAATCATGAATGAGTTTAAAGAGGAATATGTCATTTCACTATCCAATAATCAACAGCAAACAAACGACAAGGCACACGGATAGCTCAAACTGCCCCTTACAACAACAACTACTCATGGTTTCTGAAGTGTGTTTATTTTAAAATATCGAGGAGCAGCTGGCTCGCCAAGGCAGCAAAGCTTCGTACGAAGTAGTAGCAGCTCAGAAGCGGCAGCAAATATAAATAGCAGCCAAAGCCCAAGGCCGGCTGGCATTCCAGCTGGTGCGACAGGGCAGCTGAGGAGGTCTCAGTCCACGCGCTCCTTGGAGGACAGGCTGAACGTCGTCCTACCAGGGGAGGAACTGCCTCTGTCGAAGGATTGGGGAGCTCTGCTCTTCTTCCCAGGCTTGAGAGAATAGATTAAAAAAATAATGATGATCTTTTGGGCTCAGGCCACTGCTGAGTCATGATAAAGGCTATCTGTGTGACCTATTTGCAAGCTACACCTTCAGGTTTTATAAATTTAGATGAATCTGTGCTAAGATAAGAAGGACTGGTATGAACTATAGAGTACTAGAAATAAGTCACTGCGCGAGATCAAGAAGAGATTTCATTTTCATCTGAGGCAGAAACAGAAAGATAAAGGCATTCTTGTTTTGTTTTTAGTTTGTTTTACCCAGGCACACCCTCCTCTCACTTCTTATTCCTCCATCTTCTGAGGGCTCCAGCCCAAAAGCAGAAGCATTAAGGCAGCAGCGAAGTCTTCTTTGTTCAACAGCTTCAGAGACTCAGAATGGAAAATTCGTCTTTGGGCATTCCCCTTCGAGTTATTTGTCCAGAAAGCTGAATTTGCTAGTAACTTGGTTAGAATTCCTGTTCCCCAGAAACCACCTCTGCAGATTGCTGCTGAGGAAGGGCACCACGTGGCATCACTACAGAACCCTTCTTCTCCCCAGTCCCAACATGTGACACTTCAAAGGTAGAGTAGTTAAAGTTAAGTATGGGAGTAAAGACAGCAGAAAAAGCTCACAGAACAGCTTTATGAAACTATAATATAGGCACTGGAATTATTCTAATATAATGTAAACAATTTCCTTAAATTAACATGAAAAATGTTGGTGTTCTGGAAAGCATTGGTTACGCTTTGTGTCAAGCTTGAAATTTTAGCAATGAATTTCACTTGGAGCCCTTCCTCCAGAAAGCATTTAACATTTACATTTAATAATGAATAGATGGATGGTGCCAGGACATTCAAGCTAGGATGTTCAGCATTTTAACTTCCTACTAGTAAAGAGAAAACTCGCAAAACATTTTTATCCTGAATCTAAACGATACACGAACAGATTTTCAAGTGACTAACTTCCTCTCATTACATCTACGCAACTGAAACATGCAAGCCTGTATCGGCTCCCTCATCTTGCGATTTAATTATGAGTACCTGCCAATTTAGGAACATATCATGCTTTAAACTTTCCAAGCACCCTACAAGTCTGTCTCGATGCTCACCAAATGACTGTTCTTAAGTCCTGTTTTACACAGTAATTAACTGACTTGTCAAAGGCCACAGTGGGAATTTCTGACAGCACAGGCACGGGGTTTGTAAGGACCACAGCTCTCAGAACTGAACTCAAGCACATGATGTTGCCTTCCTCCCATTTTTTAAGTTTCATATTGAGCAGCAGAATCCTTTGGTGGCAGCCTGGTCTCAGTTAGGACAGAGTTGATTTTCCTCCTAGCAGCTGGTAGGGTGCTGTGTTTTGGCTAAGGATGAGAAGAGTGCTGATACCACGCTGATGTTTTAATTGCTGCAGAGCAGTGCTTACACCAAGCCAAGGACTTTCCAGCTCCTCGCTCTGTCCTGCCAGCGAGGGGGGAGGCTGAGCGAACGGCTGTGTGGTGTTTAGCTGCCAGCTGGGTTAAACCACGACAGGTGGAAGTCCCCGTTTCAGAGCTTCATGCCATGACACCCTCTTCCTTTTTTTCTCCCTTCTTAAGTCTTCCCTGAAGCTGCACGCTCACCTTTCAGCAGCAGTAACTTTCTTAAACTTAGCAGCTTGAGTCCTCAGTAAGCAGAACGCACCAATAGAGTCAGATTTTGCCAAGAGATAAGCCAGAAGACAAATACACACCTGAGTTATACCTACTGAAGTGCGAATCAGAAGAAAACATGCAAGGAGCAAGAAATGGAAAAAAAAAGTCACTCGCAAGTGATGACTTCAACCGTGTTTTTAACTATAGCCTGGCTGGCAAAGGAGGCTTTTCCCTGTGTCCACACTGACAGTCAGAGCCAAAAGCTGGTTTGGCCAACAAAAAGTCTCTTGACAGAAGTGCACGTGTGTGGAGTTTGCTGGCCGGACCAGCTACCTGCACTAGTTCAGGCTGAGAGCAGTCCTGCTGCTGGAAGGGAAGGCAGTGGGGTGAAGAATGGCTCCTAACACCTGTATCATTGATCAGGATTAAGTTATCACCGGGCTTCATCTTCACAGCTGCTCCAGGGAGGTGTCTGAAGGGCTTTATCAAGGTGAAGGGCTTTATCAAGGATGCTCTTCTCTCTTTTGTACCTCTAAAAACCACGCAGTCTTGACCTATTGCTACATTCCCACCATCCCCCTACCCCCATTTTTACTCCTTCACCTTATTCCCCACCCCGCACTCACCTTTCCCTAACTTACTGCACTATGGCACAAAGCATCGAGGACTGCTGCTGCAGTGAACATAGGAATCGCATCAAGTTTAAGCAAGGGATTTTGAAAAAGTTTTTAGTTGTAGGCATAGCCCAGGCATTGCCATCTCTGAGGCTGTAGGAGGAGAAGCCAGCAGGACTGAGAGCACAACTTGGAACTCCAAGAGGCTTTCTGATGAGGAGGATTGTTTGAAGAGCTCCCTAGCTGAGGGCAAACCCACAGCCAGTCGTCACTTCCCAGGTCCCTGCTGCACCATTTGGGCAATCTGCTCCTCTTCCTGCTCCTGTCTCGGCTCAGCACTGCAGCAGGAACGAGCTGTTGAGGGGAACCAGCGTCACAACTCACATCCCCATATTCCCCAAGCAACTGGGAGCCCCCAGCTCCAGCTACATGCCTTCTCACCATGGCTCAATCCACTTGTGCTCAACCATAGCCTTAGCAATACAAGACTGCTGTTAAATGCTAATTGCTTACTAATGAAAACTAATCATCATGCAATTAAACTTTAATCACTAAGCAGCTGGCTGAGATCCAATCCATAACAATGAAGGTTCATTAATAACTTTTTCAGAGAGCTCTAGCCATGAAGACTACCCTGTACTTGGCATCCTGAACCTCACCGAGTCCATGCATGTGTAGGAAATTCTGATGGAAAAATATTTCTTCTGTTACTAAAAAAAAAAAAAAAAAAAAAGCCAACACCAAAATAAACCACCCAGATCGCAGCTTCTGAAGAGCACAGTTTAAGTGAAAAGTACGGTTTTAAGATGCAGGGAACCCTGACTCCATCCCTGGCTTCCTCATTAATAACCCCAGGCGAGATTTGCGGTACAGACAAAAGCTCTTCTGATTCTTGTCTCTTCAGAATATTTGTTCTTCAAGGCAAAAATGTCTTCTGAGCTTTAATTTTGCTACAGTTTCCACAATTATTACATGAATCCTCATCATAGTTCAGTTTTGCTTTTACTCCTCTTTCTACATTAAGAAATTAATTTAACCTCTTCCAAAAAACAACTCTCTAATTAAATACTGGTGTTAAAAATAATGGGAAGAGATTAAAATTATTCTCTACAAAGATAAAAGTTTAAAAATTGCTTTCTGTATTATATTAAAAAAAAAAAATCTCACACCACGTTCCAAAAGTTTCTCAGTTTTGACCTAGACCCTTCCCATCCCAGCCTGCTACTGCACGAAGCATCAGGGTTCTGTAGGCAGCTTTTTTAAGAATTTGGGTTGCTTTGCAGTGTTTGAAGAACTTTCTTTTACTCTGAAGAGGAAAACGTTTGTCTAGTTGAAGCATTGGTTTTTGCTTACTCAGTGGTCAGAGAATTCATGATAACATTTTAAAAATAAAACTGAGCCTAAAATTGTATTTAAATATGAGCTTGCTAAAGACAGGATGTATTTCTAATAACCCATACAATATTCTATAATGGAAACTCATGAATTTTTACCTTCAAAAATTAACTTTTTAATCTCTTGTGTCAGTTTGATTAAAAAGATTAAAAATACTTCTTTCCAAAATCAGGAAAAATGTTTTGAGAAATCTTCATTTTTGCCTAGCAATAATTAGATAGAGGCTACTAGAAACATGGAGGAGTAGAACAGAACAACCTTCTGAAGTTCTTGCCACGTCCTTCAACACCTATATCTTAGTAGCATTCTTTTAACGACGGAGGCTCGAGAGACTACCATCTGGAATCGTTCAAGTTAAAGAAAAGTTAGTTCATTAAGTTGAAACAAAAACACCAACAGCACAACAACCCTCCTCCCCGATTTTTGGAAATCTTGCAACCTTTTGCCAGCACAGCTTAAAAAGATTCAAGCTAAGAAGATGCATAAATGGGTTGTATTCAAGCTAAGAAGATGCATAAATGGGTTGTATTCACTCATTATTGAGAATTTAACAAGAGTTTGGCAACTTGAATCAGACAAAAGGGATTGCGTGAGCCAGACAAAGAACTCTGAAGCTTTGTTTAGAAATCTTCTGCACAGAGAAGGCCCCATACACATTTGGAAGAGCTTCTTAGGAGTTAAAGTTACTTAAATGTATTTTTAGGTGAAAACCGTACATAGAGTTCGAGGATCCCTGATGCTTTATAGAAAGGCCACAACTGTGGCATAAGCAAGCTGTTTTACATAGAAAAGTTTCCAGTGCTCCTGGCTACAGCTAAGGCAAGCAGTTCAACATCCCATTCTTTCCCAGTGCTCTGTTGTCAGTAAATCTCTTCTCTGCTTTCCTCACCCCACATGCTAGACAAACAGTGGAATATAAGGACCCGCGTCAGCAGCCGTGATGCCCACACTAATGGCGAGGAGGCAGCTGACCACATGCAGAAATGACTTCCCTGTACTTACCCTTTACCTGCTCTGCCCCCATATGAAAGGCTGACAAAGGAGAAGTCTTTCCTCTCTTCCCAGTATCACCTTTACATAAGGCCTCAAGTAAAAGACACTTCCTGCCACCTACAAGCCGTGGCCACCAATACGTATTGCTGCATCAATTTTACTCACTTTCTACTTGTGATAAAGCCAAGGAAAGCAAGCTTTATCTCCCAGCATAATTAATGGCTTCCAATCACTGGAGATATTGAAATATATGTATTAGAAATGTAAATGCAGATCCTGGCTGCTCACCTCCTTGGCAGCGGAGGACTGTGATAGCAATACACGGAGCTGCTGGGAGCTCCAAGGCTCCGCAGCACTGCTCGTTCACACCTCCAGGTCCCCACCAGAGGCAGGCAGCGAGCTGAGATACAACAGGGGCTCCTACCAGGCTCTCATCTCGGTGGTGGCACACTCACAGACCAGGAGTCACGACAGCACAGACAGTTTCAGTAGCGCAGCAGATGGCAATGCTTTCCCGAGAAAAGCGAATCAGAAATGCATTATTCAGCCTGTCTTTCAGAATTTCTGCTCCACCAGAAATTTCCTGCTTCCGGATTTTTGGAGTGCTGCAGAACACTAAGGACGCTGCCATTTCTTGAGGGATGAGAAGAAATGTTAGGCTAATTGTACTAGGGGCTGCCTTCAAGAAAAAAAAGAGCACGTTTTTAGTTGAGCCAACTGGGTGTTCAGACACCGTCCGTCAAAGAAAACCAAGAACTTGATCACTTCAAGGGTAATTGTAGAAGGTGCCTCAGGATTCTGTGGCACTCCTCATCGGTGGGGTTAAAGCACACTAAAAGCTGTTGACAGAGAGGAACAGGCGATGTTCTCAGTCCACCCCTTTTTCAACCACTGCTAACAAGTAGCTTTTGAATTTTTTGACTGGTTTCCCTTTTTTCACAGCTGAAAATTAACAAGCTCCAGTGTCACTCTTCCTCCTCTGGAAATTTCTCCTCAATGTTACAAGTCTGGGTGTAAGAAACACAGGTTTTCCTTCCTGTGGCTGTCAGGCACGTGGCCTTTGAAGCAGCAGATTATTTCAGCTGAACCCTGACCCGATGCCGAACTTCACTTGATAGGCTTTTGGCAAGGAAAAATTAGGAAAAAAAAAACACATCAGGTGCTGCACATTTTCCTTCTTTAAAAAGAAGGATAATGAATGAAAGGTGAACACAGAAACTGTGGGACTAAACCACTTTCTTAGTTGTGGTGCCAGTTTTGTGTTATGGCTAAACGCAGATCTTGAGGTTACAGCCACCAGGGAAAAGGCCCTCACCAGGCAGGGCCAGCAAACGTGGTCCAGAGAGCAAGCGGAGGGAGCTGGCTGACCTGGCAGGACAGAGGGGGTGTGGGATTGGTCTTCTGATGGCTTAGCTAGCTAAAACATAAAAATAAAAGCAATAAAGTGGTTCTATGAAAGC